>NC_089509.1:36807436-37118006 GCF_036850995.1 Saccopteryx leptura
GATAGATAAGGGACAGAGAGACAGGAACTGAGAGAGATGAGAAGCATCAATCATTAGTTTTTCGTTGCACATTGTGACTCCTTAGTTGTTCATTGATTGCTTTCTCATGTGCCTTTCCCGTGGGGCTACAGCAGACTAAGTGACCCCTTGCTCGAGCCAGCGACCTTGGGTTCAAGCTGGTGAGCTTTGCTCAAAACAGATGAGCCTACGCTCAAGCTGGTGACCTTGGGGTCTCAAACCCGGGTCCTCCGCATCCCAGTCTGACACTATCCACCGCGCCACTGCCTGGTCAGGCAACAGCATTATTTCTTATTTGGATAAAAGTGTAATTAACACCTTCAAAATAGTGTCATGGAACTGAAAGTGGAATATAGTGTAACAGTTCTTTTGTATTGTTAGCAAGTATCTAAAGAATAGTTTATTATCTAATGGGAACTTTGTAATAGAAAAATGGAATTAACAATTAGTTTTGAATATAAAGACAAAGATGGCAGTCTGACCCTAGTACATTTTTAGAGGGTTATTATAAAGTACAGCCTGACACCTGTTTTTTTAAAAATCCTATGAGCTGAGAATGTCTTTTACATTTTATAAATGGTTGATAAAAACAATATTTTGTGACATGAAAATATATGAAGTTAAAATTTTAGTGCAGAGTCTTGTAAAGAATAGTTTTTGACACGTGGCATGTAGTCGGTTTAGTTATTTGGTCCCAGCTGGCAGGAGGGGCATCTTGCTTCCTTAATTTCTTAGTTTTGTTGCTGTGTAAAATGGGTTCCCCTTATCCCATTTGTCTTAATATTGCTCAGATACACATTCTAGGAGGTTCTTGTACTTCTTTAGGAGTACTTTTTTCCTTGCCTGTAAACTTAAAATATAGTTTGTGTTTGGCATGGTTATTAGGGGACTTGGATGTGTCAGGGGAAGGCATCTGGCACTAACTGGTTAAGTCACAGTTTGCTTTCTGTGTTGGTGAATTACTGAATTGCTTTCAATCTTAACACTACCTCCTGTGGATAGACTTGACTAATATGCACTTAGAGGAAACAAGAGAAGCCAAATCAGACATTTATTACCCTGTAATATTTTTGTTCTCGTGACTTGATAAACTTTGTAAGAGAGCTTAGTTTTGCATTCAAAAAGTATTTATATTTGGTAAGTCAAATGATTTAAGTTAAAACTTCACAGAAGTACCTGTTCATCCCTCAGTTGACTGCAGTAGTAGATCATAAGTAAGGGTGCAGTTTTACCTGTGTTACGCTTTATACAATGTTTGCAGAAAGTGGACCTATACTAACAGTGTATTTTCAGATTCATTATGACTGAGTTGAGGGAGGGGAAATCTTATGATTGATTCACAGTAAAACTTTTCATGACCTATTAAGAGTTTGACTGTTTTCTCTTGCCACTTGAAACTGGACGTTGAAACATTTTAAAGAAATGCACTTTAATCTGAAATAAAACTAAAAACTAAACCATTCTGGTGCTTGTTTGGTTTTCTTTTTCAATCCAAGTGCCAAATTAAAGTGAACATTGTTTTCTACAAACACATGAACCATTCATGCTTGCTTCCTTTTATAGCGTGTTTTTAACTAGGTTTTCTTATTTTATGAGTTCTACACACTTTTAAATCTACATTTTTTAAATTAAAAATATAGACTTGATGTTGAAAGATATATGAGTGTATTATGGCTGCTGTAACAACTACAAACAGTGCCTTAAACAATATTCATTTCTGCGTGAGCGCTGGCGGGAAGACTGCCCCGTGCCCCCCCCCCCCCCCCCCCCCCCCCCCCCGCTTCTGGTTTGCTGGCAGTTTGGGCTGTCCTGGCATGTAGAAGCACCACACTGAGCTGTGCCTTCATCGTCACATGATGTTCTCCCGGTGTGTCTGTCTCTTCAAATTTCCCTCATTAAGACACCAGTTCCATTGGATTAATGCGCTAATCATCATAACTTCTGCAATTACCCTGTTCACAAGGTCACAGTAGGTGGGGGAACAAAAAAAGCCCAACATTTCACAGAATTATCAATGAGTAGTGCCAGCAGCACTGGTCATGGAGGAACCATGTTTGAGTTTTGCCTAGCGTGTAATCTATATCATTCATGTCTATAATCTTTCAGTTACAGGATGAGTAGTCGCTGAGATTCTAAGCAGCCTTATGTGCTATGAGTGTGCAGTTCTTAAGATACATACAGTGTCTGTGCACTTACAAAATGGGGACCCAAGAAATGGCTAGAAAATTGAACAGGAAAATTTGGAAACTAGATATTGTCAGTGTTCTGAGGTGTGTCAGCTATCATAATGTTTAGGAAATGTGATTACTAGGAACCACTTGGAGGTAATGGGAAGTGTCGGTGGGGTAGGGACAGATGAACCTTTTGTTAATTTGAGACTAAGGTGGATATGGTAGGATTCTCTACTTTTGTGTATGTTGAAACATTGAAGTATTAAAACGAAATTAGGAAATATGTTTATTCTTTGTATAACAACTATAAAAGTGTGCTTTGGCATCCTTATAAAGTGAATGGGAAATTTAAAAAGCATTTCCTGGAACTGAGATACACTTTGGATGTTTCCAAAGTTTAGGGGGATTTATAGTGCACCAATGAGATTGTTGCCAGGTTTAACCTGGATTTTTAACCCAGTTTAGGAGAAGATTGAGGACTTGAGAGGGCAAGAGTAGCTACCCACCATTAGAATGCTTAGGAATGGTCTGCCTTTTCCTGGGTTGATGTTTCACCAAGCCAAGGCCACCGTGGCTCATGCACGCAGTGCGGGCGGCCGGACTGCCTGATTCCCACGCAGTGCTCCACGCCAGGCTGTGGCCATGCAGCTACCTAGGAATGGCAGGCGCCCGGGGCCAGCACGTACCACTCCCTAACCCCTCTTCCACCCCCGTATAGACGCGGTGCCAGCACACCCAGGATCATATGGCCGGTCAGGTTGGTGGCCAGCAAGCTGGTGAGGAAGAGCAGGAAGGTGGCGGCCAAGGGGCAGCACCAGAGGCCAGCACCAGCACGATGGACACAGTGCCCTGCATCATAGAGAAGATGAGAAGCACTCGTGATGCACCACCATGTCCCAACTGGCCTTGCCTGCGAGTTGGCCCCAGGAGCTGTGCCCACGGTGGCTCAGTCCTCTGGGCTCAGGTTGGTGCCTGTAAGGGTTCATGGCAGGTGCCAGGGGTGAGGCTGGCTAAAGAGGGCTAGTTGACCCTGGCCCAGGGCACAGTGCTCACTCTTGGGCTGAGCCCAGCCAGTGGTCCCTTCTCAGAATATCAAGACCCACATGACCCCATGGCAATGCCAGTGACCCTTCCCGTCACACCTCTGTTCACAGTGGTTCCTGTGACTCCTGTCCTGTCTGGCATAGCCCCTGGGCCTCTAGGACCCACCTCCCATTTCTACCACAGCAAATTCCTGGTCGCTGGTCCCAGCTGATACTGGCCCATCCTTGATGCCCTTGGCTCTCCTCTGCCACTGTGGGCCCATCTCTCTTCACTGTACTTAGTTTCCATGGTGCCATCTCTGTGCTCACAGACCCATCACTGTCCCGGCGGCCACTTCTCTGTTCCCCCAGACCTCTCGACCCCATAGCGACATTGCTGTTTCCATGGTTGTATTCTTGTCCCCCACAAGTCCGTTTATCCGTCTCCCATATTCCCATCCCTGTTCTCCAGTGCCGTCACTCAGGCCCTACCTGACCACAGCTGCCTCCCTCTGGATGCCCAGGGTTCCACTCCCAGCTCCATGTCCCTGCCCCAGAGGCATCCAGGGTGACTCAAAACCAGCCATCCTGCCTGACCTGTGGTGACGCAGTGGATAGTCAACAGGGAATGCTTAGGTCACCGGTTCAAAACCCTAGGCTTGCCCAGTCAAGGTACATACAGAAATCAACTCCTACTTTCTCCTCTCTCGAAAATTAGTAAAGTCTTAAAAGCAAACAAAGAAACACTCATTCCTTGATACCCTGGTGTTGAGAGCTGAGAAGTCAGAACTGCCCTAGGTCCGATGGGAAGAGAAGTGGACAGATGGTAAGTGCACAGGAACAGATAGGTGGGGCTGACTCAAGAAACACAGGAGGGACGTGGCCCTATCCTTTAGTGCTTCCTGCCCGGGGATGCCTGGGACACTGGCTTCCCATTGCCTGCTGCGCACTGTACCACCCGCTGCACCTGAGCTCTCCGGAGGGCCAGTGAGCCGCCCTCTCCCTGCTTCCTCCTCCCACTGCCTTCCCAAACGTACAGAGGCCCGACTGCAGGGGGCCCGGGGTGGTAGAGACCCCAACTCTATGCTCCAGAGAGTTATCCTGCCTCCTCCCATCATGCTCGCCTCCCTGGAGGAGCAGGAGCACCAACCCACCAGGCTCAGGTTTCTCCCCTGCCTCATTAATAAAGTGGATTAAAATATAAAATAAAAAAAAAAAAAAAAGGCAGGCCCTGGCCGGTTGGCTCAGTGGTAGAGCGTCGGCCTGGCGTGCGTGAGTCCCGGGTTTGATTCCCCGCAGGACACACAGGAGAAGCGCCCATCTGCTTCTCCACCCCTCCCCCTCTCCTTCCTCTCTGTCTCTCTCTTCCCCTCCTGCAGCCGAGGCTCCACTGGAGCAAAGTTTGCCGGGCGCTGAGGATGGCTCTCTGGCTTCTGCCTCAGGCGCTAGAATGGCTCTGATTGCGGCAGAGCGACACCCCAACATGGGCAGAGCCTCGCCCCCTGGTGGGCGTGCCGGGTGGATCCCTGTCGGGCGCATGCGGGAGTCTGTCTGACCGTCTCCTCGTTTCCAACTTCAGAAAAAAAAAAAAAAAAAAAAAAGTTTTTGAGTCCTTTAAAGAAAGAACCTCATTGTCCTGAGGGCTTAATGTGCAAGGGAGAGGAGGCGGGTGGGTCAGGGTGCTGGGTGGGGCCAGTTTGCTTCCGCTGTCTCAGTTTCCCCATTCCACTTGCCAAGGAATTTTCCTGGCTTCTTACTATCCTGCCTCATGAGGACAGCAGTATTACTACAGCTCTAAAGTAACATGGACAGATCTTTTGCTTTTTAGAAAGATATTCCGCAAAGTTGAGCATTAAGCCATCATTGGTTGGCATTCCACCTTCTGCCATTTAATGCCTTGGCCAAGTTCTGCCAGACCACTGGATCCAAAGGAAAAAGGTCCCAAAATTGGGATTGGATCCCACACCTTGTAAAATGTAAGCTGAGCCATTAGGGTAGGTTGCTGACCACAAGTATGGATAGAGTTTTGAGAAAGTCTACGCTTATGCATTTTTAACAGTACATTTTTCTCAAGTTTAATTTTTTTAGTGAAGTCTAGTGTAAATAGAGTATTTTCTCTATTGAAATTTTTATTTGTAGATCTGAAAACTTAAAAATAATGTTCATTCCATTGGTGGTATTTGTTGCAGAATTACAGACTTTATTATATTAGCTTACACCATTTTATATTGACTATCAGCTTATAACTTCAGAACTGGGTTAGAAATAAAAGCATCAGCATTCAGTAAGCAAGGAAAAGGTGAATATCTCTGCAATTTTTTCTTTAACGTGCACATGTTCAGAATTCTTGTTTTAGAAAAGAAATAATGTTAAACATGTTAATGATGGAGAAAGATCTGTGTTGATACATTGCAGAAACTTTAAAAAAAAATTTCTGAAGTTAAACTTATTTTAAAAACCAAAAGAAAATTTGACAGTAGTGATTTAAAAAATAATGAACTTGTGGTTTAATATTTTCTCTTGTTTTATGTGTAAGTCCAAAAGATAATGAGGAAGTACCCTGTTCACTCATTGCACAGATTAATGATGCTAACATTTTTTTACTGGATAGTTATTTGGGTTCATATATGACAAAATTAAAGGATTATATAACCATAAATCATATGATACGGAAAACCATTAGGCAGCTTGAGAACTTGGGTAGTAGTGGAGAGTCTAAATGGGAACGGGGACTGCAGGGTGTGTGGGTCCTGCAGACGGGCATGATGCTTTGAAATGCCTATATAGCTTCAACATAGTTGGCTGGGAGCATGCCAGTCCTGCCGGTCCTCTGTACAGTGCCATACATCCAACCTTCATCAATCGCTTGAACATTTACTATAGCATCTCCATCTTTGAAGGAAACCTCGTCAGCGTCAGCGGCCATATAGTCATACATGGCACGGAAGATTTTCTATTCGTGAGGATGGAAAAAAGAGGGAATATATTAGGTTTGCAACAATTAATCCAAACGCTCAATTTTAAGGTCTCTGATTGCTTACTCCATAAATTTAAGTTGCCCAAAAGAGAATGTGCAACCATCAGAGGCGGATTAAGGTTGGTTGAGGCCCCGGGTGCGGAAGAAAAGGTTGGGCCCCTAACATTAGGAAAAAGTGTAAAGTTAGGGAGGGTTTTGTGGGGCCCTTCAGAAGTCGGGGCCCAGGGCGCACACCCGGTGCACCCACCATTAAATCCACCCCTGGCAACCACCACCAAGGAAGTAAAAAGACAACTCACAAAATAAGAGAATATATTTGCAAATCATATATATGATAAGGGATTACTATCCAGAATATATAAAGAACTCCTACAATTCAATACAAAAAAAGTGAGAGTGAGAGAGAGAGAGCAGGGTGCAAATGATCTAAATTCTCCAAAAGAGGTATCTGAAGAACAATATCATTAGTCATCAGGGAAATGAAATCAAAACCACAGTTAAGTACCACTTCACACACACCAGAGTGACGGTAATCAAAATCACAGTAACAGTGCTGGGGAGGATGTGGAGAAATTGGAACCCTCATAACCTACTGATGGGGATGTAAAGTGTACAAACATTTTTGAAAAATGTTGGGGGAGTTCTTCCCATGTTAAACATAAAGTTTCCATATGACCTAGCAATTCCACTCCTAGTTTTATATACCCAAGAGGAATGAAAACATATGTCCATACAATAACTTGTACACACATATTCATTCATCATAGTGACATTATTCATAACAACCAAAAAGTAAAAATAACTCAAATGTTCATCAAGATGAATGAATAATTAAAAAAAAAAAAAAGGTGGTATTTCCATGCAATGGAATATTATTTGGTAATAAAAGGGAGTGAGTACTGATATATGATACAACATGGATGAACTTCAAAGTAAAGTTTTAGGATTGAAATGAATATATCTATGAAGAAAACCACTTTACTAAATGGAGATCTAAATAAGTATCGGTACTTATTTTACTAAACCACTTTACTAAATAATAATCGGTAAACTTCAAAGTAAAAGAAGCCAGTCATACAAGACCACATAATTGTGTGATTCTGTTCATATGAAATGTCATTATGTGTTTAGAGGTAAATATATAGAGACGGAAAGTATAGTAGTGGGATACCCGGCATTGGATGGAGGGTGGAGGAAAAGGCTCATGCCGGGGAGTGACTGCTGATGGATACAAGGGTATCTTTTAGGGTGATCAGAATGTTTTAAAATTACATTACGGTCATGTTCAACAACTCTGTAAATGAACTAAAAATTTTGGAACTGTGCACTTCAAATGATGAACTTGATTAATAATGTATTCGTAAAACCATGGATATGTGTCTGTATAAAGAACAATGTACTTCTTTTATATATGGCCTTTATTTTCCCTTTGGGGAGGTCAGACTTATGTTTTGGAGAAGAATTTGAAAAACCCTAACAATATTGCAGGGAGTTGGGGAACATAACAGTAGTGTGCTATAGTATTTTAAAATTTTGTGGCTTTTTTTTCCTGCTGATTTATAATTATTTTAGTATTCATTTTTTGACTTTACCTTTTTAAAAAAAACTATCCCTGGGCTAAATCCATATTTGGTTATGATAGCTTTATATATGTTTTTCTCTAACATGGTTAAGTTCTCTCCTATTGTCATTTCAAAATTTACTTGGTTATTCTTGCATCTTTACTCTTTTAAAAAAAAATTTAGGATTAACATACAACATTTTTCAAAATCCTATTAAGATTTTGATTGGAACTGCCTTAAATTTATGAAGTTGTTGTAGCAGAAATGACCGCTTTACAAGGTTCCCCTCCTGAAATATAATCAGTCTCAACACTTATTTAGATCTCCATTTAGTAAAGGGGTTTTCTTCATAGATACATTCATTTCAATCCTAAAGAATTATATTTTTGTGCTATTATGAATGAGATGCATGGTCTTAAACTGAGAGTTTTAAAGTAATCTGGTGAATTATGAACATGATTTGACTTAACTCTTCAACATATATATATATATATGAGAGGTCTAAGATATGACATGTTTATATGTATGACATGTGCTAAGATATATACTCTTGAAGAATGAATCCAAGCAGCAAACGTTTTAGTTTGACAGCGGTTCTCGGCCCTGGCCGGTTGGCTCAGCGGTAGAGCGTCGGCCTGGCGTGCGGGAGACCCGGGTTCGATTCCCGGCCAGGGCACATAGGAGAAGCGCCCATTTGCTTCTCCACCCCCCCTCCTTCCTCTCTGTCCCCCCTCCTTCCTCTCTGTCCCCCCTCCTTCCTCTCTGTCCCCCCTCCCTCTCTGTCTCTCTCTTCCCCTCCCGCAGCGAGGCTCCATTGGAGCAAAAGATGGCCCGGGCGCTGGGGATGGCTCCTTGGCCTCTGCCCCAGGCGCTAGAGTGGCTCTGGTTGCGGCAGAGCGACGCCCCAGAGGGGCAGAGCATCGCCCCCTGGTGGGCAGAGCGTCACCCCTGGTGGGCGTGCCGGGTGGATCCCGGTCGGGTGCATGCGGGAGTCTGACTGTCTCTCCCCGTTTCCAGCTTCAGAAAAATACAAAAAAAAAAAAAAAAAAAGACAATGGTTCTCAACCTGTGGGTCGCCCTGTGTTTTGGTCGTTCGACCCCCGCCGGGGTCGCGACCCACAGGTTGAGAACCGCTGATTTAAGATAACATAGTAGGTGGAACCAAAGAGCCTAAGCTAATCATTTGCTTTAGTTTTTTGTTTTGTTTTAAATCATTGAATCATGCTTTTTAATTATAGCCTTGTAATGCAGGTTTTCGAACATTACTGTTAACCTGAGATGCATAGTAAAAAAGCATTATATAAAAGAGAAGGTTTGGTTTTAAAAAAATCCGGATACCTATAATTATTTTTGCACATATCAAAAGATGAAATTATTCGAGTAAGTGCTTTATTATTTACTTACCCCAGCAGTTGATGGATGGGATGGGATAGAGGATCCTGTGGTCTGCTGGGTGGCAACTGAAGATGACCGTTGTTGTGGGAGCTCTGTGGTTTTTGCATGTTTGTAAGCTGAAAGAAATGACATAGTTTATAAGAAGAAAACAGAGCGAGACATTAGATCTGTGTTTAGCAGCTGTGCTTAGCGGCTATTCCCCCCCCCCCCCCCTAATTTAAAAAGAGTGATTTCAAAGAAAGGAGAGATGAAAATGAAACGTCTAACTCATGTATCCCTCTACAGCTCTGGTCTTTTCTCATTAGAAGAAATAACCCAGATAGGTATACATACATACATTTATGTATATATTTTTAACTCAAAGATCTTTATAGTAACAGCCAGTGAGCTGGCCGGCCGTACTGTCAGAATCAGCACCAGCTGCTTGTACCTGATGAGGCTGCAGAGAAAAAGATGCTGTTGCTGTAGGCAGACAGGTGGTTGGGGGCGGGCTCCGAGTGCTCAGACTTCTCCTCGCCACCGCTGACGCTCAGTGCGCTGGCCGATCGTGACTGCTCCCGGCTCCTGCGCTGAGCTTGGGCTGGAGGAGGTGAGATTTTGAGAGGGGGCAGAGATGAAACTTTGATGGCAGTAACCCCACACAGTAATTGAATCTCCATTGTTTTTTTTTTTTTTTCGTATTTTTCCGAAGCCGGAAACGGGGAGAGACAGTCAGACAGACTCCCTCATGCGCCCGACCGGGATCCACCCGGCACGCCCACCAGGGGGCGATGCTCTGTCCCTCCGGGGCGTCGCTCTGTTGCGACCAGAGCCACTCTAGCGCCTGGGGCAGAGACCAAGGAGCCATCCCCAGCGCCCGGGCCATCTTTGCTCCAATGGAGCCTCGGCTGCGGGAGGGGAAGAGAGAGACAGAGAGGAAGGAGAGGGGGAGGGGTGGAGAAGCAGATGGGCGCTTCTCCTGTGTGCCCTGGGCGGGAATCGAACCCGGGACTTCTGCACGCCAGGCCGACGCTCTACCACTGAGCCAACCGGCCAGGGCCAAATCTCCATTGGTTTTTGTTTGCTTGTTCCCAAGCATGGTCTTAACTAGATGTCCATGGATGAAACCCTCAAAACTCTTACGATATGTGGTGTCATCCTTGTTTTCCGGAAAAGAGAGTAAGTAAATTACCAAAAGACAGGTAACAGCTAAGTGGTACAGCTAGCTACTGGTCCCAGAGTCTGTCCGTGAGATGACTCCTTCCCCCACCCAGCTCATCTTCCTGGCGCACCAAAATGAAAAGATAGTAATGTTCACATTTAAGCTCCACCTCTGACCTCTCCAGAAAGTCCTCCTTAACTTTCCAATCAAAATTAAATGCCCTGGCCCTGGCCGGTTGGCTCAGTGGTAGAGCGTCGGCCTGGCGTGCAGGAGTCCTGGGTTCGATTCCCGGCCAGGGCACACAGGAGAAGCGCCCATCTGCTTCTCCACCCCTCCCCCTCTCCTTCCTCTCTGTCTCTCTCTTCCCCTCCCACAGCCAAGGCTCCATTGGAGCAAAGATGGCCCGGGTGCTGAGGATGGCTCCGTGGCCTCTGCCTTAGGTGCTAGAATGGCTCTGGTGGCAACAGAGCAATGCCCCAGATGGGCAGAGCATCACCCCCTGGTGGGCATGCCGGGTGGATCCCGGTCGGGCACAGGTGGGAGTGTGTCTGACTGCCTCCCAGTTTCCAACTTCAGAAAAATCCCCCCCAAAAAAAAAATTAAATGCCTTTTCTCTGTGGTCCCACAACCCATGGGTGGCTCTTTAACACTGCCCCATCAGAGTGTAAGTACGGATTCACCCATCTCTCTTCGTCAGTAGACAGAGTGTAAATCCTCTGAGGACAGGCACTACACATTTCACATTTTAACGCAAAGAGAAGGCACAAAGGCATGCATGTGGCTTCTGTTGAATGACTACTCTTTCTTGAAGTTCAGAAAGTTGCTAAAGGTCAAATCCATTCTCTCTTCCCTTTGCCTGTGTATTTTTTTCATTATTTTTATATTAGAAAGATCCACTACCTGTTTTTTTCTTTAGGAAAAAAAAAAAATTATGTAGCCTGAGGGAGACTGACACCAAGGCAGTGAAATTTGTCTAGAAAATAAGTTTGGCCCGTAGTCAAGGGGTTTTCATGCTGAACAGGCAACTCAGGAAACTGAAAACGCTAGAGGAAAAGAACTTCAGAAAGTTATGAACTCTAGCCCACTCAATGGTGACATTTTTGTCGTAATCCTTCTGTGGCATAACATACCATTAATCATGTGTAAGCTTCGTGATTGAATGTTGTCTTCTGCTGGGTCATAGTCAAAAACGGAGCCAGGATTAGTACGCCAGACACGTAAACCTGAGAATGATATTAAGGATCAGAGCAGATATTCTTGGACTATCTCAGTAACTTGGAAACCAAGGTACAAGCTTAATCAGAGGAGGATAGAATAATACTAATTTAGGTTAGGTTCTCATCATGTCTTCTCTTCAGAGGAGATCAAAGCAGAAGGTAGAAGAGAGGTCAGATTTGCAAACTGTAAAATAATAAGAGGTTTTCTTTCACATCTAATGAAAACACCTACTGAGGGACCTTCATCCTTCGCCTTGTTATAGATAATGCCATCTTTGTTCTTCTACCCCTTTAACTAAAAGTCGATTGCGCCCACCCCAGGGCTCAGTCACCTGTAATTGTTTCCTGATCCTGTTCATTTCGTTTTTGTTGCATTTCTACCACTTTCCTCTGAATCCCTCGGTAGTTAATGTCACTGAAGTCCTGTGTGTTCTTCTTCACTCGCTCAGTGATAGGGTCTGTCACCACTGGTGTGAAGCAGCCCTTGTTTTTTTCAAAGTCTTCATGATATTTCACCTGAAATTTCACGAGTCAGCTTTATGAAAATACGACGGTGTGACCACTTCCTTTTCCCCAGGCTCCCACAGGCTGGCAGCCCATCCTAAGAAGTTCCTGACTCACTGTTGAGATGTGGCGTTGGGTCTCCCTCACCCGTCTCATCTCTGGGGTGTCCAAGACATAGGCAGCTTTGCCTTGTATTTGTTTCCGGAAGCTATCCGAATAAAGAACCTGACAGGAGAAAGCATGAGTGAGTACAGGTCACGGTACTGTCCTCATTCTGAAGCCTCAAAACCTTTCCAGCAGATGGAGATAAAAGGAGTTGGGGAGGGAAGCTTGAGTCAACTGAAAGGACCCAGCAAGACCCGTGACTAACGGCGGAATGGGTTAGTGTGAGGGTGGTGGGCAGGGCTCGCATTCAGAGCAAAAGGACCTGCTTTGACTTTGAAAATATCTTTTTCATTTTCAAAGGAGAAGGTGCACAGTATAAATTTGAAAGGAAAAGATTTCATAAACCAATATACAAACACAGAATTTAAAGTCCTCCAGACACGAAAAACCCACATCAAAACCGGAGAAGGCATCCATTTCAGAGTATTACCTGTTTCATGGAGTGCCTTAAAAATAAAGGAAAGCTGAAGACTAAGGGTGTTAGGAAGTCAATTTGTTACAGTTCGTTACATAAAACTACCTCAGAGTAAAGTAAAAGGGGTGAAAAAACCTTTGGCAATTAACTTGTTACGTCTTAGCATGATCATTTGGAATTTAAAAGCACAGTTGTGTTAATTTCAGTGTAAATTTTCAGTGGAATAAGAAAGTCACATTTTTATGGTGTTAAAATGTTATTTTCCAAGATGTTACAGTTCCCTTTCTTTATTTCATTTTAGTGTGTTTTTCAGTCGAATGAGAAAGGCACATTTTATGATGTTAACATGTTATTATCCAAGTTGTGGCATTCCTTTTTTTTTTTTTTTTTTAATCCTAGAAAATACCGAGCTAATGTTTTCTTGGTTGCGCTTAGCTCTCTCCATCTCTGGAGTAACAGGTGTCGGAGTTGCTTTTCTCATATTTTCTTTGTACAATACCTAGAGGAGCCAAGAGAGCATCCAGACATCAGAGAGCAGAAAACCATTTCTAAAAACCATCATCTAGCTGGTGTTACGGCTCAATTAAATCACACTCTATAAGATAAAGCCATTAAAATGTTATTGTATAAAGCAAAAGATGAAGTTTGGGCTAGAGGGGTTGGTTTGTTGTTTTTAAGAAGAATTTTAATAGATGAACAAAAGTTTGGGGAAAACTGTGAGATAAATTAGTGGTATAACCAGGCTTGTTAAAAGTGTAACAGTTTCTTTTTTCCTCTCTGAAATACCGAGCTAAAGTTTTCTTGATTGCGTTTGACTCTTTCCATCTCAGGAGTAAAAGGTGTGGGGGTGGCTTTCCCCATGTTCTCTTTGTATAAGACCTGTGAGATACAAAGTTGGACCCGAAAGTCACGAGGAGGCAATTCTCAGGCTAATAAGTATAATATAATGCAACTTGGGGGAGAAAATTCCATGTTTAATCTATTATTAGTGAGAAGAGCTCTCAAGAAGAAAGATTAAAAAACAAAAAACAAAACAGTTAATGGCAACACTAAGTGTAGTATTTAGAGGAGGTTCTAGAATATTGGCATTTTGTTTGTTTTTAACCTGGGATGGAGTTAGGAGCAGGCCAAACTGCAGGGGTTACTTTGCAATATGAAAAACACTTTCGTTTCTCAAGACAATACCGAGCTAATGATCTCTTGATTGCGTTTGACTCTCTGCATCTCTGGAGTGACCGGGGTTGGGGTGGCTTTACCCATATTTTCTTTGTACAAAACCTACACGAGTCCAATGGATCCAAAAAGCCAAAAAGAAAAAAAAAATTGCAGTTACCAAAAGATCAAACAGAACAAATAACTTGTTAGGAGGTGCAGGGTGCCAAACCGTTTGGGCAGTGAGATTAGATGCAAAGAAATACTCTTCCAGAGGAAGTTGATGTATTATAGTTACAGCCGGACACACATTTCCAGCGTAGGACCCTCCTGAGCTCTGGCAGCTGGCAAGACAGAACTGCGCGTGCTCCGCGGAGACGAGGGACCCTCACGCTGCCTTTGTCTATGAATTTCAAGCGCCTCGCAGGACTTAGGGACCAGGCTTCCATATCACTGAGAAGGTTGAGACCACTTCTGATACAGCAGTGGGGAACTTGACCTTTTTGCAGCACTTAAAATCTTACAGACACCTCTGTGAAACGTGGGTCCTTAAACAAGCAGAGGGTTTCTCTTCTCTCTTTTTCTTGCTATCATCTGTGTCGTTTCTCTTGCTGTAATTTACTATGACCTCAAACTTCTCAGTAAGGACAAATGTGTTCAACAATTATATCACGGTCAATCAATAAAACACAGAGTAACACATCATGACAAATCCTCAACCTCGATGTCGCCTCTCAGTGTCATTCTTGGGGACACAGAGGTTTGGGAAATGTCATGCTAGAGGAAGACCTCTGTTGACATGGTGGTTCTCAAAGTGAGGTTCCTGGTCAGCGAGGTCAGTATCATCTGAGCACTTGCTAGAAAGGCACATTTTCTGGCCCCAGACCAGACTTACAGTTAAGAAACTGTGGGGGCAGCACCCAGCAATCTGGTTTATCAAACCCTTCGGGGGGATTCAGGCGCACACTGAGGTTTCAGAGCACTGCGCTCAGCTACGGGGAGACCTGTAGGCATCGCTGATGCGGAGGAACACAGGGCCTTCATTATGTGAGCTAAACTCCTCCGGGCGCAAAGCCCAGCCCCTGGTAACTTGTCAACAGATCTAATATCACAGACACAGGCTTACAGGACACAGTTTACTAAATTAGCGGTTAAAGACCATGATAAAGACAAAAGAACAAAAAAGAACTAAAATTGGCAAAACAAAACACAGTTCTAGTGACACTTTTTAAGTTAATTGCTAACCATTTGCCAAAACCACTACTGAGTCTTAATTTATATCATTATTTCTGAAGGAGAGGACTGGGGTTATTTTTCCCCAAGGTCTCTTAGTCCAAATCGGACAGAATAGATTAAAATCTGAAGAATAGGCTCAAAAACACACACAAAATCCTAACTCCAATGGATGGGAAAGAACCCCTTTACACATACAAGGCTGCCTCCCAAATTTCACACGGAAAACAGAGACCTTGGGGGTAGTGAATAGACAGTAAGTTTGGGGAGAGATGTGCAAAATATTTTATTGGAAAATCTGTTATTTCCTGATATTAGAATTTTAAATTATGGATTAAAACAACCTTGTTATTATGGGGTTAAGGCTAAGACTAGCCCAATGGGAAAAAAGGATAAATGTGATAAATTCACAAAATTTAAGTTGTCTTTAAAAGTAGGGTTAATATGTATTATTTTAGATCATTAAAAAGTTTTTTTATTTTCTTGCCAAAGTACCGTGCTAATATTTTCTTGATTGTGTTTGACTCTCTCCATCTCTGGAGTGACAGGTAAAGGGGTTGCCTTGCCCATGTTTTCTTTGTATAACACCTGTGTGATGAGAAAGCATCCAGAGAAACAACCGTAAGTAACATTTTGTTTGTTGTGAGATTTTTAAGGGTGAGTTCAACCTTCTTGTTGCCAAATTACATAGTAGTCAAAGAAGCCAGGGGTTACTGTATATAATGACAGGATGCCACAAGATACTTTATGACAGCCATACTTGGGACAGGGGCACACTCTCTAGGTGCCAAGGACCTCAGCTGTGGAGAAGGCTAAGTCATGTTATATTTTCATTCCTATAAGCAGGGTACCATTCTTATGAACATACAGGGATTCCGGATGGTTAGAACTCGGTGGTGTTGTTATCCAAGCAAACTAAAAGATAAGGCGTTTAAAAAAAAAAAAGTTAAAATACCAGATAAAATAGAAATTAGAGTTAACTGAAACTAAAAAGAAAAGAAGAATTGATAGTAGCATCAGTGAAATGCAAAAGTCCGTATGTCCTTTTGCTAAGCGAGGCATATTAGAAGCAAAGAGAGGGAGGTGGGTTTAACAATTATACCACAATTAAATATCAATTTAATTCTGAGGTTAAATCTTCTTTTCCCTGTCTGTTGAAAATACCGAGCTAATGTTTTCTTGATTGTGTTTGACTCTCTGCATCTCAGGAGTGATGGAGATTGGAGTTCCTGTCCCCACGTTTTCTCTGTATAGCACCTGTGTGATAAGAAAGATCCAGGACAAGGGCCATCAGCCCCTCCCCCCTCTGTGGAGCAGCTGGCCGCAGAGGGTAGAGGAAGAGGGAAGAGTGTGAGTTAAAGGAGGGGAAATTCCTCAAGCTTCTAGATCCAACCTGTGTGCGCCTGGGGGCACGCTGGAAAGCACAAGGCAGGAAAGAGCAGTGAAAACTAAGAGGGAGGAAAGAAAGTTTCATAATCGTGTTGTTTAAGTTCTGCAGCGCTGAGCAAGGAAGAGCACTACTGAAGGGATCAATCAGCCCCTCCCAGCTTGTTAAAGAGGTGGGGGGATAAAATTAAAAGGGCAAGAGACAGAAAGACAACCGAGGAGGTTATTTTTGATTTGGAAATGTTATTGATGAACCACATAAAGATACTGGAGTTTCCTTTAAACATTGCATATATGAAGATACATACGCACACACCCATCTTTTGTTGACTTTCAAAAGAAATCCAAGTATTTGATTTTTAGTTTGGGTGAACATATTTGGAAGAATTAATCATTTTTTAAGGTAAATGCAGGGTAACGAGGAGATGCAGAGAAAATAAAAGAAAAGAGAAGAGAAACTTGAAAATATCTGTACCAATACCAGTAAGGCAGAGACTAAGGTTAGAATAGGAAATCAGGCCAGCAGTCTGATTATTGCAGAATTTTCACAAGCGTAAATTCAGATAAAATTTTCCAAAGCAGGATAAATGTGGGTGCTTAGACATGGAAAATGTTATGCTTTTACAGGCTGGAGTATACTACTGAGTACTTTTTTTTAAAAATCAAGGGATTATATTAATGTTTAACCCAAATGGGGAAACTGATTCATAGGGAATGGTAGCATTAATTTGCGAAAAAGACATGTCAAAGTTTTTATTGGAATAAGTTGATTAGATTTTAAATTAAAAATACTTTAAAAATAGTTAAGAAATTTTGTTTCTTTTTAAATACCGAACTAAAGTTTTCTTGATTGTGTTTGACTCTCTCCATCTCTGGAGTGACAGGTAAAGGGGTTGCCTTGCCCATGTTTTCTTTGTATAACACCTGTGTGATGAGAAAGCATCCAGAGAAACAACCGTAAGTAACATTTTGTTTGTTGTGAGATTTTTAAGGGTGAGTTCAACCTTCTTGTTGCCAAATTACACAGTAGTCAAAGAAGCCAGGGGTTACTGTATATAATGACAGGATGCCACAAGATACTTTATGACAGCCATACTTGGGATAGGAGCACACTCTCTAGGCACCAAGGACCTCAGCTGTGGAGAAGGCTAAGTCATGTTATATTTTCATTCCTATGAGCAGGGTACCATTCTTATGAACATACAGGGATTCCGGATGGTTAGAACTTGGTGGTGTTGTTATCCAAGCAAACTAAAAGATAAGGTGTTAAAAAATAGTTAAAATACCAGATGGAATAGAAATTAGAGTTAATTTCTATTAACTGAAATTTGAAAGAAAAGAATTGATAGTAGCATCAGTGAAATGCAAAAGTCGTATGTCCTTTTGCTAAGTGAGACATATTATAAGCAAAGGGAGGGAGGTGGGTTTAACAATTATATCACAATTAAATATCAATTTGATTCTGAGGTTAAATCTTCTTTTCCCTGTCTGTTGAAAATACCGAGCTAATGTTTTCTTGATTGTGTTTGACTCTCTGCATCTCAGGAGTGATGGAGATTGGAGTTCCTGTCCCCACGTTTTCTCTGTATAGCACCTGTGTGATAAGAAAGATCCAGGACAAGGGCCATCAGCCCCTCCCCCCTCTGTGGAGCAGCTGGCCGCAGAGGGTAGAGGAAGAGGGAAGAGTGTGAGTTAAAGGAAGGGACATTCCGCAAGCTTCTAGATCCAACCTGTGTGCGCCCGGGGCACGCTGGAAAGCATGGGAACACAGGAAAGAGCAGTGAAAACTAAGAGGCAGGAAAGGAAAGTTTCATAATCGTGTTGTTTAAGTTCTGCAGCGCTGAGCAAGGAAGAGCACTACTGAAGGGATCAATCAGCCCCTCCCAGCTTGTTAAAGAGGTGGGGGGATAAAATTAAAAGGGCAAGAGACAGAAAGACAACAGAGGAGGTTATTTTTGATTTGGAAATGTTATTGATGAACCACATAAAGATACTGAGGTTTCCTTTAAACATTGCACATATGAAGATACATAGCACACACCCATCTTTTGTTGACTTTCAAAAGAAATCCAAGTATTTGATTTTTAGTTTGGGTGAACATATTTGGAAGAATTAATCATTTTTAAGGTAAATGCAGGGTAACGAGGAGATGCAGAGAAAATAAAAGAAAAGAGAAGAGAAACTTGAAAATATCTGTACCAATACCAGTAAGGCAGAGACTAAGGTTAGAATAGGAAATCAGGCCAGCAGTCTGATTATTGCAGAATTTTCACAAGCGTAAGTTCAGATAAAATTTTCCAAAGCAGGATAAATGTGGGTGCTTAGACATGGAAAATGTTATGCTTTTATAGGCTGGAGTATACTACTGAGTACTTTTTTTTAAAAATCAAGGGATTATATTAATGTTTAACTCAAATGGGAAAACTGATTCATAGGGAATGGTAGCATTAATTTGCAAAAAAGACATGTCAAAGATTTTATTGAAATAAGTTGATTAGATTTTTAAAAATAGCCATTAATCTTTTTAAAATGTTTTAAAAATAGTTAAGGGAGTTTTTTTTTCTGTGTTCAATACCAAACTAAAGTTTTCTTGATTGTGTTTGACTCTCTCCATCTCTGGAGTGATGGGAATCGGGATTCCGCTCCCGACGTTCTCTTTATACAACACCTGTGTGACACAAGAGAGCAGCCAGGAAAAACAGAACAGTCAACACAGCCCTTCCTCTCTGTCTTGTAGAGGGCCTAGTAGGGGACTAGGACATCAAACAGGAGAGACTGTCATTTAACTTAACTTCATTAAGTCAGCCTGTCATTTCAAGCACAAATCTGGATTAGAACTCGCACCCCCATATCCTTAGCTAAAGTGCCAGGGTATTTGTTTCTCAACCTTAGTCTAACTCATATGTTAAATGCTGTTTCCGGTATCAGGAAATAAAGAAACAAATACAAATGCTAATTTTATAAGAGCACTGAAATACTTAGTGTACAGTAGAAAGATTTTTTTTTTTTTAGAAAGATTACTTTTAAGTTAGGTTGGCAAATATGTATTTTCCCTACCCAGAACATCTGTTTTACAGAATAATAGAGAATTAAAACCCCAGGCCATACCTATGCAATTTGGCAAAATTGGTCTTTGCTGAGTAAATTCAAGTTGCGGAGGTGGGTCAAGGCACAAGTCAAGGTTTTAATACCTAGCACTGTTTATCCACCAGAGTATCATAAAGGCTCCCTGCGCCACTGGACTACTTACCTAAATGCAACTTGTGTAAAAATTAACACAAATGGTTACTTAAAAAAGAGAAATTGTCTAGGATCAGCAGGGTCATCAAGATTTTAAACAAATATAAATAATAATAATATATTTACTCTAACATAAAAGAAAATAATTGAAAATAATTTTGAAAAATTAATGCAAACCTTTTAAAAATAATAATAAATCCACAAGGAAAACAGTGATTATACCATTCTAAAAATAATATTAATTTACATTGAAAATTTAAACAAAATCAAGATTGTTAGTGAGTAATTAAAAACCAAGGAGAACAAAACAAAAACACACCAGGACTTATTGGGGTGATGACTTTGTAAGTTACATAAATGTCTAATCACTATGTTGTGCACATGAAACAGAAATAATATTGTATATTAACTGTAACTAAAATTTTTTTAAGTTATTAAAAAAATTCTTTAGTGAGACCAACCAAAGAAAGTTAATGATCTAATTATGTGGAAGAATCAAACTTAAAAAAAAAATTTCAACTGATAATTAAAAAACATTTTGCATGAAACCTCCTCCCATTCTCCTACCCCCAAAATCCAGCTAATAACATTTGATTAGATCAGACTCAAATTTTTAGATCTGAATCTAAGATCTTTACATTACAGTTTCATAGACTCTTTGAGGATTTTAGAGGTTTTCAGCAATAAAAATACAAGCGAAAATCACATTAAATATAAGCTTATGATCTGATTTATGTGTTAAAAACAAATCAGAAGATTTGGATTTCTACCCATGGAATGGCTTAAGACACGTATCAAGACGAGGCTGCTTGGGTCCTGCTACTGAGCCATTTTCTTTCTTGGTTCTGCTGTTTACGCAGATAGGATACAATGTGAAGGTAATTAATGCCTGTTCCCAAGCAAGAGCCACTGGTTTTTCATGAGGCCTCAATCCTGTGTCTTTTCTTGTAATGCTAACCCAGAAACATTGAACACAACGAGTTCTAAGTAAATAAGAACTACAGTGGTAGAAACCTTCGGAACATCAATTAACTTGAAAGTCCCAGTAGTAACATAAAAGATGAAAAGGGAAGGAAAAGAACCAATTAAAAATTTTACGGAAATATTATCAAAAGCATAAAATGTTAGAATCAAATGGTGATTAAAGATGTGAAAAACAGAAGGATTCAGTTGAGATTAAGAAGACAATTTGTTAAATTGATCATTTTAAAGGGACTCATGAGGAAGTTTGGATTTATAGAGTTATTATTTTTTTAATATGAGTTAAAGGAGCTTTCTCCAAGTACCGAGCTAAAGTTTTCTTGATTGCGTTTGACTCTCTCCATCTCAGGAGTGACAGGGATGGGGGTCCCCTTGTTCAAATTCTCTTTGTACAAAATCTGTGTGCACAAAACCAACAATCAAATCAGCCTGGACAGGAAGCCTGGACACATCAGCCTCTTTTAGGCAGATGTAACCTTTAAAATAGTCTCTAAAAATATTTGTTTGTTTGTTTCCATAATTACATAAAATAGGCCTAAATAACTTTAAGAAACAGAGCGAATCTAGGCCACCTTTGGACATTTAGTCACACACAATATGATGTCTGTCTCTAAGTAGAATAATACAGACACAACTGCCAGGATAAGGCAGGACTCACATAAATAAGCCTTCTCTCAGGGACAGGAGGATTGGACCTTATCAGATAGCATTCAAGTCAATTCTAATTAATATCCATAATGAGTTGTTGCTAACAATGAATTAGGGAACGGGAGGGAGAAAGGTTTGGGGGAATAAAATAAATATTAACAAATATTAAAAAGCTAAATAAATATTAGCTTTCAATGATCCTGAAATTATTCCAAAAGAAAGCTCAATTTTATCTTGCACAGTATACAAAAATAGCTAAGTCAAGGAAATTTGTACAGTATTTCTGAGTTACTAAAAATTGCTATATTGTCTTTTGAATGAAAATATTTAAGAATCATATTCTTTTAAGAGAAGCTGAAAACACAAAAAATACATCAAACAGAGGCCAGAATAAATACAACTAAAATTCTAATTAAGATTGACCTTTTAAAGGGGTGTTAGATTTTACTTGAGGTGTGCCACACCAGTTAGAAACACTTATTGTTATTCAAACAGGATCTGAGGAAGGAAACACTGAATAGTACAGGTGTTTAAGGGAGTGATCAATACTATGTTTCAGGGAAAACACAGTTAAAATTTCACACCAGAACTAAAGTAAATACTAAATTAGGTTTAGATAGAAAGCTGAGGTAATATTTGGTATCATTATATACATATGAATTTAGTAATTTTATAGGAAGAAAAGTCAGATGTTTGTAATGTGTTAAAATGTTTTAAATAAGAAGGGATTTTATTTTTGTCCCCTAAGAAATACCGAGCTAAAGTTCTCTTGATTGCGTTTGACTCTCTCCATCTCTGGAGTGATAGGTGTTGGGGTTCCTGTCCCCAAATTTTCTTTGTACAAAACCTGTGAGATACAAGAAAGTACCCAGAAGACATTCAGAATGAGCACAAAGATTAAGGAAGAGAGAAATGTAAAGGCTAGGATGTGTGAGGGGGGAGTTTTTTAGTGAATAATATTTAGTCATTTAGCTTTTACTTCACAATTTTGACAAACTCTCCAATGCTAATTCTAATCATGGAAAAGTACACATTGAGTTAAAGGATATGAGTATAATGATGAAGAATCTTGTGTTAATTTTATTTACATCTAAGTTCTCACACTTCTAAGTACTCACATCTAAGTACTCACACTTGTCAGTTGCTGAAAGTGTTAAAATACCATCAGAAAAGTGAGTCACTTTGTGTGAGTCCAGAGGGTTTTGGTCAGGTAATAACACACACACACACAACCACACACACAGAGACACAAATACACATAGAATTGTTGTTAAGATGTTACTTTTTAAGAAAAGGATGATGGGTTATTCTGGTAATTTTTTAAATGAGAAAGAGAGTTTCTTATCTGATATATTTATAAATACCGAGCTAAAGTTCTCTTGATTGCGTTTGACTCTCTCAATCTCGGGAGTGACAGAGGTTGGAATGCCTGTTCCCAAGTTTTCTTTGTACATCACCTGTAGGAGATAATTAGAATACCCAGAAAGGTAAAATGACCGCAGAGCTTCGGATTACAGCTACGTGTTTATCATTTGGTGGAAACTCAGAAAAATAATTGCTTTTAACTATGACACTCAAGAAATAAGGAAAAGAAATTCTACAAATATTTACATTTTCTTTTCAAAAGCAGTTTTACTACCTTGAAAACTGCACCTAAATTGTGCATTTTTTATAGTCAACACATAGCATGTTCCTAAAATGCACTATGGCCCTGGCCGGTTGGCTCAGTGGTAGAGCGTCAGCCTGGCGTGCAGGAGTCCCGGGTTCGATTACCGGCCAGGGCACACAGGAGAAGCGCCCATCTGCTTTTCCACCCCTCCCCCTCTCCTTCCTCTCTGTCTCTCTCTTCCCCTCCCGCAGCTGAGGCTCCACTGGAGCAAAGTTGGCCCGGGCGCTGAGGATGGCTCTGTGGCCTCTGCCTCCGGTGCTAGGATGGCTCTGGATGCAACAGAGCAACGCCCCAGATGGGCAGAGCATCGCCCCCTGGTGGGCATGCCAGGTGGATCCCAGTCAGGCGCATGCGGGTGTCTGTCTGACTGCCTCCCCGTTTCCAGCTTCGGAAAAATGCAAAAAATAAAAAATAAAATGCACTATATACTGGTAGTAGTAATAATTTCAACGATGGGAAAAATCTCTCCATTTTGTCACATCTCATATTCGTGCCTTTAATATAGTAGGTCCACAAAAAAATCTATTTTACCTAATAAATAGGTCGCTTGCTTAAAATTTTTCTAATCACACAGTACTGTATTCCTTCAAGGTTACTGAGAGTTTGTTTTATTTTTATAAGATTTTAAAATTTTTATTTGTTTTAGAGAGAGAGAGAGAGAGAAGGGGGAGGAGCAGGAAGCATCAACTCTCATATGTGCCTTGCCTAGGCAAGCCCAGGGTTTTGAACCAGTGACGTCAGGTGTGTGTTTTGTATTTTCTATGAAAGATTAGAAAATACCTAGCGTACCTGGCCCTTAGTTTGCAGGTACCTTTAATGTGAGACTAAAACAGTTTACTTTTTCAGAAGAGCATCTTTTTTTTTTACTGGTGAATGCTGGATCATGTAAGCTGTAAATTGGTGTTTTGTTAAAGGGGTAAGTCTCTATTTGTTAGGGGCAATATCAGTGGACGGTACATTTTCATGAGAGTGAGGGACTTCCTGAACCTCTAGCCTTCTTCCCTCTGAATGTTAAGATTTTCAGCCTAATCGAATGAATGAGCTCTTTTTAAATGGATGGATTCTATGGTGTACTAGTCCCTGGGGTGGGAGCAACAGGGAAATCTAGGGATTTGTGTCACAGATGAATTTCCTAAAATCACTGATCAACTAGTGTTGCTATCTTTGTTTTGCTAGGAGACTACTGGAGATCGTTAAAAGTCTATCTTGGTATCAAGTTGTGTTTCTTCACCCAGTAAGGCAGCAGACTAGCCACGGACAGAACAACATTATAAAGTCAGGTAGGACTGGAGCTTGCAATAAAATGACAGAGGAGCCGTAGGCTACTTTTCTTGGATTAGCTGGCACAAAACTCTAAGTGAAGCTTGAACCACCAGGAAGCCAGAGTGTAAGAAGGGAGTTTAAAGGGAATGAGGTCTAAACAATAGGAAAGACATGCAAGAGAAATGTCTTCTAATGAAAATTAAATGAGAAACCAGTATTCCGGGACTAAAAGAATCTTGAATAACAGGGTGTTCACTGTTTGTTGGCCATAAACTATTTCTCAAACTTCATACAGTCTCTTGCTGGTAGCCAGCAATTGCTTAGAATCTGTTGATGGATGAGAAAGTGTGTGCATGTGTGTGTGTAGAAGCACACATGAAATTCCTGTTAGAGAACAGGCTTAACATTTTGTGGGTAGATTACAGCTCGCACCTTAAACACACACAAAAAGAGAGCAGAAGGTGCAGGGCAAGAGATCTTAAAAGGGAGGGGAGAAAGTTGCAGAGACTTCACAAGTCTACCTAGGGCCTTCCGGATGATGGAGATTGTCTTTAGATATACACATACATGCATACACACAAATATATGGATATATAAAATTTCTTCTTATTTATTTATTTACTTTGGTGACAGAATCAGAGAGAGGGACAGATAAGGATAGACAGGAAGGAGAGAGATGAGAAGCATCAATTCTTCGTTGCGGCACACTAGTTGTTCATTGATTGCTTTCTCATATCTGCCTTGACAGGGAAGAGGGGCTACAGCAGACTGAGTGACCCCTTGTTCAAGCCAGCAACCTTTGGGCTTAAGCCAGTGACCATGGGTTCATGTCTATGATCCCATGTTCAAGCCAGCGACCCCACGCTCAAGTGGATGAGCCTGTGCTCAAGCCAGGCGACCTTGGGGTTTTGAACCTATGTCCTCTACATCTCAGTCCAACACTCTATCTACTGCGCCACTGCCTGGTCAGGCTGGATATATAAAAATTATTTTATATTACTTTCTGTTTATATATACAGGTGATCCTTGGGTTTCAACAGTCCCGACATATGATGTTTTGAGTTTACCATGCTCACTCCCATAAAGACTTAAAAAAATTGACCCTGGCCAGTTGGCTCAGCGGAAGAGTGTCAGCCCGGTGTGTGGAAGTCCTGGGTTCATTTCTTGGCCAGGGCACACAGGAGAAGCACTCATCTGCTTCTCCACCCTTCCCCCTCTACTTTCTCGCCATCTCTCTCTTCCTCTCCCGCAGCCAAGGCTCCATTGGAGCAAAGTTGGCCTGGGCGCTGAGGACGGCTCCATGGCCTCCTCCTCAGGCGCTAGAATGGTTCTGGTTGCAATGGAGCAATGCCACAGTTGGGCAGAGCATCACTCCCTAGTGGGCATGCCAGGTGGATCCCAGTCGGGTGCATGTGGGAGTCTGTCTCTCTGCCTCTCTGCTTCTCACTTCAGAAAAATACCAAAAAAACAAACAAACAAACAAATACCTTAAAAAAATTGAGATATGAATGTTTCAGCTTATACCATTAGCATCGTACTTATGGAGTATGTGCTCAAACTATATAGTTCCAGACTAACCGGGAACAATTCTTTAAGAAGGTGGAAAGGCCTACAACACATCCTGTACCCTCTACATCAACTGCTTCTTGAGATGAGACACCTGTAGTACAGGTAGAATCATTTCCAGCGTCTCCTGCACGTTCCTTAGGAATCCTCATTCACCTGACCCAGCATCTCCAGCACCTTCTGGTTCTCCTGCCTCTCCAGCTTCCTCCTCCCAATAGGCCACTCTCTCCCACCTTGCAATGCCCCTTCCAGTGTGCAAGCCAACCACAGAAATAATGGCAAGGAATTTTTTTTTGACAGAGACAGGGAAAGAATCAGAGAGATGGACAGATAGGGACAGATAGGAAGGGAGAGAGATGAGAAGCATCAGTTCTTCATTGTGGCACCTTAGTTGTTATATGTGCCTTGATGGGGGAGGGGCTACAGCAGAGCAAGTGACCCTTTGCTCAATCCAGCAACCTTGGGCTCAAGCCAGCGAACCTGGGCTTCAAGCCAGTGACCCTAGGCTTCAAGCCAGTGACTTTTGTGCTTGAGCCAGTGACCATGGGGTCCTATCTATGATCTCATGCTTAAGCCAGCAACCCCACACTTGAGCTAGTGAGCCCACCCTCAAGCTGGATGAGCCCACGCTTAATCCGGTAACCTCTGGGTTTCAAACCCGAGTCCTTCACATCCCAGTCCAACACTATTCATTGTGCCACCACCTGGTCAGGCAGAATTTTTTTTTAACATTCATTTTTTGTCATTTTTTTTTCTGTTACTACATTACAGTGTACAGTATAGTATATTTATGTTCTTTTCCTTTTTCTGTGGCTTAGTTGTGTTTTTATGTTCTAGATTATGATTTTACAACTGTGTTAGGATAGGTAAGTGACTCAGTCTAGGGTGTTTCAACTTACACTAAAGTTCGGGTTACTTCACTGTCATAGGAACGGACTGTGTCGTAACCCAGGGACCCCCTGTATGTGCCTTTGGCTAATTAACTTGAGATCATCCCAATAACCTTATTACTACTGACGGCACATTTCAGTTTACAAATTGCAAGTGTAATTAATCAAGAAGCCAAGCCCCTGCCTTCTGCTCCTTGATCATGTGAAAATAGAACTGTCTTAATCTACTTTTGCAAATTGTAGTGCTCTTCTCAGGACCAAGTGAGAGTTCACACCATCCCCAAGGCATGGGGAGCCCTTGGCCAAAGAAAGAAGGGGTGAGATGGAGCTGGGTAACGACTGTGATGGGGCTGGCTGCACGCGCGCACACGCGTGTGCACACACACACACACACACGGAGCAAGCATCAGGGCTACTACCGAGCTAATGTGCTTCTGCGTCTCCTTGACACGCTTCACTTCCGGCAGGTCGGGGATTGGGGTTCCTTGTCCAATTGCTTCCTTATACTTGACCTGCAGATATAAAAGGGGGACCATGTGCAGTGTGTTTGATTAGTAGTTCTTCAATTTTTAAAATCACAAATGGCATAAGCTCTACACTTATTTTGAATGGGGCCACATTCCGATATTAGGTCAGAGGAGAACAATGCCAAGGACAAGGACACTTGGTTGGTCTGTTTTCTCCCTGTGGGGTGGGCTGGGGGTGGTGGGTTCCATACTTGGACTGTAGTCCCTTCTCTTTCCTCTGTACTCGGGTGTTTTTATTAACAGTTCATTTGACGAGTACAGATAGATTCAGGAAGGTAAATTCTTTGCCTCTTAACATACTCTATTTTCTTACAGGTGACAAAGAGTCTCTCCTTAACCAAACTTTAGTTGGGCTCCTCTGAATCTTCTTCCCAACTGGACCTTGACTTTCAGACTATAGCATCTATCTCTGCATTACCCAAGTTTAGCAAAAATCCTGATAAGTCAGTTTAGCCAGAATCTCCCACCCTCCATATCTGATCAAGTTCCTCTGTCCCCAACCCCATCCCATTGGTGAAGCCTGGTCACCCGGCTTGCCTCCACAGGAGTCCTGTTAGGCCGGTTCAGCCACAAGCCTCCTTACCCATGGTGTTACCTCTAAGGAACTTTCCATCCACTGACCCTCCCCCGAGCTATAAAGTCTCACTTTTCCTTGTTGTGTTTGAAATAAGGTCTGGTTCTATACTGAGAGCTCTTTCCCCCTGTATTGCAATAGTCCTGAATAAAATCTGTTTTTTACCACTTTAACAACCATCCCGCTCTGGTTTGCTCTGACACAGGCTTCTCCATTTTCCATATCTAACCTCACCTCAGGAAAATCACCACGGCACTGCACTGTCAGATGACCCTAGCCACAGGAACCGATTTTACCAACTTAAGCTGCTTTGGGTGACAAAGGTTTTGAGTGCAGCTCAGACATCAGAGTCAGCTGTCAAAGGGAGGTAGAAAATAGGACGAGTGAGTCCACAGTGGGCGTCTTTACCGAGCTGATGTGGTCCTGAGTTTGCTTCACCCTCATCATCTCCGGTGTCTTTCCGATCGCTGTTCCTGGTGAGAGGTCCTCTTTGTACAAAACCTGGACATTCAGAATCAAAACAGTGTTACACAGAGGAAGGGAAAACACAGCGATTCCTGGAGAAACTCTAGGAAACATGGCTCTGTGGAAACAAAAGACACTAGAGAGTGTCTCAGGCAAGTGCCCGAATACCTGGTGTCTCTGCATCAGCCCGAGTGACTCCGGCCCAGTGACCGTTCACTTTCCACATTTTGAGATTTCTTTTAAGATTATCACACCATATTAACACAGAATGAGGAACCCCAGAAAACACTGGTTTAGAAAAGCCCGTGCTGCCCTGGCCGGTTGGCTCAGTGGTAGAGCGTCGGCCTGGAGTGCAGAAGTCCCGGGTTCGATTCCCGGCCAGGGCACACAGGAGAAGCGCCCATCTGCTTCTCCACCCCTCCCCCTCTCCTTCCTCTCTGTCTCTCTCTTCCCCTCCCGCAGCCAAGGCTCCATTGGAGCAAGGATGGCCCGGGCGCTGGGGATGGCTCCTTGGCCTCTGCCCCAGGCACTAGAGTGGCTCTGGTCGCAACAGAGTGACGCTCCGGAGGGGCAGAGCATCGCCCCCTGGAGGGCAGAGCGTTGCCCCTGGTGGGCGTGCCGGGTGGATCCCGGTCGGGCACATGTGGAAGTCTGTCTGTCTCTCCCCGTTTCTAGCTTCAGAAAAATACAAAAAAAAAAAAAAAAAAAAAGATTAAAAAAAAAAAAAAGCCCGCGCTCATACGAAATAAAAACTTCATTAAAGAAATACAAAGTCAGTTAGTTACTTTGGGGGAAGGCATACTAAAAGAAATCACAATGTCAGAAAGAAATCCATCTTCCTGGAGCAAGACAGCACATGTTACTGCTGTGGGATTTAAAAAAAAAAAGTTAAAGAAAGAGAAATTACTTTGTTAGCAGATTTAAATTGTTATTCAAATGGTCTCTGGAATGATGATTTTAGAGCAAAGTACGGGAAATTTCAAAGAACTGCTAGGATTAACTGGGGAAGTTAGATGTTATTTGTCTGAATAAACGTGAGGCTTATATATTTTTAAAAAGGAAAATGGAATTATTAGGTTAGCATTGAATGGAAAATAAATAGTAAATGTACCGAGCTGAAATTCTTTTGATTTTCTTTCACACGCAGTATTTCTGGTGTGTCTTGAACAACTGTAATTTTTCCTTTAGTGTTTTTAAGGTCACTCTGGTATTGGAGCTATGAAGAGAGAGTAAACACCTTGTTAAGATTTCAACATTGTTTTATATATTTTTAATCGTCTTATATTGTGTAAAGGAAGTTAAAATCCTGTGTTTAAGAAAAATGTCTATGTCACAATAATCATAGTCTGATAGCCAAAGGGAAATTCTTTAATAAGAATGGTGTGGAGAGGCTAAATTTTTTAAAACCCTAAAACTTGTAACATGTCAAATTATTATTATTTTTTAATGTACAGCTTACCTAGAATTAACTTTTGAAAAAGACGGATGTTGCCACTAATGAAAAATGGTGAAAGTTCATATTCAGTGACAGAAAGTCACCAACAAAGTGACAGAGGGGTCTTTCATGTTTTGATTTGGGATTGAAGTATGAGGGGAGTCTGGAAGAATGGCACACACATTTGGGGGCCTGTTCCATGGCCCCCAAGTGGGGGTGCGCGGAGGCAGCCCCCTTGCCCTGCCTCTTCCCGGGTGCCAGTGGGCTGTGTTGTAGATTCAGTAAAAACTTACGAGGCTGAAGTTCTTTTGGTTCTCCCGGACTCTCTGCATCTCTGGGGTGTCCAAAACTGTTTCATAATATGACATGCCCTTCTCTGCATCTTCCTTGTACTTTTTCTGGAAATAGATTGCAAAAATCCGGGTGGTTACCAACACATGACTCCGAACCAACGGGACCTAGCCCCTTCCGCTCAGCAGAGGGAACATCTTTTCTGCTCTTGACTGCTCAAGGACGGTAGGGAGTTATAAAGCAGAGCTCTCTCGGTGAGTAAGCACCATGCCTTTTCTTTCCTGAAGACCCGAGCCTAGGGATTCAACAGGACCCACTGTCATGGTGAAACTGGCAGAGGAAGGTGCTATTGGATTGTCCACAGAGGGAGGTGACAGCCAGCGAGGCTCCTGGTTGGGAGACAGGGATGCCTACAGCAGACTGGATGGAGCCAGATAGTTCAGCTGGCAGATGGACGGAAGCAGGAGGGTAAGAGACCAGAGGTGAACACTGCTCTGAACTGGAGGGAGTAGCCTGGCTGGCCATAGCTTAGACTTTGGGGACGAAGCCAGGAGAGGCCTAGGAAAGCACACAGAAGCACAGTAAGTGAATTAATTTCTCCCTAGGAAAGATCCCCATGCTGAGTTTTACCTTAAAGATTAATAAGGTCAAAGGGCAGAGGATATTTGGCTGGTGAGCCATGCGTAGCCCCAAGAATGTTGGTCTCCCTGGCTCTCCCAATGAGCACAACATGGTAGTTTGGGGCCCATATGATTTGGTAATAAAATTCTTTCCCACCTCCCACCTCTAAAATAAAAGATTCAGGTCTCCTATTTGAATATATTTGCTTCCTAATTAAGTCACTCTCTGGTGGTAACTGTATTTTATTTATTTATTTATTTATTTATTTATTTATTATTTTTATTTATTTATTCATCTTAGAGAAGAGAGAGAGAGAGAGAAAAGAGGGGGAGGAGGAGCAGGAAGCATCAACTCCCATATGTGCCTTGACCAGGCAAGCCCAGGGTTTTGAACCAGTGACCTCAGCATTTCCAGGTTGACGCTTTATCCACTGCGCCACCACAGGTCAGGCGGTAACTGTATTTTTTATGTCTAAACTTTATGATTAAAATTATATGCTGCTAAGGAAGTGTTTAAATTTATGATCCTCTAAGCTGATTGTCATTAAGAGATCATCTGTGAAGGTTAAAAACAAACAAACAAATAAATAAAACATTACTAGGGCCTACATCAGACTTACTAGCTAAAAATTCTATAGTGGAACTGGGAAAAATCTAATTCCCAGGTGTTTAAAAATGTCACCAGGTCAGGTAACTACTGCTTAGAACTCGCTGATCAGAAGACAGCAAAAATTCTAGTTCGGGGCTACTCAGATAAAGTGCAGACTCCTGATATTATGGAAGATGAAAACAGATGAGGGTACATCCTGGTGTATGAAGGACATCTTACATTTCTTCACTTCTCTATTTGTAGGATGAGAGAGAGTTATCCACCATGGGAGGAACTGGGGCTAGACTGTGTGGTTAGCAGTGATGACATCTGTCTGGTTAAAGAAATTGATAATACAAATGTGAATTCCCTACTTTGTTTCTTCCATATTTGAGCACAAATTTTACATCCACATTATAAAAGACTTTGTGTGTTAAGATACTGAGTCATTAATTATGGATTTCATGTAAAAGTTTTTCAGTATCTTAAAATTCTGTCATATAATTTATTTTTAATTCTGAACCTTGAATCTCAAAGTTTAAATCAAACTTGCATTATATATAAATACCTTCCCTTTCATTGGGCAAAACTGATTTAAAAGAACCTCCTTAAGAATTAATGAAAAGATTTTGTGTTTTTTGTTTATTTGTTTGGGAGACAGATGAGAAACATCAACTTGCAATTGCATCACTTTAGTTGTTCATTGATTACTTCTCATCAATGCCTTGACCAGGGCGGGGTGGGGAAGACTCCAGCTGAGCCATTGATTTCTTGCTCCAGCCAGTGACCTTGAGCTCAAGCCAGCGATTTTGGGCTTCAAACCAGCAACCTTTGGGCTCAGGTTAGCGATCATGGGATCATGTTTGTGATCCCATGTTTAAGCTGGACGAGCGGCCTTGGGGTTTCTAACCTGGGACATCAGCGTCCCAATTCGATGATCTACCCTCTGCACCACCACTGGTCAAGTTGAAAGATTTCATTCTCTATGATTGGGTCAATGTGTCATACTCTTTTTTTTCTCTCTCTTAAGTGAGAAGCAGGGAAGCAGAAAGACAGACTCCCACATGCACCCTGACTGAGATCCAGCCGGTAAGCCCTCTACTGGGTGATGCTCTGCCCATCTGGGGCTGTCGCTCCATTGCTCAGCAAATGAGCTATTATAGTGCCTGAGGCAAAGCCATGGAGCCATACCCAGAGCCCAGGGTCAGCTTGCTCCAAATGAGCCATGGTTGTGGGAGGGGAAGAGAGAGAGATAAAGAGAGAAAAGGAGAAGGGGAGGGGTGGAGAACAAGATTGGTGCTTCTTCTGTGCATCATGACTGGGAATTGAACCTGGGACATCCATATGCTAGGCTGATTCTCTACCACTGAGCCAACCGGCCAGGCCTATGTGTGATATTCTGATGAATATCCTTACCTGGCTTGAAAGGTTCTTGACTTGCTGGGCATGAATAATCTCTGGAGTATCAACCACAGAAGTGAAATTGGCTTTTTCCATTTCTGCTGATTGCTTATACTTAATCTGCAAAAGAACACCCAACGATTGGGTAAATATTTACAATATGCACATACTTTTTAGTTTAGTTTGATTAAGAAGTAGTCACTATTTCTTTTTTCTTTCTTTCTTTTTTTTTTTTTTGCAAGAGAGACAGAGAGAAGGACAGATAGTGACAGACAAACAGGAAGGGAGAGAGATGAGAAGCAACAATTTTTCATTGCGGCACCTTAGTTGTTCATTGATTGCTTTCTCACATGTGCCTTGACTGGGGGGCTACAGCCAAGCCAGTGTCCCCTTGCTCAAGCTAGTGACCTTTGGCTCAAGTAAATAAACTTGGGCTTCAAGCCAGTGACCTTTGAGCTTAAGCCAGTGACCGTGTGGTCATGTCTATGATCTCACACTCAAGCCAGTGACCCCGCGCTCAAGTTGGTGAGCCCTTACTCAAGCCAGCGACTTCAGGTTTGGAACCTGGGTCATCTGCATCCCAGCTTGATACTCTATCCCTTGTGTCACCGCTTGGTCAGGCTCAATATTTCTTTTCCAAAAAAATTTATTCATTTGACATTCAACAGACTTTTTCTTATTATATTTATAAAGAGTGAAATTCAGAAAGAATGATTGAATTCTAGTTGGTGAAAGACTAGTTAGGCATGGAAACAGGAGAGAAGGGAGTGAGGGGGAAGGGAAGGGGTAATGGGAAATGAGAAAGATAATCAGTAAATAGTGAGACATGGATTGTTTATATACATAAGAGCTAGAAGCAAGACAAGTAAGAAAAAGACCCATACCAATCACTGTGAGACAATGTGTATGCCTAAAAACTGTGTTTTAAATTTAGGCCTTGAAAGGAGAGATAGAAAGAACTCCCAAAATATTCTAAGCAAGAAATTCTTCGTGCCAAATAGGGAGTGTATTGATTAAGAAACAAGGCCTGGATGTCAGTCTACCTTCTTTTCAAGCTGCTATTTGCTTCACCAACTTCTAGCCTTTGCTTTGAATGTCTCCTATGGCGATAGACTTGAAACGGCAGGTATAAGTAGGCCTGGCAAAGAGTCCTTAAATCTTTTATTAGAATGGACTCACCAGGCAGATATTTAAGAATGATACTACATGCACTTGATTGTTATTGACCAACAAATAAGATAATGGAAGGGAATCTGTGCCCTTGTAATCACAGCTACTCCTTTTGGAGGGGGGAGATTGGCATGAGCGGGAACCCCGACCTGACTGGCGATGTCAGTGGCATTCTTGGCCCTCATGAAGTCAGGAGTTTCATTGGCCATGGCGTTCAGGCCTTTTCCTTTGACTTCTACTTCCAGGTCTCTCTTATATTCTTTCTAGAGTAGCATTAAAAAAAGAAGAAGTTACCCCATTTCCACAATTAGATGATAGATGTACAGAGCAAATACATGTCCACACAACATGCTCCTCGGTCGCTAGTGTTTGCCCTTCCCTGTGACAGGCGACTGCCACAGCCTGTATTAAGGCCTCCTTTTGAACACTTCAGCATCCTCTAGTTAGAAAATTAAAGTATAAAGCAAACTTTAAATCTGGTTTGGTACACAACTAGGATTAAATTTAGGTACACACCACTCCTGTGTGGGCATTTTTATTTAAATGAGCACACCAAATGAGTCAAGTTTAAGTCAAATAATAGTAGAGAAATAACAGGTTATGATAGTGATAAGCACTACAGACACAGGCTGTTATAATATCCATTCATTATTAATTAAGATATATTTTAGTTGATATGTTAAAGTATATTTTAGTTCATGTTGGATATAGAATATGAAATTCAAACACTTTTTATTTCTTTGTGCATGTGTGTGTGTGTGTGTGAAGGGGGGACTTGGCTGGGAAGGAGAAGGTGCTTTGTGAATTATGCGCATGCAGTTGTCTGTGGACTCACCTCGTTGAGGATTTGAGTGGCGTTCTTTGCTCTTAACATATCAGGAGTATCTTCCATTTCATTGAGACCCTTCCCACGGATGCTTTCCTCTAGATCCTTCCTGTACTCTTTCTATACCACAAAATAAAAGCAGCAATAATCACCAGAAAGCCTGGATTGTTCCTCTCAGGTAAAGAGCCAAAAATCTCCCACAAGATAACAAACCCTTTCAATTTTAAACTGCTGCAGTTTAGTAAATAAAGATATCAAACAAAAGCAAGATATAAGCTTTATCATTTAATATTAAATATTCAATAAAAAACTAGAATTTAATGGAATGGTAAGGTAAACACATTTTATTAGCTAGTCAATTAAAAAATTAGAAGAATTAACATGGGTAATAGATTAGGTGGTAGTACCAAATGTGAACCCAACTTGAAACACGCAAAATTAGGTGGTGGTAAAACATGGTAGAAGGAACATATTGATAAGTGACAATAGTGCAGTTAATTGAATCGAGAGGGAAAGAAAAGACCGACTGGGCACTACCTCGCTGGCTATTTTGGTTGCATATTTGACATGTAATAAAGCTGGCGTGACCTCCAGGCCAGTCAGGTTTCTGCCTTTGATGGACTCTTCATACTCTTTCCTATATTCTTTCTAATATAAGTAGGAAGGAAAGACAAGTTAAGAGAAGAACCTTTATTATAATTTATTTCTTAATCTTAGGAAGGCAAAATAGTACATTTTCTTTCAATGTTGGCGTGTTACTTTGATCATAGTTCTGCTAATGGTCACCCGTTTGAAACATGTCAGATGGAAATTCTTTGTTTGGAGCAAATAGCCCTGTATTCAATGCTGTGACTGGGGCTGGCCCTTCACCAGAGCAGAAGGAAGGACGTGTGTGCCATCCATACTTGGAAGTCACTGTCATCTCTCTTGATGACATTTTTCTTTTCTTTTCTTTTCTTTTTTATGTGACAGAGACAGAGAGAGAGGGACAGACAGGAAGGGAGAGAGATGAGAAGCATCAATTCTTCATTGCAGCATCTTAGTTGTTCATTGATTGCTTTCTCATATGTGCCTTGCTCAGAGGGCTACAGCAGAGCGAGGGACCCTCCCCCTTGTTCGAGCCAGCGACCTTGGGCTCAAGCTGGTGAGCCTTGCTCAAACCAAATGAGCCCACGCTCAAGCTGGCGACCTTGGGGTTTCAAACCTGGGTCCTCCACATCCCAGTCTGATGCTCTATCCACTGTGCCACTGCCTGGTCAGGCCTGATGACATTTTTTTTAAGGCAATAAAAGGTTTTACTTCTGAGTTAGAAGTAAGTGATTCAAAGAAGAAGAAAAAAAAACAATGCAGAGGAAGGAGAGCCTGAGGACATCAAATAGAAACATGGCTTTTTTTAATAATCATGATCTATAATTATTTTTAATCATTAACTAGAGTATGTGGACAAAATTATTTTTAGATGCTTCTGCTTACATCTCTAAAATAGGCATTATGTCACCTTGATTTTGGATGTTTTGATAAACATCTTTTTTTTTTTATTTATTCACTGATTTTAGAGAGACAGAGAAAGAGAAACAGAAACATCAATCTGTTCCTATATGTGCCCTGACCGGGGATCAAACTGGCAACCTCTGCACTTCGGTACAACACTCTAACCAAAGGAGGTATCCCGTCAGGGCTTGAGAAGCATATTGATCACTGATCTCCTTTTCTTCGGCTTGGGGCTACATATCAAGAAAAGAGCAATCCAAAACTGATGGTAAGTCTATACAGAGGAAACATTTCATTCATTAAAAATAAATAAATACATATATATATATATATATATATATATATACCCAATATAATTTCTTTTAGTGTAAGGAATAGTTTATTATGTTCTAATTCTATAAAAGTGATAGTTGAAGTAAAACATATCTGGTCAATTATACCATTCAGAACATTTTTGATCACTGAATCATAGGTTTTTGAGATGGAAAAGAGTTCAGTGATCACATATTAAAAATCCCATCATCTACTGGTTTCGGATAACACAAAGCTGGGTACACTTGTGGGCAGAGCTTGTTTTCTTCAGGTGGATGGTGTGTTTGCTGTGCAGTGCTTTTGTAGGACTTACCCCGCTTTGCATCTGCTGAGACTCTTTGGCAGTGATGTACGTTGGTGTTTCAAAGTCCAACATGGGCTTTCCTCGTTCCTTTTCATACTTTTCTTTGTATTTCACCTAGTGATGAAAAGCCTTATTAGAGATCTCTCTCCTTAGGTCAATTTGTAGACAGATACTAGTTTAAGGATAGTATGTTTCCACTGATATAATATGTCCAATTGGGTGGCATCTCTGCCACTTGAAACGGATCCAGAACCTTTTTGTTGCTGCTTGGGGGGAAACACCCTCACTGTCTGCGAGGCAGAATCAGGATGTGTGCACAATGCAGAGAGACAATGAATCTCTGCAGAAGGATCAGCAGAGGGAACTGCTGAGGGAGGAACTGCCCAGAAACAACCACACAGGTCACGTTGCCCAAGCTTTGTTATGTGTAGGGGTGAACATTTTAACCATGGCAGTAGTCAATATTTCCGATTTAAAAAAATCTCCAGTTTTTCTTTCAAAAGAACTATTATTATCAGACACCTGGGGTCTTGAATGAGTAGATAATGTATGCCACTTTATAGGTTAATAACTCTATCTGGGTCACATATTTAATGCAACCACATAAATTGTTATAAAAATGAAAACTAGTTAACATATTGACTGACTTACAAATAAGCCTGACATTCTCTAAAACGCCCAACACTCTTTTACAAACACACTCCCCTCATCCTCATGGGATGAAAGGGCAGAGGCCTTTGTCTGTGCAGCATCTTGGTGGCGAGGCTCTCAGTCAGTATAAGCTCTTTTTCTTGTAACAATACTTTAATACAGAGGCCTGGGGGCATGGGCCGCTTTATAGACCATAAGGGGACATTTCGAGTATCTTAGTGGCTCTTGGTTAATGCCCAACAGAGGACCTTAACAATGCTGAATTTGTAACACAGGTGGTTATGTGACAGCAGCACCTTCTCTGAGTTCTTTCCTCCGATAATCTTAATTGTTTTACAAAATGTGCAATTTCTAAAATAGCCAGAGACTACTTCAGTGGAACATCTGATCATATTAAAATCTTCTCCGATTAAAATCTCCCTAGGCCTCCCTATCATCCACTGTTTCCTACCCTGCGGTGCAGGCTGGGGGGGGCACAGCAGGGTTCCTGTATGGGGGTTTCTCCCGTGTAACATAACTTGATGCTTCTGGTCCCAGTCAGTAACCTGACTCACACACTGATTCACACACACAGCCTGTGTATACACTGTTTCTCCAATACATGTTGATACTGTTATGCTTATAACATAAAAATTTGTTTCAAAATGTTATTAAATTCAAAACCCCTTTTTCCTTTGGGCCTTTTCTCAAGCAGTAGTTACTAAAACTATCAGCACTATGCTGGGGGGAACCCACGGAAGTTTCCGACACTGCAGATGCATGGTTGTCAGGGGGAAGGTCAGTCTGGATCGACTCACTAAACTCTGCAGTTCTGTGGCCTCTTTCAGGTGGAGCTGCTCCAGGTTGTCGGGTATGGTGTGGTAGTGGCCCTTACTCTTCTCATAGTTCTTCTTGTACTGGTACTGGCGGGGGAGGGGGCAGAGAGGCACACTGATGTCAAAGCTGCTCGGTGTTCCTCTTTAGATCAGACGTTTACACAGCAGCCGCATCAGGGCCACATTAAAATGAGCAAACACGAACAGGGGGGTTAAGCAGAAGTGTTAAAGGATGACAATCCACGATTCACGTTCAGCACTGTCAATCAACACAAGGGTTCAACCGAAGGGTGTAAACACTTCGGTTCTATGGCTTATTCAGAGCAGTTGTAAGAGTGAACAGTTAAAAGTGAAAGAAGTCCTTTAAAGGAGGAAAGGGATTGGTTAATTGAAGAAAAAAAGAGTTTAAGTATTCTAAGAAAAAGCATTTTTAAAAATATTCTGAGAGGTGTTACAGTTAGTGGCATAGTGGTAGATTAGTGTTGCAATTTGGAAGAATGCAGTCAAACAAGAGAGGAGCTTGCTAATCAGGCTAGTGTCAGTAGCAGGGGAGGAGAAGTGTGTGAGCTCAGAGGAGGAATTTAGTTGCAAATGGGTGAACCAAGCTGTTTCTGGAGCAAATGACAGCTTACGGAGCTGGCCAGTTGGCTTGTATTCAGGACATGGTTCATTATCAGAGATTCCTTCATGTCAGTCACAGGCTTGTGAAGTTTCTTCAGGTCAGCCTTATATTTCACCTGTATGTTAATCGGAAAAAGGATATCACATAAATAGGAAAAGGTAAAGAGCACAGATGGAAACCATAGTAAGACATCCTGAAACAAATGCTGGAATGGTAATGAAAAACCATTCCTTATTCACGTAGCCCGGAAGTGGAATCAACAAAATTCATCAACAGATGAAGGAATAAACAAAATGTTTATACATACCATGGAATATTATTTAGTCATAAAGAAGAATGAAGTTCTGATACATATTACAATGTGGATAAAGCTTGAAAACATTATGTGAGGTGAAATCAGCCAGAAAAAAAACAAACAAACAAATATTGTGTGATTCTACTCAGATGAAATCTCTAGTAAGTAAATTCACAGGGATGCAGAATCGATCAGAGATCACCAGGGTTTGGTTGCAGGGGGAATGGAGAGTTATTTGCTTAATATAGAGTTTCTATTTGGGGCTTTAAAAACAGTCTTGGAAATTATGATGGTGGTTGGGCCAAACTATGAGTGTAAGTAATATCACTGAATTGTGCACTTAAAATACTGATAGTTAAAAGGACAAACTTCATGTTATATATTTTACCACAATTTAAAACATCTTACCTCACTTGCGAGATTATTAGCATCTTTCATGACTTTGTACAGCTGGCTGTCTTTTGGATTGTATTTTGGTGTCTTGCCCTTCTCTTTGTCAAAATTTTCTCGGTATTTAACCTAACAGCAAATGGAAAAATCAAAATTATTCCTGAACACACATTAATTTGAGAACTGAGTAATGGAGGAAATACAAATATAAAAGAATATATGCTATACATAAAGTGATCATGTAATTTATCTAAACTAGGATGCTTTTAACAGTAAAAGGGGCACTATTAGTAATTAGGTTGGGACAACAGTCAATCAACAATAAGATCTAATGATATAGTATTTGAGTTGTTCATTTTTATATTATTCAGAGTTATGATCACCTCTTTTTAATACAAAACAAAAATAAGTGGAAAACACATTAGGCTAAATTCAGAGAGGCGATCTGATGTATTTGATTCGGAACACCTTGGCCCTCCTAACTGAAAAAGCTGAAACTGTTTTAGATTTATTGCAAGGAGTTCCAAGAGGGTTTGTCTATCATCAAGAAGGGTGAGATGCTAGGCAACTGTTAAATTAGGAGAATTTATTGTTATTTTAAAATAGTATTTGGCTATATCATTTACCGTATTTCCTCCTGTATGAACTGAAACTGACAGAAACCTTTCCTTACTGAATAAAAAGACTAATGTCTTTGTTAAGAGTATTCTAAGATTAAGTCCAGATAAAACTCTCCCTAGTTATTCACTCTAAGAATGAAAACAAGATATCTCTAGATGTTAGTCAGTGAAAAGGACAATATTTGGCTCTTTGAGAAATCTAGAATTTCTGTGAGTGGCAAGATGGAAGCCTCGCTCATTCAAAGTTAGCTCAGCAGAATCCAGGCCCCTGGACACGTCACTGTGTAGACATTAAAAGTCAGTACCCTCATGCTTGCTCACTTCACGGTACTTCCCCCCAAGCTTACAGGGTCCGCAGAACAGACACAAAATGAGACCACTCAATGCTAAGAACAACGAAATCTGCCACCTTGGAGAAAACGCATTCACAAGGTTAAGACTCACTAATTTTGAATAAACCGACAATGGAAATGCATAGAAAACAATAAGCATGCAAAACAGGACTGTGTGATGCAAGCACACTGCGACAGACACCCAGGAAGAGGTGGAAACACGCCATGGAAGGAAAAGAGAATGTCAATAAATGCTGCAATGGCTCCTCTCCGGAAAATACCCATCCTCAAGGTAAAGAAATGAAAAAGGAAGTCAGAGGTGGTGAGCTGGTGTCGTGGCCCAAAGGACACTTTCTATGGGACGTAAGAACCTGAAAGACTAGGGTTGATCCCAAGAGCTGTGGAACACACACAGGCAAAGTAAACTAGGTGTCCAGACTCAGGCTGAGGAAGAGAAGCTGCAAAGGCCCAGCTGGGGCGAGAATAAAATCCACTTCATTTAAAGTACGTTAAATTCCTCTGTCTTTAAGAAAATAACTTGTTTCCGAAGAAATACATACTTGAAGAGCAGCAAACTGATTGGTCTCTCACTTCAGTATCTTTTTCTTCTGTTAATTTCCAGTAAACTTGAATTTTCAACTTTTAAATTAGATATATCTATGCCTCCCTGTTTCACAGAAAGGCCTTCCAGCAAATGCAGCCTATCGAACTACTAATACAAACGTGTCCAGTACAGAAAGCCTTCCTTTTTGACTGGATCTTCTTAAGAACTACTCACTACATTTTGAAAGATATGGACACACATCAGATTCAGGACTCCAGGAATTCTTGGCCTAGGCAGAAGGTATAGTAAATTCCTGGCAATGGACTAGGTAGTGAGTATAGTACAACTATACACACGTACACTATGGAATGGTAAAGCCTTCTTTTTCTTGTTAATCATGGAAGCCTGAGAGGCACCATGCAATGCTGTGCGCCAGTGTTTATAATCCCATCACGCTCAGACACTGGCTTGTATGGATATAGAACAGGAAGTGATTTTAAAGTAGTTATTCTTTCAGCGTTTATACTTAAAGGTCTAACATCTAACTGTTCAGCTCCTTATCATCAAATTGGTACTTCTGAAGACAGAAGAACAAACCCATGAATTAGACATATTCTTGCGGTTAAGACTGTAAAACAGAGGGTAAAAGAACTGTGAGTAAAACACGTAAGTAGCCTATTCTGTTGGTTCACAGTATGCCCCAACTGAGAGACTACTAAGTACTGGTCTTAAATCAACAGCGGCCATCGGCAGAGGTTTTCTTTGTGGGGTTGAAGGTTAGATTCTTCATTTGTTTTCATTTCATCTTTCAATTTGATCTTTGTCAGCAACCCAGAATACATTGGGAGGCCATGTTCAAGTCTAGTCTATCTTCCATTGCAAATGATAGATTCCCGAGGGAAAGCTTCATGCAAGAAAAGATGGGTGTGTACAAAAGTATATTCTTTGACAAGTCTCCACAGCATTCTACACATTCCAACACAAAATCAACAGAAAAGAGTGCCACTTGGTCAGTTCCCTGACCAAGGCTAGGAAAGTCGACAAGAAAAAGAGAAAGACAGAGATCTCGGCTTGCTGGTGCCAGTCTTACATCGCTGATGAGTGCATTAATTTTCTTAAGATGCCTCATCATAGGGGTGTCATAAGATGCGGCGCCGTGCCCGTGTCCTCTCCTTTGGCCTTTGAGGTATTCTGCCTAGAGTGCCAGCAAGACAGCAGAGTGAGAACGGGGAGGCCCCAGGTGAGTGCCGCCCGCTGGGCCAGGGCTGCACCGGGGGCTCCAAGTCCCGAGGCGAGCCTCACCCAGGAACAAACCCAGGAAGATGAGCTTGTGAAAGCATCTGGTTGGGTCTCCCTTTCCACATCAGAGCATTGGCTTAGAGTTAGAAATATGAGCCTTTTGATTTTTAAAAACAGCAAAGTCTTCAAAATTTCAACATCAAAGTCATTTCTTAGTTTTTCACTTGATAATGGTATGACCTTGGGCATTTGAACACATTACCATTTTTTTTACATTAAAAATTCTTGTTATATTTCATTACTCTTAGAGATGACACTGTTTTTTGTTGGTGATTTCATATCTTGGTCTCAAATGCTTATACAACTCCATAAATTTATAGTAAAAACATTGCATAAGAGTGTTAAAGGAAAAAACTTCAAAAAATCTTATCTGCTTGTCATCACTCATCTAAACCTTTTGTATCTTCATAACTGTGACTTGATTTGTCACTTGATATTACTTCTTTATCCTCTAAAAGATTGGAATCCCATGTGTGCTATTCCTGAAAGTGATACATACAACAGCCTAATCTATCCCAAGCCTATTTCTTTAAACAAACACTTGAGAGAACAGACAGTGAAGAAGAAGGTAGGACCTCTAGATTGGAGAAGAAATAAAATATTCTTGAGCTCAAGTCCCATAGGACTAAAGCTTGCTCTCTAAAAGAGCTGGTGGTAGACCATGGGGTCTCTGAGCTAACGTCTGAAAACCTGTCACCACTCAGGGGTGTCCTAGGTAACTGGCCTACCAAGGGAAATTAGGTGAGGTGGCAATCAGGTTTGGGCAACACATTTCTGAGTCCATCTTCTCAACAGTATAAAACCTGCTAGAATGAAGCACTCCCCTCAGCACCCTGTGCATACCTTGATCAAACACTCACCGCCCCCATTAAACTTATTTATCCATGGGTATATAGTCTGAGGACATTTACTCATCCTAGTTCCTAACCCAGGCATTTAACATATGTATGTTGAATAAAAGAATAAAGGTTATGCATCTGGTTGGATTCTAGAAGTCAGAATTTCATGACTCTTGCATGTTGACAAGATCCCACAGGTGAGTTAGGTATGAATCAAGCCTTTGGGACATAACTCTCAATGCCTGGAGGGAGGTTCCGAATGAGATGATGTTCTTGTCATGTGAAGTGTGGTTAAGCGTTTAGACACCTAGACACATACCCATAAATGGAAAAGTGAAGGAAAAGAAAGGCTGGATGTTAACTGGAAACAAGAAAGAAGGTCTTATGGCACACTTCTTATGGTACAACGTTTCAAAACTCTGTAGTGTTTATCCAAGACCCAGGACCTCTTTGGGTGCTAATATTGCATTTCCCTTTTGAGAATCACTTCCTCCTGAAAGGTTTTAAAAAAATCTCCTCACATTAGATCTGCTTCTTGCCCATCTGCATTACCTGGCTGCTCAACTTGGCTGCCTTCTTGGCCATTTCAATGTCTGGGCGACCAAGCATGCTTAGCCCATGGCTGCCCTCCTTCCGGTGCTTGGCTCTGTACTCCACCTGCATCAGAGAGAACCAGAATGGGCAATGCATTCCAGATGCCAGGTGCCAGTTACTATTTGATGGCAGTGACCACTGGGGACCAGGTACATTTTAACCACATCTTTACCTCGCTGGCCTGTTTGGCTGCCTGCGTGGCCTTCTTGATGTCTGGCCGATCAGCCACAGTGGTGTAATGCAGGTTTTCCTTGGCATCTTTTCTGTAAGCGACCTTGACATTGGGAAAACAAAATGTTTATTCCTTTGAGAGATGTGCTATTTTTCCAAAGTCCTCCTTAAGTACAAGGAACCTTTCTATTAAAACCAAATTAATGCCACCGCCATATCTATTAAACTAGAAGATACAAAAACTACGCTGACTGGAACCAGCATGCACCAGTTTGAAGCCCACAGGCTCAGCGGGCCCCGAGGTGTGGAGAGGAAGGACTCACGTCACTCTGCTTCTTGGCCACGTCCATAGCATGTTTCACATCTGGGGGCTCCAGCATGATGGAGTAGTTGGATTTTCCTTTCTCCTTGACAAACTTCTTTTTGTAATTTGTCTAAAAAGATCCAGAATTACATAGTGAGCAAAGGAACAGAACTGATTTACTTGAGAGCTTTGAGAAGATCTCCAGGACAACCCACAGCTCCCCATCTTGGGTCCTTCTGAAACTTGGGTCCATCTCTGATCCACATTCTAGTTTTTCTCTATTGTTTCTGTCCTGCAACTTAAACTTGACCCACACACCAATCTTTGGAGAAATGACCACAAGGAACCTACACTCTCCCATGCACCACTTCTACCTTCTTAAAATACACGGAATAAAATATGATACTGTGATTATTAAAGTATTATTGATTAATTCATAGTAGGCAGAGACTACCGAGATACAATGAGGTGATTTTACTTCTGATATTGCCAGATAACATGTGTGGCAAAACCCACATCTGCCACAGTTGCCATAGTTTGAAAGCTAAATAATGAGTTGTCCTTGAAACCAGAGTTTAAATTTCACAGACAGGTACTGATGGCAAGAGTGAAGTCACATAAAGGAAAGTGTTTGTAAGTAACACGGCAGCTTGCAGCCTGTGGCTGCATTCTCAGGTAAAGTGGCCTCCCGGCTGCCCAGCGTCCGGGGCTGGTCACTCACATCACTGACATGCTGGGTCACTTCCTTGACGCGGATAGTGTTCGGGGTCTCGGGCAGTGTGGTGTACGAGCCCTGGGCCAAGTGCTTCTTCACGTAGTCCTTGTACTTGTTCTGAGGGAACCCACAGAAAGGCGGTTAGAGTCTGGCTGGGCGTTAGCCCGAGGTAGAAGCGGAGCATGTGGCAGCTGGACGGTTACCTCGGACACCAGTCTGCTGACGGTCTTGGCCAGGAGGATCTGAGGAGTGTCGGGGACAGCATGGCAGCTTCCTCTCTCCTTGACATGCTTCTCTTTGTATTTCAGCTGCAGGGGTGAAAAAAACATAATTTTAGCAGCTCTGCATATTTTTATTAAGTCACTAGATAGAGCTGGGGAAATAGCATGGTCGACAGAGGAGGAACACTAAACTCAATAAAATAGTTGGTGTTTGGAAATCTTGGGAAATAGCAACAATTTTCTTTATCTCTTGCAGGTTGTTGAGGTTTTAATGTCGATCAGAATGGGTGTCGCGATGAGTCTTTCTACATAGAGTCTGGTTCAAAGCACTTTCAAGTAAGTCATGTGACCTCCCCCAAAGCCTGGGAGGCATTACTAGTTCTCCTCTCCAGATGAGGAAACTGCAGCATGGGAGGGACAGAATCCTACAAATATGAATTAATTTCCTTATAGAATTCAGCGGGGCCTTCAGATTCCCAGTTCTTGCTGTGTGAATGATCTCATGGTGCAAGAACGGTCACCTGGATTTAGGAGCTTCCTCGTGCTGCTGCCCCGCTGCCATGTCCCTGGCGCTCCGGGGGGGGGGGGGGGGGGGCAGGCTGTGCCTCAGGACCCACCCCCGAGCTCCTGCGGCAGCAGTCCCCGGTCCTCCTCTGGGTGTCCCTGGGGGGGTGGGCAGCAGACAGCCCCTGCCCGGATGGAGGTCCAGCATGCTGGGCGGGACTGGACACTTACCTCACTCTCTATCAAGGAGTTCCTCAGCGCCAGCACCATGTCTTTGTCATCAGTGACGGAAAGCTTGCAGCCCCTGAGGAACTCTCGATCCAGCTTGTATTCATACTGTCACGGAAGGAAAAAGAGGAAGATGGGAAAGCCAGAATTTGGTTAAATCCCTACACCATCCTCCTCATAACGAAGATTTGCTACCAGGATGGGAGCAGGGGTTTCCCGGCCCCTCACTTCGTGCTGAGCTCCTCCTTTCCAGCCCCAGACAAAGACCAAGGGCCAGGGCCCCACCCCAGCCTGCCTGCCTCAAGCCCCTCCCAGCCCCCCAGCCTGCCTGCCTCAAGCCCCTCCCAGCCCCCCAGCCTGCCTGCCTCAAGCTCCTCCCAGCCCCCCAGCCTGCCTGCCTCAAGCTCCTCCCAGCCCCCCAGCCTGCCTGCCTCAAGCCCCCCCCAGCCCCCCAGCCTGCCTGCCTCAAGCCCCCCCCAGCCCCCCAGCCTGCCTGCCTCAAGCTCCTCCCAGCCCCCAGCCTGCCTGCCTCAAGCTCCTCCCAGCCCCCCAGCCTGCCTGCCTCAAGCCCCTCCCAGCCCCCCAGCCTGCCTGCCTCAAGCTCCTCCCAGCCCCCAGCCTGCCTGCCTCAAGCTCCTCCCAGCCCCCAGCCTGCCTGCCTCAAGCTCCTCCCAGCCCCCAGCCTGCCTGCCTCAAGCCCCTCCCAGCCCCCCAGCCTGCCTGCCTCAAGCCCCTCCCAGCCTCCCAGCCTGCCTGCCTCAAGCTCCTCCCAGCCCCCCAGCCTGCCTGCCTCAAGCCCCTCCCAGCCCCCCAGCCTGCCTGCCTCAAGCCCCTCCCAGCCCCCCAGCCTGCCTGCCTCAAGCCCCTCCCAGCCCCCCAGCCTGCCTGCCTCAAGCCCCTCCCAGCCCCCCAGCCTGCCTGCCTCAAGCTCCTCCCAGCCCCCCAGCCTGCCTGCCTCAAGCCCCTCCCAGCCCCCCAGCCTGCCTGCCTCAAGCCCCTCCCAGCCCCCCAGCCTGCCTGCCTCAAGCTCCTCCCAGCCCCCCAGCCTGCCTGCCTCAAGCCCCTCCCAGCCTCGCTCAGGACTCTGAACCACTCGTGTCTGGGCCCACCCGGGGGAGATCAGGCTCTGTGGCCGGGGCTGCTTCCTGAGCTTGCCTTCCGCTCCCCACCACCCGCCTGCCCTTCTTGGATCTCTAATCAGCTCAGGCTAACACCCACGGCAGTGCCTATTATGACTGATAATTAATTTTCTGTCTCAGCCATGTCTCTCCTATCTCACATCGCTTTGCTGCAGGGATGACTTGGCGGCCTGGATGAAGTCCGGTCGGTCAGGGGTCCACTTCCAGTGGGCTTTGTTGGCTTCATACAGCTTCTTGTAGTCCAGCTGTTTTTAACAAGAGGAAAACAAGCCATGTCAGTCAGTGGGTTGAACTCCTAACCATGCGTGTGGCACAGAAGGACTCGTCTTGCATTTCAACATACAACAAACCAGTTCTTCATGCAAGAGAGAGCCCCGATGAACACTCCTCTACAATCTATGCAGCTACTCAGCCACTCAAGAGGTCATCTTGTGGGACTCTGTGGTCTGAAAATAGGGGCTACAAATTTTAAAGGCCTATGGGTGAAATGACTATAATCTTTCTTATTCTGCCAGTGTAGCTTAATCATTTTCAGAGTACTTGAGAACTTCTCATTTCTAACTAAATTCATCCTTAATTAAAGAAATATTAAACATATATAGTAAATTATTTTGTACCAGGCACTTTTCTAAGTACTTTATAAAGGCTAACTTCTTCAATCTGTGTAACTGCAGGAAATGAACATAACCTGCTGGGGGTACGTCCGCTAGAAAACGTGAAGCTGGGAGTCTGACCCAGGCCACCCGGCCTTAGGGTGCTTGTGCACTGCTAGACCCCCCTGAGCTGGAGAGCTGGCTGCCTCGAGCCGCATCTGAGTGTCTGTGGTTTACTTTGAGCATGCTTGGGAGGCGTCCTCTCTGTCAGGCACATTCTCTTCCTCATTCTTTCTCTCTCTTTATGTCAAAGTTTAATTTGCACACAAAATGTATATGCATCTATGGATACTATTTGGTGAGTGTTTTCCCATATTACTGTGAAATTTTTTGGACGTTCAACAGAGTTGCAAGAATGTTACAGAGAACACCCACCGCCTGCACTCTACGTTTTACGGCACTTGCCTTTTCTCACATCTGTCCTGCTACTAATCCGGCCTCAGGACACCTGTAAGTCACCTGCCCGCCTACAGGCATTTCAGTTTGCTAGCCCTCACAGACATGTTCTCTCTGACACTTGTGTGCACTAGTTGGGTTATAACAGTTGCATTATAATACCATTGATATATGCTTTAAAAAACTAATACTCGTCTAAATGCACAAAAATATTCCTGTGGTTGAGGCTTTAAGATGTCCTATCACAAAGAAATGAGTCAGCCCAAGTAGTTCTGAGCAGAAAGAGGGTCTAGGCCAGCTCCTGACAGGAACAAATGACTAAAACAATTTTTTTTCTCATAAGAAGTAGGCTCTAAGGTTTGGGGCAGGAAAAGAACACAGAGGGTGGGAGGGATGAAAGATGCTGAGACACTTTCCAACATGCAGCTTTCATTCAGAATTAAGCCTCCTATTTCTCCACCACTGTGCACAAGGGCTGAGTTGATGTGGTGTCTGTAGCAGGGGCTAGGCCAGCCTGCTCTTCCCCACCGTCCTTTGCGAGAACCAAAGGCAGCTTGTAGATTTCAGCGTCATCGCGCATGGTCTTAGGGACTAACTCTTGGTTGGTCTGGACTCATTAGAGCCCAATCCCCTGAAGAGATGTAAAAGAGATCATATTTCCTGCAGAAGCTGATAACTTCCCTGTTAGGCTTGGGGAAGTTTCCGGAACTTACATTGGTGTTGACTTTGTAGGCGTCCTTGGCTGCTTTGATATGAACAGCATCTGGTTTAATGGTGCAGTTGGACTTATTTCTTTGATAAACTTCTTTGTATTTCAGCTGTGGGAGGAAACACAATGACAACGTTAACTTTTTATAGCAGCCTACTAAGCATTTAAAAAAATAAGAAATAAAGACCTTGAGTAGTGTATATAATGCTCCTTAAGACAGAATAAATCTGCACGTAGAAAGGACACAGCCATGCAGACGTGTACTTTCTTGTCTCAGATCTTAAAATCATCTTCCAGGACACACTGTGTGCTCACTAGTGTCACCGTGGGATTTATATCCCCTGAGGTTGTGCTGAAAGGGCCAGCTGCACAGCCATCCCTGAATGTCTCCTCTCTTCCAAAGCAGAAAATTCTAAGTTCAAAACATCCCGAAAACTGCTGATGGAAGAAAAACTTTTCCCACCCAGATGGAATGAGTCTCGCCCTCCTTCTGTGACCCCCATGTTCCAGCTGTTACTACCTTGTGTTATAATTATTTGTTTATCTGTCTATGCTTTCTATTGGGCTGAACCTCTGCAGGGCAAAAATTGTGTGTCATTCATCATCTGTGCCTAGTGTGGCATACATAGAAACCCAATATATATATGATGGATGAATGAACTGATGGGTGGATGTGGTCCTCTCTGTCATCACGGTTAGAGCCACATCTAGTAAGTTTGGGCATATGTGGGTTTGCATGGGAGGGGGAGTGTCAGGGAAGGCTTCGTCTCTGAGGGCCCAGTAGGTAGTTTCCCCGTCCTAGGCCTGGAAATTCTAGCTTCATTCCATTTCTCTCCTCTTAGATTTCAGGGCCCTAGAACCTCATCTGGATTTTCTCACTCATTGTTGCTGAGGGAGCTAAGGTTTTAAGGTGATGAAATCGGAAGTGACATTGTCTTTTCTTTTCCTGTACACTGCATTGTGTTCTCCACCCCCGCAGTCGAGTCTCCATCCATCACTGTGTCTTCCCCTGTACTCCTCTGCCGCCACCCAAACGCCCAGCAATCACAGTATTGTTGTTCCTGTCCATAAGGGTTTGAGTTTCTTCTTTTTTATTTTTGTCTTTCTTTGCTCAATTGAAGTGAAACTGTCCTAAGGAAACTCAGTAGTATTACTAAATTTGCTTGATCATGATTTCCTGCATTTCAGTCTTGGCCAGATAGCTCGCTTAGTTAGAACATTCTCTCAAAATACAGAGGTTGCTAGTTCGATCCCTGGTCAAGGCACATACAGGAACAGATCCATGTTTCTGTCTCTCTGTCTCTCCTCTCTCAGTAAAATCAATAAAAAATTCCTGCACTTCATCATAAGTATCTTTAAGGGAAAGGCCTGGAAATCTATATTTTTCATCAATAGCTCAGGTTATTGTTATCGTCAGGAAGCATGGGAGAATGGACCCAGAAAAGCTTCACTTTCTATGGTGAGAGAAACAGGGCTGTCCCTCAGAAGGGTCCACCTGACAGATGTTTATGAATACCTGATGTTCACATTTGAAACGCCAAAGCTTATTTTAACATGAAAAATATTTTTAAATGTTTTATAGATTTCTCCCTTCATGAACGGTATGCTGAATGTACACGTAGTTACATTTTTTCTTGGCAACTCAGGGTCAACACTGTGAACACATTTATTCATCTCTCAAAAAGCCCCAGCCATAATCAAGTCTTGGGGTGAGGATGAGTTCACTTCACGGTTGCCTGTCTTGAGTGCACATGTAGCCATGGAGTTTTCTTTTCTCTATACATTTTTTTCTTTGTGTATTTTTCTGAATTTAGAAGCTGGGAGGCAGAGAGAACAGACTCCCGGGATCCACCTGGCAAGCCCACCAGAGGGCAATGCTCTGCCCATCTGAGGCGTTGCTCCACTGCAACCGGAGCCATTCTAGCACCTGAGGCAGAGCCAATGGAGCCTCGGCAGTGGGAGGGGAAAAGAGAGACAGAGAGGAAGGAGAGAGGGAAGGTGGAAAAGCAGATGGGTGCTTCTCCTGTGTGCCCTGGCCGGGAATTGAACCCGGGACTTCACACACAGGGCCTATGCTCTACTGCTGACCAACCAGCCAGGGCCTTTTACATTTTTTTTTAAAATTATCATAGTTTTCAACCATTAAATTTAGCTATATATCTGAAAATTTATGAATATAATTTCTTCTCAAATTCAGGGTCTTAGAATTTAATGGCTACCTTGTTCCTCTTAGTCAAGATATAGCTTACAGAGTATTTATAGCAATGATGGCATACTGCATTTTTCAAAATGGTCTCTACAATACCTCCCTCCCCCCACACACACTTTTCTGCAGTGTAACCTTGTCATTTGTTCATCCAGAGGTGGCATTTATCTCTTTACCCATAAATCTGGTGTCTACTGTGCCCAGTCAAATATAGCAGAGATGACTGGGGTCAGTTCTAGGAGTCGTCTTTAACTGGTATGAAAGCTTCTATCCAGCCTCTGGGAATATACCCACTGTGCTGTGAGGCATCCAATTCACATGAAGGGCCACCCGAAAGGGCTCCTGACTGTATCACAGCCACACTCCCAGCCTGCAGCCAGCACCAACTACTAGCCCTGTAGGGAGCGACCTTGAGATCTTGCCCATCTGAGCCTCAGCTGTCTGCCAACAGCTTGAGGAACGAAGATCCACTCATTTCCACTAAATTGTGGAAGAGAATAACAACTTACCTCTAAGAAGTAGAAGAGAGGGCTTTAAGGAATTTGGTTGTGCCTAGTCAGCTCACAGAATCATGAGCAAAAATATGATTGTTCTTTTAAGTCACTAAGTCTTAGGGCGATTGGTACACAGAAATCGATAAATGGACCAGGGCTTGTTACATCACATTAGAGCAGCCAAGCTGAGAGGCACTGCAAAGACTTTCTGGTACTTACATCACTGACTTCGTCTCTGACCTTCCGGACATGCAGCAACATGGGCGTGTCGTGGATGGTGGTGTAGCCTCTAGGCTTGGCTTTGTTGTATTCCAATTTATAAAGTATCTAAAGGAGTTTGAAAAAGCAGAAAGAGTGTTATACATCTTAATTTACAATGTAATGTAATGTAAAATTATAAACGTAAAACTTTAAAAAAATTGTTTCTAATATTATCTTATTACTTTTATTTTTTATTTTATTTATTGATTTCTTAGAGAGAGGAGAGAGAGAGAGAGAGAAAGTGGGGGAGGACCAGGAAGCATCAGCTTGTAGTTGTTGTTTCTTGTATGTGCCTTGACCAGGCAAGCCCAGGGTTTCGAACCGGCGACCTCAGTATTCCAGGGCGACACTTTATCCACTGCGCCACCACAGGTCAAGCAAGAGTCTTTTTGAGTGTGTATAAAAGAGATAGAATGCTATAAATTCTGTGCTTTCTAGTAAGGCGCCAATGCCTCTGCAATGGGATGTCTGCCAATTCGGCTGGCACAGTTTTTCACTGTAAAAGAAGTCCTAAGCGTGGCAGGATGTTCAGCACCCCTGTCTCACTCCCCTTCAACGGCAGTAGTGTCTTTCAGACATTGTGACAATCTAAAATGCTCCTCCATATTTGCAAATGCCCCCTGAGTTTGAGAATCCATTCAATGTTTCTTGTACTTACATCACTGATTTGTTTGTTGACTTTTGTGGTACGCAGGTGTTCTGGAGTGTCGACAACTGAGGTAAATTTGTCCTTAGTTTTTTCATAGTTTGTCCTGTACTTGATCTAAATTGTGGAAGAGAAGAATATGTTACCTCTAAGAAGTAGGAGAGAGGGCTTTAAGGAATCTAATTTTCCTCTTGAGAGAGTCCCACAGCAAACAGGATTATTATACAGGCCACAGATGTGGGGGAGGGGGACATGCTTTCTCTTTACATACAGACTGAAAATATTTAACACAAACCTGTATTTGGTAGCTATTGTGTAGTAGAGTGAGCAAGTAAAATAATAATAATAATAATAATAAGTGATAATTTTCATATATTTTATACATGCGGAAACTGAGGCCCCGAGGGGTTATGAGACTAAGCTAAGGGCACATACAGACTGAGTCTCAGAGCCAGTAGCAGACCCTTGTTCTCTGGATGCTAATTAGCAATGATTCACTGACAATACAGGGTGGGCAAATGTAGATTTACGGTTGTTCATATGGAAAATAATATATACAATAATTAATAAATAATAATATAGGAATCAATTCCATGTTTTGTGTACCCACAACTGCAAACTTACTTTTGTCCATCCTGTATGCTACATTGAATATGTGTGACCTCTTAAGCAGTGGTGGGATTCAAATAATTTAACAACCGGTTCTCTGCCCTAAGACCGTTTTAAGTATAAAAAAATGATATACCGAAAGGTAGTTTATTATTTCACGCATTTAATACTTAAATAAGAACAATAAAAAAGGTACACAAAACTAGATTATAAGGAGTTTTAAAATATTATGAAAAAATATTAAATAATACCTGACAAAAACTGTACAAGTTGTCACCCCTTGGTTGTTGGGCACTGTTTCTCTTTACAGTATAAGTTGGTTTACTGAAGTAACTAACACGAGGGAATTAAAGTGTAGTATTTCATCAAAGGTATAATGAGTTTTATGAAATGAGTAAATAAATATTACAAGCATAGTTCCATCATATTTTTTTCACCTATGGATGGAATGAATATTACTACAGGTGCTTAGAAAACACTGTTGCACAGATGAATGTTAAAGAGTAAGGAATGTAAATCTGTGATTTCCACATTGGGCGGCTGCCCGTGCGCCCACCGTAGAGAGAACCCTGATGACAAGTGCCATTTTAACAGCCGGTTCACCAAACTCAACAAAGGAGTAGGTATCGGTTCTACTGAACCGGAGCAAACTGACTGAATCCCACCACTGCTTTTAAGGAATGTTTTCATAGCAAAGATAAAATAGGTGTAAAATTTAAAAATGAGTATATACAGTTTAAAGTATTTATCACTTAAAAAAAATTTATTATTATAATTTCCAAGTAATTTTTTTTTCATGCATATGAACTGTTTCAAGCAGTGCAGATACAGAAAACACAACAAAATTTCATGCACAACTATTTGATATCATATCAGGACAAAAAAAGTGGCTGGTAAATAGAATATTCTTAGCCAGACCTCATCGCCCTCATTTCATGTGTTGATTTGATGTCAAACTAAAGTGATAAACAATTTCCTAATACAAAAGATCAATTAGAAATTTACTTTTGTATGGGAACAATGGCATTTTATTAACATTGTATCTGGTAGTAAAGCAATTATCACCATTTTTTGCTGCTTCAAATTTGCCTTTCAGGATATGATGGAAAGGTGGTTGGTGTGTGCTCCTGCTGACCTTGGAGGAAGGTCATGTTACTCGGCAACGTTGTTAACAAGTGTGTGAGAGTACAGATATGCTGGAAATTACTGAGCAGATTCAGCATCAAACTCAACAGGGGCCATGAATACAATATTCAAAGAGCTGTACTGTAATCTTTGTCTCTCTTAAGTGGTACACTTGTAGTGATTATTGAACAATGGCCAAATTAGATGAAGACATATTTAATATTCAGCTCTTTTAAATGCTGTTGAATCTACTTAATATCCTCAATCTCTTAGAAATCGATTCAGGGAGTAAATATTGAGAAATATAAGTTAATGTTATACTGATTTGGAAATAAAGTTTGGAAAAGTCTCAGTTAATCTTCCTAGGAGTTCTGAAAGTGTCAGGTGACATACAGGTGGTGGCTACTGCATCTTCACCATTAGCCACATCTAGAGTTCATTACAATGAATCAGTTATTTATGCAGCTTTATCATGGGAAGCCAGCTTGGGCAGGGGGCAAGAGGCAGGGGGCAGGGGAAGGACATCAAGGAAAGCATAAAGGCGAACACCCCCAAGGCTTCTAGAGCTCTTCTTCACATCACATCTGAAATTACCTGGCTCCACATGTATGTGTTGTACAGGGCAGTCAACATATCTGGGCGCAGAAGTTCATTACATCCTTGTTTCAGAAGCATCTTGGCACTAGATTTATATTTTCTCTGTTCATGCAAAGAGCAGTGAAGCACAAAAGAGACTTAAGAACGTGGCTCTATATCCCAGTCACCTCTGAGTGAAGAGATGTAGGCAGACACACTTTATGTACTCACATAATACGTGTGGGTGAAGGCACCAAATACATTACAATGCCAAGCAGAATGACTGCAATACTTGCAGTTGACCATTCATAGTCCTTGTGAGTGGGGAATGACATAGCTAGTGCCACCAAAATTCCTTATAGGAAAAAAGATATCACTGGAGAAGAAAAATATGGTAGAAAGTTCTGTCTACTTTTCTTCCATCAATTTGTTTTTGCATTTGCAACTTGGTTTGCAATTTACAATTGCAGGTTATAAACGGGCCTTCCAGAAGAACAAAGGGTGGAAGGACCCAGCTCTTCTTTCCCCTTCACCACAGCACATGTGAGGACACAGAGCATGGACTGGCACACTCAAATAGCTCATGGGCTCTTTGGGTGGCTAGACAGATACTTAGAAACAGGACATCCCAATATCATAGGCAGAACCTATGACATCCTTGCAGCAGACAGACGACATCTCATGAGAAACCTGGAGCACAATCCTGCCTGGGCCATCCAAACAGCCCCATCACAGTACCTGACTGATCTGGTCGCCTGCGATCTTAGCCAGCAGATGTCTAGGCTCATCGACTACCAGGTGGTATTTATCTTTCCGCTGCTCATAATCAGCTCTGTATTTTTTCTGCTCAGACATCAGATCAAATTATAGCAAGAGTACAATTTCAAGACTACACAGAAATGTCCCAAGATAATCACTCCAGAGAGCCAGTAATATGTCATTTTGGCAGATGGACTCCCAAGTCATCCAGAGTAGTAAACACAGGGAGGCAAAGAAAGTCAAGTGAAGGAAGATGGAGAAGGCTGGGGGGGCTAGATGACATTTGTGACCCCAAAGTTGGAGTGCCTTGTGTCTAAACATTTCCCCTTCTACACAGTGATGCCATTCGCAATGTTAGGATTTATGGCACCTTACATTGTGTTTAAAATAAGGCATTGATAATCTATAGGTCTACTATATAAGGCTGTGAGAATAAAAAAGAATATTCATGAAAAATTCTAATAGTCTTCTAATACTAGTTAATTTATTTGATTAGAAAAGAGACCTGGAAATCCATTGTGAATGTGGAAAATAGAAACTATATCAAGACTGTATTCTAGGAAGCCTACTAACAGTAATTCTTCAGAGCTGTCCCACCTGGAAATCTACTGAAAATGAACAAAATCAATTTAACAACAATGAAAAAGTTATATATTGAAATAAATATATCATTGGCAACATTTCCATTTTTTAGGTACATTATGCTAATTTTCTAACATTGTTTTTTAATTTATATAAATCTGTGGAAATCCAAAGACAGGAAATTAAATATAAAACCATCCAAAGGTAAGTTAATTTATAGCTTACTTATTTCAGTCATTTTAGGTTAAATTTAACTTAAATTATTACAAAGACAGTTCCAGGAAAGACTGAGAAGAACATAAAGGAATATTCTGGGTACAAATGGATACTCTCTGCACCAATGGCTGAGTAACGATGGCAATACAATTGAATGCTGAGTCATAACTATCCCCATAGGGGTGACTTTGTAACCTCCATCATTTCTGTGCCATAATAAGGGATACTAAATTAACTTTGAACTTCTATGTCTTCCAAATACACAATATCATGTTTAAAGGAGTTTATCTGATAGTCAACAAAATCCTTTACCCCCTTGCTCTCATCACCCAAAGGCTGTGCTGCCCCACCCTAGTGTGAGCAGGGGTGGTGATGGCTGTGGTTCTCACACCACACACAGTCCCTCCCTTTGTTCTAATTCAGGCTTTTGGCAGGGCCCATCAGATGGTGACTTTATAAGAGTTTTTCCAAATCTTTACCTTGAATCAGCACTTAGAATGGCTTTCCTGTCATTTTATTTATTGGGTTATAATCAAATAACTCTATAGACTCCTTAAAGGAACTGAATAGGTGTAACTGGGTTCGGTCATACATACCTCATTTATCAATTGAGTTGCATACTTGAAATGCCTATTGATTGGACAATCGGCTTCATACTTGAAATTTGACTTCGTTCTTTCAAATACTTCTTTATACTTGTACTAGAGAAAACAGAATGTGGTAACTTGATAGCAGGCTATTATCTTAAAAACAAGACATACCATTTATCTTATCATACAATTGTGACCATTTATTCATGGAGTTAACAAGTAATGACTGAATGATTACTCTGTCTCCCAAGGCAACGAAGGGTATATGCATCTGGGTTTCTTAAAAACTCACCCCAAAGTATATACTTTTATTGAATAGATGACAAACAGATCTCTTTTTCAAATTAGACAAAAATCCAAGTAATTTCTTCCCTTGTTTCTACATATTATAAAGATTATTATTTTACTTTGAAGGTATTATCATGTGGCATTTTTCAAGGCCATTAATTTGAAATTATTTTCCAGTAATTAATTAGATAGTCATATTTTAGGACAGGGGTGGGCTATTATTTAAACCACCACTTATTTTTAAATGGCCCCATGAACTAAGAATGTTGTGTGTATTTGTGTATGTTTTAACAATTTCAAGGAATTGTAAACAAGAAATATGTGACAGAATAAATGTGGCTCACAAAGTCTGGAATATATATTATATGGCACTTTTAAGAAAAGTTGACTGACTCCTATTTTAGAACTCAAAGGAAGCTAATCCAACTGCTTTATTTTGAAAATAGGAAAACGAGGCCATAAAAGCAGTCATTTGCCTCAAGACAGACATCAAGTTTGTGGATTAAAATAATCCCACTTTATATTTGCTACCATGTCCACTCTAACAAGGTGGGTTACCCAGAGACATTATTAATAGGGAGAGAATTCTGACAGTGACATGAGGAGTTGTACTGAAATGATCATTCATCAACTTCCAATAAATGATATAAACAAATGATGGCCACAGTCGATGAGGTCAGTACTAAAACAATTTGAGACGTCATTTTGGCCGAGCCCATCAGATGGTGAACAATTCAGTACGTGCTCCACTACAGGGGCTAGAAGCAGGGATAAGGGTGGCAATATGAAAAGGTTGGATCCTCAGTGCTAATTCTCTTTGTGGGCACTGAAATATGTTAAACGGATGTGGCCATTATTTTGGGGTAGTTATACCTTGCTGTAGAGAGCCTTGTTCTGTTCAGCCAGAGTGAAGTCAGGGGTATCATAGGCATAGCAACCAATGCCTTTAAGCCAGGTCAAATCTTCTTTGTATTTTACCTGGTAGAAGAATATCATCAAGGAGTGGTAAGAATCTATGTCTAAATAGCAATAGGTTAGGACTGATACAAATGGAACAAATAGAAACTGACCACTGAGACATATAGAATAATAAGGTATTATATCAGCTTTTTAAGAGAAGTTTTCAGTAATATGATTTCTGCCCATTTTACGGTATATTTTTAAATAAACATTTTTATTTTTAATACTAATTAAAGCAATTCAGATCTAACAGGTATATTTTCCTAAAGAGAATATCATTAACTTGGCAGCTGTATTTTCATATAGAGAGCTGAAGTATCTTTCTTAGTGAGCATTGTTATGTGTCTTAATTACTTCATGAAGTTGTCTCTTCAATTGACCAAAATAGGTTATTGGTTAGATGAAGTATATCTCTTCTGGACACTCAATATGATATAATATATTTAGAAGAAAAATATAGGTTTATAAATTTGAATATATTTTGTCTCTACCTCTCTCCCAAGTTGAAGTTCACTCACTTATCAATGAGTTTTAAGATTTAAGTATCCATACATAAGAACTAACATTGAGTCAAAGGTTTAATCAGTTTTTATGCAGTGTTTGATCCCCTAAGTCATATGGGCATAAGAATTTATATGTAAAAATGGGAACTTTGAAGACTCACATCACTGATTGCATCAGTGACTGCCCGATGGTGGAAATGCTCTGGGCGATCAGGAATGGACCTCCAGATTCCCAACTGGCTCATGTAGTTCTCCTTGTATTTCACCTGTGGTAAAAACACAAAGACGGGTATAAAATCTTACCCTAGATTCATGTAAAAACGTCTACTTATCTCCAGAAAGTATTAGAAAGGGGAGGATCTTTTTTAAAATTGACGGCGGGTTACTGAGCTGCACCCAAGCAGAAATATGGAGGGACGTACTTTGCTGATGTCGTCGGTGACTTTGCGGTGATAAACAATGTCCAGGGCATCTTTCACAGTGTGGTATTTCCCTTTGGTCTTCTGAAATGTTTCTTTGTAGCGCAGCTGGAAAGGGGAAAATGCACAAGGCCTATGAAGGATTACTGAGTTAAATAACTGAGGTCTTTTAAGCTTGAACTCTCTGGAGTTTTCTCTCTTAGGTTTTCTCATGAATAAATTTAGAAGAGATTTAAAAACTCATTTCAAATCCTAAAAGAGAGAAAGGACATGAAGAAGAACCTAATATAATCTGAGTAAAATATAGAGTTTAGTTCATTATGTATTGATATTGGTTCATTGATTTTGACCAATGTAAGGTGTTAATAGGGGAGAGTAGGCATAGACTGTAAGGCAATTCTGTATTATTTTTCAATTTTTCTGTAAACCTAAACCTACTTAAATAAAAAGTTTCCTTAAATGTAAAACATACAAGCAAAAAGCCCATTTGAGAGGAGGAAAAAAGAACCCAAACGTAACCTTGTTGAGCCCGAGACATAGTGGGGTACTTGGAAGGAGGAGAAAGACTTTGTTTCTAACTTCTGGTATTACAATGTGTTCTCCATGAAGCAGTTCTGAAATTTTATTTCATTGTTTTCTTTATCTTTGTCATATTTCAAGAGACAACAACTCTTACTTTAACCTAAGAATATCATGGAAGCTTTATCCCATCTATATAAGATGGGTACTTTTCCAAGCAGTCACTTCTAAAATATCTTTTCTTTTTGGGTAGCTGAGGAAACACAGGATACAAGATGTCTTTTCTTTAGCTTTGTTCTTCAGATGGATAATCTCATGAGATTGCTTACCTCTACTTGTCAGGATAACCACAGAGGAACGGCTAAACTTAATGCTACGTACCACCCTTGCTACGTTGGACTAGTTTAAAGGTTAGAGTTATTGGTTTGGTATTGACAGAGCCCTAGGCATGGGGCTGTCCAGTTGGGGCATAATGAACTCCAGGGGCCAATTTCACAGGGTGGCCACCCCAAAAGTGGTGATACAGAGGAAGTGTGCTTCAAATTAATATTCAATGGTAACTTTGCATTGATAAAGATGGGGATGTCACAAGGAGACTAAAAATATCTTAAGGGATAGATTTGAAGGGTAGCATATAATTTTCCCAGCTTATATTTGAAGTAAATTGGCACTGTCTCTTTCCAACTAGCAGACTCCTTTCAGCTCCAAATAATAATTTCTAAAAAAATTAGGGAACTGAGATATTGTTCCAATTTGCTGTACCCTCTCACGTTTCTGTTTGGGGATTACTATAATTACTCTAAGATGCCTTGAAATCCCAGAGCTATGTTGCTAAATTGAGGGGTTATGAGATTGATTGAGCTTTTATTGTTTTTTGTTTTGGTTGAGTTTATGTCCCGACATGGCCAGTCCTCTAGGGTTCCCGGTTCTGGCAATGGGTCCATTCACTTACAGTTGGGGTCTGAAACACAAAACTGGTAAGGACTGGCCTTCTACTCTGAGTTTATTAATTTCATGTCTTTGTTGACAGATAACCCCATTACCATTAGCAGGCAGTGTTGTCCTTTATCATGTGATATGGAAGTAAAAGTCTGTCCCTCTTAATTCTAACAAACGTTTCATTTAATCAAGAGAAGAAAGGGAACAAACATTTCCTGAGGAGTAATTAAGAGAACTGCCCCATGTGAGAAACATTGTCTTGTTTAGTCTAATTTAATTATCACAATTCTTATCCTGATTCCACATACAAGAAAACAGTCTCAGAAAAATTAGGTAAGGTTTACAGAGCCATACAGCAGACAGGTGACAGTATCAGGATTTAAAACCATGTTTGGCTGACTCCAAGAACATGATTTTATAGGTAACAACTAGTTATCAAGTAACCCTAAGAACTTCTAGTAAACAATCACAAGAAGGGGTCATTATTCTCCCTAGAAGAGCAATGAGAAGAGTCATAGGCTTTTTGCATCTCTCAACATTACTCTTAGCTACTACTTTGCCTGAATGGTATCGTTTGTGCCTATGTGTTGTTGGGTTTTTTTTTCTTCTTAAGTTTTGGGCTTTTTTCCTGGTCCATGTTGTGGGTCAGGACTTTGAAGTACAGATAAGACTGTAATATCTCCGTTTCTTAGGTGCCAACCTCAGCTCTCCCTATCACAATGGAAGAAAGAAGGAAAGAAGGAAGGGATGCCTACGTCACTGGCGTTCCAGTAAGCCTTCTTCGCTCTGATGAGGACTGGTGTATCTGGAACCGGCGTGTACTTGTCCTTCATCTTTTCATATTGAAACTTGTACTTTTTCTAAGAAATAAAGATAGAAGAGAGAGACAAACTTCAGTTCAATTGCTTTCATTCTTCACAACTCACAACCATGTCACAAATCCTCTCTAGGGACACAATGTACTGTGCTCATTAGGAGAATGGCTCTGCCTTCTGTTCCTGATGCTGCTGAGCCCAGTTTATGAACATGAGCTCTCCCATCAGAGGCAGCAGAGGAAGGTTTTAATGAAGGGTATTTTTCTTCAACTCGGTGCCTTGGTGCCAAATTGCCCACTTACCTCGCTGACCATGTCCTTCACGTCTTTAGCGTGCTTCAAGGCTGTGGTCTGGTTTCCAGCGTGATGATGGGGTCTCTCTTTAGTGGCAAGTTCAACATATAGATACTAGATAATCAGAATAGGGATCGGATGTTATAGAGAGAAAACATTTCTTATTTACTATTCAGTCTTCTTTATTCAGCAGGTGTAAACATATTCACACTCCAGTTGTCTAATAGTCTGTGGCTGAGTATATGTCAATCTAAACCTATATAATAAATAATGCTGATAGAAGAACCAGAGGATTCTGACAGACCCTTCAACATATTTTCCCCCATTTTTTGCCTAAATGCCTGAAATATAGTTTCATTCATCTGTGACAACAGATAGGTCTTATAGAATGAATCAGCAACTTATTTTCAGTACCTAGAGTCCACAGAACTCTCATCCAATGACGGAGGTGTAAAAACTTGAAAAAGAAGACATGGCATTACCCCCTCATGTAGAACAAGACTGTAGTTATGATAACCTAAACAAACATTGCCTCTTGAAATTCATAGGCATGTGATTGCATCAAGGACAACCTCGTGCCAGAGGCTGCTATTGACCAGAAGTGGTCAGGCACACACAACCACTCCTGTGATGCCACCACAGAAGGTTTATGAATCTTAGTTTATTAATCTTACCTGACTCTGAAGCTTCTGCCCTTGCTTGGCTCTTAACAGATCAGGAGTATCAGGAACTGAAGTGAAGACTGACTTCTGCTTCTTGCCTGCAGCTCTGTACACCAGCTGGACATAAAACAGTCATCACCATCATTTCTGCTTCATCAACATGTTCTTTGCAGATGCCTTCATTGCTTACTTCATGGAAGAAGCAGGGGCCCTCCCACTGTAACATTATCAGTTTCTTCTTCCAGTAAACCAACAATTTATTTACCTGCATAGGCTTTCGTTACTTTCCCCCCCTTCTAACAAAATACCTTCTGTAGCCTCTCCAAGATTCAAGCCTCCTGCTGTGATCTTGGTCCCTTCTCTCCTGTCCCTTCCAGGACACTGTTCCAGCTGTTATCCCCTTCTTCTCCATATCTTCAACCCTCTTGTGTTTCTGATCTGCCCACTTCATCTGCAAATGGACTCAAGTCTCTTTCTTCATTAAGCTTTTTCCAACCTCTACCAATGGCCTTGTTTCTCTTTTACAACCAAGCAGCTAAGTGTTTGTTCTTTTTCTTTCTTTTGATTAATTTCTCAAGGCGATAAGTTTGGCTTCCCCCCAACCACTGCAATGAAATCACTCTCAGTAAGATTACCAAAACCTCTATACTTGCCAAATGCAAGAATGCTCCTTTGTAGCAACTGAAACTGCTGAGCAGTTTCATTCTTGAAAACTCTCTTCTCTGCCTTTACCATTCCACCATTCTCCCCTACGTGCTTGGGGAGCAACTTCCTTCTCAGCTTTCTTCTATGGTTCTGCCCTCTCCTGAAGGCTGCTATTCTCTGGAGTCAGGGTTGGCTCCATTCGCCATATATATTCTCCTTGAATGACCTCATTTGTACCAGGGCCTCAACCATTAATTTGAGACCGATTACATCCAAATCTGTGTATCCAGTGTCTTCCCTGAGCTATAGACCCAAACAGAGCAGTGTGCCACTGAAGACATTTAAAAGGACACTACCATGATTAGGGCTCCCAATAGCAGAAATGAAAAAAAGAACAACTTTTGAAATAATTCAGTTTGTAGACTATAATAATAGTATAAGATAGAAGGACTTTCTAATCTATAAAATCAGGTAAACTCTCAGCAGTCCTAGTCATAGATTGAGCAAGTATCAATAGCCTCATCTTATTAAAAGGGGACATAATAAGTAAACGGAGGCAAAGTGAGATCAGCTGACTTGCTTACACATGGTGGTGACTCTCTAGTTAAAGGCAGAGGGGAGATCTTTGCCTAGCATAGTTGCCTAAAAAATGATCCCTAGAGGAACACATCCCTTGTAGTGACAGGTTTGGCATCCTTACCTCACTCAGGTGTGTCTTCAGTTCCTGAACTGTTCTGTATTCTGGAGTGTCAAGCACCACTTTGTATTTGTCTCTCATCTTCCTTGCATTGTCAGTGTACAGGTAGTTAGACTTAAAAAAATACAAAAATAGAAGTTGATTCATCAATTAAGGAAATGCATGTCACGGTCACACATTGTCTTTCAAATGGCCGGTATGTGCAAGTCAAGCTGACCCTCTATGTACTCTGGATGTCTTCCCAGGAGGGAACAAAAACAATTCTCACCGACCTAAGCTCATTGCCTTTCCTAGGAGGCACAGATCAGCTTAACAGGGTCATGATTTGCTCAAGTAGGTTAATGGCACTTTTCCCTTTAAAAGTAGCTGCAGGCCAAGATTCTTTCTGCCCAGCTCCTTGAAGCCACGTGTTGTGAAGACTGAAGGCGGCACTCACCCAGAGCTTCCGCAGGTGCCGAGAACGGACCATGTCGGGAGTGTCCATCAGGAAGCAGCCTATTCCCTTCAGGACCTGCAAGTCCTCTTTGTATTTAATCTGTGTGGCAGAAATAGAAATATAGCTAGTCATGAGCAAAAATAAATCCAGAATAAATAAGACAGAGTAGTGACAAATTTTTATTGATATATCTTTCATTTTAATTCAACACATGCACCTCGTACTCTTAGTTTGCTTGCACACAAGTAAATCACAGATTTTTAAATTTAAACCTTTAACCCTGAGCTGAGGAGAGGACATGCTACTATTTTATTACTGTATCTATGGGAGAAGAGCCTAGATTGAATGAAATGGTCTTTTAAAAGAAGGAAATATCCAATGAGGAAAAGAAAATGGCACCAGAAACTTGCTTAAGGTGGTGAAAGTAGGGATGAACAATAGAAAGGTACTAAATATGACTCGAAACAGGCCACTTAGAGAGTGAAGATGATTCAGTGTTGAATGAAGAATAGTGGCCTTAAATTCTTGTATTTCCCAAGTAGTCCTCTTACCACTGTTTCCAAACCTGGTAAAATGTGGGTTCCTGCTTCCACACTATTTCACCTCCAACTTGCACACTTAGTTTAGAAGTACTTACTGGAAAAGGCTATTACTCAAAGACCACTGGTCGGCTTAAATGCTGAAAGAAGCCAGCCTCCCGGTAAGAGTCTTCCAGAAAGATTCTATGAGATGCTTACGTCACTGGTGATGTCTCCCACATAACGGCAATGGAGCACATGGGGTGTGTATGGCAGTGATATCATGTGGCCTTGCATCTTGAAGAAGTCTGATTTGTAGATCAACTAAAAAAAAAAATGTCCAGAAATATACACATTAGAGACTGAATGGCTGACAATCACCCCTGGGTTCCCTGGCCTGCCTTCTCACCTAAGAAAATACTCACCTCACTGACAGCCTCTTGTGTCTTCTTGACTTGGCGGATTTCAGGTGTATCGGGGGTTGTATGAATCTTGTCCTTTAGTTTGTGGTACAGTTGTCGATACAGCCTCTACATTGGAGGAAACACCATTTCAGGTGGTGAGTGTGGGATATTGACTGATCAAAAGAACATATTTTACCTACAGAGCAATGAGAGGCCTGGCTTGTCATGGTGCAGTGGATAGAGCATGGACCTGGAACACGGAAGTCACTGGTTCAAAACCCTGGTTTGCCCGGTCAAGGGACATACGATAAGCAATCAATGAACAACTAGATACTTCTTGTTCCCCCCCCCCTTCTCTCTGTAAAATCAATAAAAAAAAGAGCTATGAGATGAGAGATTGAGGATATAGAAAATGATTTAGATTATGAACAAAAAAAGAAAATAATATTTTATTTAGGTGAAGAATTTTGAGCACAAAGTCTTCCATTTTCTATCAAATGGTTGAATAGTGGATCAGATATACAAACTAATAGTTCATGTAGAAAACTAGGGTGATGAATGAGATTAAAATACAAATTTATTTATTTTAATTATTATTATTTTTTAAGTTTTATTTTATTTATTCATTTTTAGAGAGGGAGAGAGAGAGACAGAGAGGGAGAGAGAGGAGAGACAGAGAGAGAGAGAAGGGGGAGGAGCATGAAGCATCAACTCCCATATGTGCCTTGACCAGGCAAGCCCAGGGTTTCGAACCGGCGACCTCAGCATTTCCAGGTCGACGCTTTATCCACTGCGCCACCACAGGTCAGGCTAAAATACAAATTTATTAAAGATTTTTTAATTCAAATGTCAAAAGATGAAATTAATCTGCATTATAATTTATGAGTCAGAGTTTTTACAGTGGCATTTTTTTTGACAGAGACAGAGAGTCAGAGAGAGGGACAGATAGGGATAGAGAGACGGGAAGGGAGAGAGATGAGAAGCATCAATTCTTCATTGCAGCACCTTCATTGTTCATTGATTGCTTTCTCATATGTGCCTTGACCAGGGGGCTACAGTAGAGTGAGTGACTCCTTGCTTAAGCCAGCATCCTTGGGCTTCAAGTCAGCGAACTTTGGGCTCAAGCCAGCAACCATGGGGCCATGTCTATGATCCCATGCTCAAGCCAGCAACCCCATGCTCAAGCTGGTGAGCCCGTGCTCAAGCTGGCAACCTCAGGGTTTTGAACCTGGGTCCTCCGTGTCCCACTTTGATGCTCTATCCACTGTGCCACCACCTGGTCAGATTACAATGGCATTTCTAAATATAGAAAAACATTGTCATGGGATACCAGTATCAAACTGTGACAAAGAAGACCCCTTTACTATTTGCTGATGTGTAAATTTATAGCTGAAATACAATAAATTTTTAATGCATTTCAAACAAAGCCATAGTCTTTGAAACTCAGTATTTTCCCCACAGAATTAGAATTCACAGTACCTCACTGGTAACATCGTTGACCCTCCGGACATTGACAAATGGAACATCATTGGGGCCAAGTGTATACCCATTTGCCTTGATGTGTTCATAAACTTCTTTGTACTTGAACTGCAAAGTAAAAGTCAGGATGAGATCACAGATGGGTAAACAAAGAGAAGAATCACATTTCTCAAATAGAAAAGAGCTGCCACTTTCACTTGAAGATTATTCTCTAAGCATAAGGAAAAGTCATTGACAAAATTTCAATAATCTGAATCTTGAAAATTATTTTGTTGGCTAATAAAGGCAGGTCCAGAAAGCAATAAAATTTAAGGTTGCCTCAATGAAATCTGTTTGTAGGGAGGCATAAAAAAATGCAAAAAGCACTTATATTTTTAGCCTCCATATGGCCAGTAAATTAAGAAATGCAAAGAAGAAGTAGGAGAATATTTCAAAGACTGATGAATAGCTTTACGAATTGATATTGGATCCTGCTTGGCCAGCCATTTGATTCCAGGACTCTGATGGGCAACATGGAAGGGACATCCCAGTGGAGGCCTTAGCTGGTTTGCACTGGTTCGGTAGAACCGGTTTGGTGAACTGGTTGTTAAAATGGCACTGGTAATCAGGGTTCTCTCTAAGGTGGGCGCCTGGGCAGCTGCCCAATGTGGAAACCACCGATTTACATTCCTTACTCTTGTTTAACGTGCATCTGTACAACAGCGTATTCTAGGCGCCTGTAGTAATGTTCATTCCATCCACAGGTGAAAAAGGTTGCTAGTGAGGATGCCAATCAGAAGCAATATGGAAATATCTTAAATAACAGCTTTATTGTTTTTTGTCCAGGTATTATTTAATATTTTTTCATTAATATTTTAAAACTCTTTCTTATAAAATAATCTAGTTTTGTGTACCTCTTTTATTATTTTTATTTAAGTATTAAATGCATGAAATAATAAACTACCTTTCGGTATATTGTTTTTTTATACTTAAAACAGTTATTAGGGCAGAGAACCGGTTGTTAAGTTATTTGAATCCCACCACTGGGAGAGCCTATTCTTCAGCTGATAGTTTGTGTATATGGTCTACAGGCTAGAATCACTGGGATAAACAAAACTTTCCTAGGCTTTGTCCTTCAGGTGAATGGTGTCAAGTCCCAATGTGGCAATTTTAACATAATCAAATGTCAAAATAACCTGGAGATGTTTTTCTCTGAATATATGTACTCTAATTGATCAGTGTCAACCTGTTAAAATTAATTGTCTAAATAAAATTTAAAAAAATTTTAAAATAAATAACTAAATAAAAAGTGGGGAAGGTTGGTATCAGAGCTAACGCCTAGGCAAGCTACAGGTAGTAAGAGCCTACCTATTCCTCTGAGCTTTCTGTGAAATGGGTACAGAGGGTAAGCAGTGAGGCAAGTACCTGAGCCAGCAGCCAAACAAGAAGTTCTTTCCTTGCACAGAAATGTACAGTGATGTATCTTTTTCAATGGAACATTGCAGGAGGAAGACAATACTATTGTCACACATCAGTAGTGAATGTGTGATTTAAATTTCCAGTACATGGCTCGGGGATCGTTCAGGATGCTTTTGTGCCAAAGCCAGCAGAAGTAGAAGCACCACGGCAGCCATGAGACCCAAGCCGAGGTAACTGAGTCACGCAGGTGTCATCCCACAGAGGTTCTATGTTAACACACTGGGCTGTGCCCAACTAAAGGAGCACGCCAATTCCACAGCACCCTTGGGAAACGTGCTGTCTCCCTCCTCTGCTCTTATCATTGTATCAGTTGAGTCTTTGGGGTGGGATGGGGGTTGAGAATGGGCTATTAGTGAATATTAGCGCCCACTCCCACTTCAGACCACATCTTAATGCGGAGGAGAGCACTCACATAACTGCTCATGTACTGGGCATCCTTGGAGTGTTTGAAGTGAGGAGTGTCCACGGGAAGGCTGTATCCAGTAGGCAGGGAGCGCTTGCCAGCATCTCGGTACATGTTCTGCCGAATGAGGAGGAAAGGGTCAAACGACGTCTACATCAGATAACTGACCTATGTTAAACAAGCTCCATCCAGCTCACATGAGGTTTCCAATTAAAAACTTAAAGTACTTACCGGTATGCTACTGAATTGGTTTCAGAAAGAGATAAAATAAGTTCTGAGAGTTAAGAAATTATCAAATTACTCTTAATCAATTGTTTTTGAAAAAGAGCAATGAATATGGAGACTTACAGAAATGGATTCTTCTATGCTTCTGAACATAAGCCTAACTGGCTTCATGGCAATGAGCAAGGATTGGGATAAGCAGAGAAAACTGGTTGCCAAGTGCTATCTCTGTTCATAACCACACTCTTAGGTGATATTCAAGCTGGCATCAATCTCAGAGGAAGTCATAATTATAAAGCACATCTTTGGAATCCCATCTTTCTCTATAAACACAGCTTCAGTGTCAGACTAAGACATGGGCAAGATGCTTTTATTCCTGGCAAAAGTCAGAAGGAGTTTCTACCTGTGACCTCAGTCTGTCTCTCAGGGGAGGGAGCTACAAGAGTAAAAACAGTATTAAAAATATATTGTATATATATATATATTTTATGTGAGAGGAGGGGAGATAGCGAGGCAGACTCCTGCACAGACCCTGACAAGAATTTACTTGGCAACCCCACCTAGGGCCAATGCTTGAGTATTAAGCTCTTTTTAGTGCCTGAGGTCAATATACTCCAACAGAGCTATCTTCAGCACCTGGGCCACACTCAAACCAATCAAGTCACTGGCTGCGGGAGGGAAAGAGGCAGAGAAGGGGTAGAGTGAGGGGTATTTAAAATATTAAAAATCAAATTACTTCAATATAGGATAGTACTAAAGGTTTGAAAACAAAATAGCAGCATCAGGTAAAACAAAATAGAGATATTAAATGTGCAAGTGGAATCCACATTCTTTCTTGTCTGAATTTCAACAGCAATTTCTAGTTTTATCTATTATCTCTTATTGTTAATAGAATTTTATGATTATATGCCTCATCTTTGCCATCTTGATTTTAAGCTTTTTGAGAACAGAGATATTAGAGTGGCCTTTTTTGTAACTTGTAAACATTGCTCTAAAAATGCCCATTGTTTGCTTAAAATGATGAACTAGCCAGACGAGAAGGAAAACAGGCTATGCCCTTAAAATTTTTTTTTTTTCTTACCATAACTCATGTGACTGGAACAGCATGTACAGTATGGAACAGGTCAGGCTAAGAGGCTATGCAAGCTGAGGTATCTTCTAGAGAAGCCAGTGACCTGGCCCTTGTAAGCTGCACCCAGAATACTCGCCGGGCACTTTGTAAGGTTCTCACTGCTCACCTCACTCTGGAGCTTATTTGCATAAAGAGCCCGGTCCAGATCCACAGTTGTTGTAGTTGGAGCCACTTTGCCTCTGACACTGTGCACGTAGTCGTAGTGGTAGACAGCCTGGGTGCAGAGAGAAGCAGAAGGAGTTGGTCTGGACTAATGGCAGCATTGATAGAAAGCAGCAAAGTGAATGGAAACCCAAGACACACACTCTCTCTCTCTCTCTCTCTCTCTCTCTCTCTCTTGTAAAGGGTTGCCTGCTTCCCTTTGTGTGGAGAATTCTAGATGATAGACTACTGTGACTTGTCAGTAAAATCAGAGCCAGGGTGTGGACCCCACACTGAGAAATAACTGGAAGAGTTGGCTCAGGCATAAGAAGAGGAAGAGTGGTCATTATACCACTACATGTTAAAAAATATTTATAATAGGTCTCATGTTGTAACTCACTGGTGGGATGGTATTTATTTATTAACCTGTGGGGTTCATTAAAAAATGGGCAGCTTCATGCTTGTCCTTCCTGCTTTATACCAGGCATCATAGTGGGCGCTGTTCATCCATTTCCTCATTGTACAGATGAGGATGCTGAGGCTTGGAGGATGATGTGCTTGCTTTTCCTTAGCTTCATCCACATCCCTAACTTCAGAGCCTGCTGCCTCCTCATTCCACTTTAGTTGGCTCTAAGTTATTAGAAGGTCTTGACAGGGACACATAAACCATTGCTCTTGATACAAGTTTACAAAAAGCAACTTTGCAATCTCTGAAACAACTAGTATTTTAAAAGCTTATTACAATCCTACCCCAGGGAGCTACTTGAGCACATCAAGTTTTTAGGAAGCAAGAGCAAAATCTTTTATTTTTGTTTTTCAATTATAGTTGACAGTCAGTGTTGATTTATATTAGTTTTAGGTGAAGAGCAGACTCTCAAGTAGCTTCTCAGGCACCAATTCTGGTTTCCCAGTGAGAAAAGGCCAGTCACTGCCCACACTTCTGCTATTGCTGCTTGTATTGAATGGTGGTCCCTATCTGTACTTCTGCTCATGGTAACATCCCCAAGGGCACTTACATCACTTATTTGTTTCCTGCTTTGGACAGCCTGGACGTAGACTGGAGTATCAGTGACCAAATGGTAGTCATTCCTCGTTTTTTGAACTTGAGCTTTGTACTTGATCTGCCAAGAGGAAGAAAATAAGCCTGTGTTAGACCATTCACTATGTTAGAAATTGCTAGTTTTCACAGTAGGATTCTTTTTTAACTCATGGTTTTTACATTCATTAGTACTTATTTAACAGACCAGGATGTGCTTAAAGTTTTTGACAATCAGCATAACCAATGCTTACAGTCATTTGGAACTTCTAGAGTCTTCTAAGAGGTTTGACAATTGCTCTTCTAAGAATGTTTAAGCTTTCTTACTAAAATCTTGATTATGGTATTAATTTGCCCAGCAAATTCTCTCTTTACCAATAGAACCTGTCTATAGCATCAAAAATTTCTAACAAATGAGATTTTCCTATAGTGACAATCACTTGCTCATTAATGTATCCAAAAATAGCCCAAAGGGCAGAGAGGAGAGCCATGTGTCCCTTCTCCCCCAGAACACAACAGGCTAGCTTAACTGCGTGTCGACCAGGAGTGCTGTATGCACTCCTGAGAAATGGCTGCTTTCTATTCCTCATCATCTTCCTTTAGCTCAGCCATCCTCACCACCATTTAAGACACATCTGGTCTATGACAATGTCCTCAGTTTACATACTCTCGTCTTGACTCTAGACTACGTAAAGAAGAAAACATACATAACTGCCCCCCACCCCAATATAAAGGCACACTCACATCATTGCGCAGGTCGTAAGCATGCTTGGCATGGAGGATTTCAGGAGTGTCCCAGACATAGCAACCAATGCCTTTCAACCAGTTGAGGTCATCCTTGTACACAATCTACAGAATCGAAACAGATGAAGGGGATTGGCAAAGTAAAATTTGACCATAACTTTAACACCAAAGACATGGGCACCTTCAGGACTGAGGTTGACTTTGTGGAATGAAAAGCAAAAGGCACTATGCAATGAGGTCAAGGGTGTCATGCAGACATTGGCACACAGAGCCCTGCTTCCAGGGAAACCTTTGAATTCTAATTGAACCCACGGGTCTGTAGGAAAGCAATACTGGAAAAAGGCTGAGGTGAAGGAATAGGCTAGTCTGCTTCTCCTCAGGGTGGGCCTGTGGGGCTGGGTGGGGTGGCCCTTCATAAGCAACGAGCTTACATCGCTGATCTGATCTGTGACACTCCTGACGTGATTGTTGATTTTCAAGTCGGGGTGGCAAATCCACTCATGGAGGCGTAGACGGTAATCAATTTCACTGACTTTCTTCTGAGAATCCTTGGCAGTAACCATCTCTACCATGTCGGGCACAATGTGGATTTTCATCTTGTTCTTTTCATATGCTGATTTGTACAGGCGCTGTGAAGTTCAAATGACATGCCACTTAGAAAATTGTGTACAGAATCATGGCAATATATGACTTCCTTATACAGCGGAGAAGTCAGGATGACCAGCTTACAGCAATCAGCTGGGGGCAGGGCAGGGACTGGAGCTTTCTGACACCTTCTATACATTTCTGTGGGCAGAAGAAGCAGCCCGGGCTGAAATAAGCCCTAGCTTCCTCAGATGTGCACAATCAGTGCCATATGCATTATTTAATAAAAACCATCCTCATTTAGAATGGATGACTACAGTATTTGGCTTCAATTTGAAGGAAGGCCTTCAAGATTACTTACATCAATGTTGAACTTGCCAACTCTGAGACATCGCTCTGTGTTTGGATCGTCTTCAACGCTTCTTGGTAAAGTGTAAAGAGCTTTGAACTTTTCATATTCTTCCCGATACTTTACCTACAGAGAGAAAGCACAGAGGAAGACACATAGTTTGGGAGAGTAACGGATCTATGTTGTTATAAGAGCATGAGACTTAATAGGAAGAACCCATCTCTGAGATCTGGTCAACTTGGGGTCACCGCTTCTGTGAATTCCTTTCTTCACCTGTGCACACAGGTAGAGGTACAGTAGTCGCACCTGCCACAGGTTATCTTGAGGCTTAGTTCAGACTAGATCTCAAAGAACTGTTTAAGCTGTAGAGAGCTATAAAATTTCAGTTACTGGTCTAATAACTATTATTATATTAATAATAATTTTAGTATACATTGGTATAAAAATGTATGTAATACTTTTATACCAATATTAGTACTGTATTGCTACTACAACTAACTCATTTCAAAGATTATGTAATTTTTTAATCTCTTGTGATCATAGCTTTTTTTCTTAATCGTAAGTGAGAGGAAAAAGGTGTTTTTCAGGAATTTCTTTGCTTTTGACAAGTCTGGTACTTAAGAGACACAATCTTTGAGTTTTACTTCCTATAAGTTTTTCCAAAACTACAATGCAATCAATATCTATGAGAAAACCAACTTTTAATTTATAAATTGTATTGCTTATTAATTAATGCTGCATGATTTCATGAAGTAGGAGGCAAGGCCCTTTCGGAGACTAGGATACAAACTCCTAGCACACGATAAAATAATAATTCTTTCCCAACTCAGAGGCCCACCTCTCAGTAAAAATAATGGGAGATGAGAGTATTTGTGTTAGAATTCTTGCAAAGTTCTTCACTGATTAGAAACCAACCAAAATTCACATCCGAATTTTCCAGAACATTAACTCACATACTCCTTACATCTAACCCAATTATAAGATTGCTCAATTATAAAGAAGATAGTATCCAAAGGTACCTTTAAAAAAAACTACTGTTGGAACCCTCCTATTAAAGGATTAATTTCTCTGTGCCCCACCTTGCTCCAAAAATGAGTTGCCAAGAATCCTGCCTTTGTAACTTTTTTCATGACTTTAAAAGAACAAAAAAGTCTCTGCTAAATTATCTAAACTTTTATCTACAAACTTTCTGCTCCCAAATGAAATGTTTGCTCCTTTGCGCTAGTCTGTTTGCAGTCTTCCACATTTCATATTTAATATAACAAAGTCTTTTTTTTTAAACTATGCATCTCTAGGTCCATTAGATGGCAGTAAAATCAATATACTAGGTCACTATCATTTGAAATGAATAGAATAGAATTAAAATGGTCAAATTTCATTGTCTTTATTGTAGCAGTAAGTACTCTTATCTAAAACATTTATGTTAGAGGGAACTCAAATAAACTTCAGGTGTGTGTGTGTGTGTGTGCATGCATATGTGTTAATGTGCAATATAAAATAAATTTCTCACTGTGGGTATTAATGAAAAAAAAAGTCTTGAGAAATACCGGTCTAAAATATTATATAAAATATTCAAAATTAAGAGGAAAAAGTTTCTGAAAGAGGTAAAGTTCTTGGAAGTGAACTGGGTTTGTTAGAACTGCAGTGAAGGTTACAGGAAATTTTATAATAAATGGTTTTACTTAAGAACATTTTAGGCATAAAAGGTTAAAGAGCATAAGACTTTATAGCATATTTAAACAGCTTATGTGGTTTAGGATTTTTTATTATCACAGCTATCGCTAAGGAGCTGTGCTTTACAAAAGTAGAATTTCAAAAGACTCAAAGAATTTTATGTTTCATGGTTATAAAGATAATCATTTACTTTTTAATCATTTATTCAAGGATGACGCAATGACTAGTTACCACAGTCGCTGGGTTATTTTTGTACTACCACCCACATAATTCTATTGAAAAAGAGTCCGTTTTGTGTGGTATGTTATGTCTTCCATCTAGCCCCACTTCTGGCTGAAACAGTATGTCCATCTATGTCATTTGCAAGCAACCGGCCTAAAAGGCTACATCTGCATTCTTCATACGAGTGTTTGTGATTCTCCCTGGACTTCGGGGCCCTCAGGAGGAAGACGTGAGCGCACAGAGATTGTGATGCCTGTGCATCTGGAACTACTTGCTCACGGCATACTCCTCCGAAACTGTCGGGGGTACTTCTGGGCAACATATGTATCAGCCAGAAGAATCCTGGGAGTGGAGAGCAGGGGAGGGCAGAGAGTGGGTGGAAGGCTATCACATTTGCACTTGACTTACACTGCTGACCAGGTCCTTCTGGTTCTTGGCGTGTGTCAGGGACATGGTGCTAGAAGGCAGGATGTAGCTGGTGGCTTTCACTTTTTCCCAGGTCTCCTTGTACAAGTTCTGTAGGGGTTAAAAACCTTCTTGTGAGTATGAAAAAATACATTCTGATTATCTTCTGAGCAGCAGATGTTTTCCTCTCTGTTTCTGCCCTTCTCAGTCATTTCCTAACAACCACCGATTGTCTCACTCTGTGGATCCAAGGGCCCCTAAGGGAATAACTGGTTTAATGCCACAGCCATCCTCTCATAGTCCGTTATTTTGTTCTCTCCCATAGTATTTAACACAGTTTGATAGGTACCAGAGTTTTTGATGCCATATCAATTCTCCATAGATCTAGGAATTCCTGGAGGGTGAAAAACACTAACATTTTAAAAAAACACACCTCTTTACCCCCTCCCCACTTTTATGTAGCTAGTGGGAGCTCAAAATACATTTGTTTCCACTCCTACGTATTTCTCCAGGAGAAAAGAAAACTTATGCATACACAAAAACCTATATGCAAATATATAATACATAGCAGCTTTATTCATAATTGGAAAAAACTATAAACAACTCCAATTCCTTTAATGATAAATGGATAAACAAACTGTAGTATGTGCATGCAATGGAATACCATTCTGTAATAAAAAAATAAATAAACTAGTGATTTATGCAGCAATGTGCATAATGCATAAATTACTGTATAATTCCATTCACATGACATGCTGGGAAAGGTAAAACTTTGGGGATAGCAAACATCTCTGTGGATGCCAAGAGAGAGGAGAGGGCCAGCAAGAGAGAAATTCAAAAGTGATGCAGAATTTTTCTGTATCTTGACTGTGGTGGTGAATACATGACTTTAAGGTATTTATAAAAAGCCACAATACTATATATTACAAATAGTGAAATTTACTGTATGTAAATTAAAACAATCAGAATGAGGGAGGGGACTAAAATGGAATACAAACTTTAACAAATAAATCTAATTGTATCACAAATGCATAACAAGACTACAGTGAAGGAAGTGGGGAAGAAAACTAATATATTTTGAAAAATGGTATTTTGACAAGATACTCTAAGGCTATCGACAAAAAAAACTATACAGAATATTGTGCTCTAGTTAGGAAATTTGATTCTGACAGGGATATAAGCTAGCAATTCTGAAATGTTTGATGTGCATACCAGAGTTGCACAGATAAGTAAATATATCATAGGGTCCAGAAAAAAAAACTGGACGAAACTTTGGGAGTAAAGTGCCTATCCTTATTTTCTTATGGTCTCTAAAAGGATGGAAAGGTAACTCAAATGAAAGAGGAAGAAAGCTCAACTCACGCTGCTGTAAAGATTCTTCAAATTCCTGGTTCTGTCATAATCCACTGTTTCTAGTACCGTTGTATATTTGTCTTTATTCTGATGATAATTTTCTTTGTACCTCACCTACAGTAAAAAAAAGATGGGTTATTCTTTTCTGTTTGAAATGATGTAAAGACAAATAATGGCTTGTTAAGACAAGAGGGACGCACCTCGCTGGCATTGATGCCGCTTTGGAGAGCAGTCACGTAAACTGGAGTATCTGTGACCATACTGTAATTTTGGAAATTTTCTTTGCCTGCTGCCGTGTATTGTAGCTGTGAAGAAAACCAAAAGTCAATCTCAGATGGTAAGATCCAGGTCTGCCGTCAGCGTCAGCACTTTGTGCCAACTTAGATGTGCCCTTATTTTTAGTCTGGGTTTCTGGCTTTAATCCTAACAGAGAGACTACTATTGTATAGTTCTGCAGGTTTTGTATATTTGTCAAAACTAATTAGTTTCTCTTGACCAAGATTGAGGTCTGGATCTTTTTTAGGTTCCCCTGTTTATTTTGTTGTCTCTTCCACGCCTATACTCCGCCCTGGACAGCAGCCCCTCAGTTTCGACATTCCATTAGTCTGCCCTATCAGAGCTGAACCACATGCTGGGAAATTTTCCAAATAGCTATTTTTTTTACCTTAAAGCATATCTATTTACGGTCAAAGTATGCATTTGCATTCTACTATCTATAAGTTAACCTGGTCAACTAAGGTATCAATGCTTGAGAGTCATTTACTATGGAACACCTCCAGATACTTTCTGTTAGAAATGTCTAATGCCTTCAATTACTGAGAGACTCAAACCCTAAGGCCCAACATCAGAGCAGGGCACTAGGAGAGGTTCTTACTGGGCAGTGGATCCTGGTTCCCTTTGATCATGCACTGTTAGAAAGCTTTCTCTACCTGGGCTCAGGGACAACCTTGCCAAAACGCCACTGACAGCACCATAGAGTCCATTAATCCACAGCGAATTAGTCCTTTTAGAATGACTGGCTCACCTGACTCTGGAGTTCATACGATTTCTTGGCTTGGAGGATCTGGGGTGTATCCCAAACATAGCATCCAATGCCTTTCAGCCAATTCAAGTCATCTTTATACACATTCTGCAAGAAAGAAGGAACAGTGAAAGACAATAGGTATCAAATGAATTTACAATCGAACGTTTTGATGATTTCATATCAGCTCTTGTCTGTGCTTGGTGCTTAATGGTCATAGGGAGGGCTTCTCAACAGCTGAGGGGTCTTTAATGCTCTGGCCTGAAGAAGCTTAGGAGGAAAGCAATAGCTAAGTGTTAGTCTAGTGTTGAACAAACTAAATATTGAACATAGGTGTCCATGGTCCAGATGGACTTCTTACACCAAAAATGGTTATAGATGTCAGTTTGTAATGAAGAAGAGCAGGGTTAATTAGAACCTAGGGGGCAGGGGAGCCAAGGCAGGGCTGGGTGAAGCCTGTGATTAAGTCGAGTTGCAGAGAAGACATACATCGCTCAAGATCTCCTGTGCGTTCCGGGCCCGTATAACGCTGGGTTCTTCTGGAAGCGATGTCCACTGGTGGAAGTAGTGTCGGTACTCCAGGTCACTGAGGATGTACTGGCACTGTTTGGCCAGCACGTGGTTCATCATGTCATTGGGGATATGAATATTTGCTTTGGTGTCCTCGTAATTTTTTCTGTAGTTCAACTAAAGAATTAAAAAAAAAAAGACAAAAATAAGAAAGGAAAATGTAAATTATCCGGCTCAATCTCTTAATTTTATCTCCAATATAGATCAATACCTTTAGAATAGACTAAGGTTAAACAAATATACTTTAGTATATTCTTTTTAAAAATTTCCCATCCTTTTATAACACAGGGTAAGCAGCGGCCTTGTCAAATGCAGAGCCATCACTGGTGGTGAAGGCGGGAGGGAAGGGGGAGTCCAAAGCCATCGAAGCCACACAGGCTCACTGCAGGGGCGGGGGAAAGTCTCAGGACTTGCTCCTCCCTCCCCACCCCTCCCCAGCTGATCTCAAACCAAAGGGCAGGGCAGAAACAAAATTAAAGTGAACTTTGCTTACTGCACTCCTCATCTTTTGGAAATCCAGACTGTGAACCACAGCAGGGAACTCGCTGATTTCCTTTCCAGCCAGGTAGTGACCCTTCTGCTTCTCATACGTCTCTTTGTATTTAAGCTGTGAAGTGGGAACAGTGAGAACCACTGGGAGGTTCTAACCAGCCCTCGCTCCCCAATAAAGATGCTGAAATCTGTGAGAGGACAGAGTCCTACCGACCTCACTGTTCACAAAGTCAGCGTTTTTGGCTCCGACGATGGGGATGTAGCGCTCATCCAAGGTATAGCCATAGGCCTTGGTTCCCTCCCAGGCCCCTTTATACAAGATCTGGAACAAAGACATGGGTGTCAACAAAAGCTTGCTCTCAGATACCATGAAAAAGAAAGTGGTAAAATCGAGGTAAAATATTTATGTTTAAAAGCATGGCTTAAATCTTTATAGCTGTTAGTGTACCTACCTAAGAACAAGGTAGAGAGTCTTTTGGCTTGTTGCAAACGAAATCAACAAACTCTGAGGCATTTTATAATGAAGATCAACTGTATTTAGAGTGCTAATAAAAGTGAAAACAAATTTGCTCCAAGGGAGAGAGTCGCTGAAGATCGTCTACGACCGAAGTTAAACTTATGCACACCACACACACACACACACACACACACACACACACATGTCCTTTAAATTAGCTGACTTAAAATTTGGAGGGCAAGTCCTCCACTCAGTGGCTGGAGATGTCTGTAGGTGATTGTTGAAGTGGGACCAGCCTTTTCTGTCTTTTCTCAGAGGGTAGTTGCTGGGGCCTGTGTGCACCCAGAGCAGGTAGAGCACTTGCTACATTATTATCCTTTTATTTGCATGTCTATTCCTCTGGCTTTCATGAACCCTTGACCAGCTTGACTCATTTGAGCTTTACCTCTTCAGTGCCTGGCTCATCGTAGCAGCTCAAAAAGTACCAGCTGAATAAAAGCTACGTGCTCTGAATAATATGCTACTTTCACTAAACAAGATTCAATACAATAAAAATAATAGATTGATCTCCTTATAAGTTCGATTGTTCACAAAATCATCCAGGAATATGAATATTGACAAGAGCTTAAAATGAGGAACTAAGCTGTATTGCAGAAGACAGAACTTACAGTACTATAGAGTTTCCCCATGTCTTTGGAGTGGGTGATATACGGTGTCTCCGGAGAAAACGTGTACTTGCCCTTTATTAATTTATTAAATGTTTCTTTATATTTTATCTAAGGAGGAAAACCAAAAAAAAACCTTTGATTAATAAAATGTACGTTTAAAGTTTCATAAGATCTACCTAGCAAGATAATAATCAGCCTACATTTTGAGATTAAAACCAACTAATGGACTAGAGATGAAAAGGGACTAATTTCAGTCCATTGCAGATAAGCCAATAAAATAACTTGGGCAAGGATATGGATATTAACTGAAAGTGGGTACAACTAACTGTACCACCTGCTAGTGACTTGTAAGACTTTCTCTCCCAAAGATTATCTTACAACCCCCGGCCCCCTCATCTTATATATAAGCGGCTTAAGTGTCTGTTTGTCGCCGATAGTTTATTGGTTGCTTGCGTAACTATACTAGCCAATGGGGTGAAGTTGCCATGGCATTCAAATAGTCCCGCCTTCTGGCATGCCACCTCACAAATTGAGGTTAAAGATTGGAGCAATTATTATGCTGTTAAGAAATCTTAACACCAGAAGGGGTCTTTGCAATGGTACAAGACTAGAGGTTCTCCAATTGAAAAATAATGTCATAATAGCTAAGCCTTTGACTGGCTCCTCTAAAGGTGAAATACATGTCATTCCAAGAATTGATTTGGCTCCATCTCAAACAGGGTTGCCGTTTCAATTGAGATGTAGACAATTTCCTGTAAAACTTGCCTTTGCTATGACCATCAATAAGTCTCAGGGCCAAACGCTTAAGCGTGTTGGCATTTTTTTACCTGAGCCTGCATTTGGACACGGTCAACTTTATGTTGCCTGTTCAAGAGTTCGTGAAAGAACAGATGTAAAATTAAAAATAATTGATGGTCCTCTGCAAGGCGAGCTTAAAAATGATGGAAAGATCTATACAAGAAATGTTGTGTACAAAGAGATCTTTGACATGTGAATTAACATTTTATTATTTAAATCACCTTTATTTATTGAGCTAGTGGTGGCTCTTAAGAAATGTACCGCCAGTGGTTTCCTTCATTGCACTCTAAGCAATTAAGCAAGTAGAAGGGGGAAACCCCGTGGGGCACTAAGCAAAGGGGTGTCCTCGCTGCCTGCCCTGGGTAATTCAGTTTGAATTAGCAAACACTTTTGCACAAATCATTTTAATTACAATTTATAATATCTAGAACAGCGGTCATTTCGTATGACTGCCGGGCTTTCTAGTTTTCTTATAAGCCAGTCTGTTCAATGATAGACCACTAGCTCCTAGTCAATGTACCTCATCATGCACAAAGCAAACTTACATCACTTTGATTGACTGCATTCATCTTGGCCAAAACAATCTCTGGAGGGTCTACCACACTTGTAAAGTTAGGATAGTTGTCAAGAGCAGCTTTCTTGTATTTCACCTGCAAAGAAATAGAGATGATGAAGGCAGGTCTCGCCCTACAGAGTACCTGTCCCCACCTGGCAGGGAAGGAGGGCAGGCGTCAGGGAAGAAGAACAGGCTTCGTGTACCTGGTTCACCAGCTCTTGGTTGTTAGTAACCCGCACGTGTTCCACAGAATCCAGGGGGATCCAGCCGATGCCTCGGAGCCACTCCAGGTCAGCTTTGTAGATATTCTAGAGCAGGAAGTGAGACAGAATGAAAAATGACCCAGACACAGGGTTACAGACAGCAGATTAAAAACAATTTTTTTTTTACAGCTTTTAAAGGAGTTCAGTCTCCTATAGCTGTTGTCTCATTGATTCAGTTGTGATTTCCTCTGTATAACTGGGCCGTATTTCTTGAACTTCTTACTATGAATGAAGTACTGTGCTAGGTGCGTTGAGGGAGAAGTGTTAAGAAGGGGTCTAGGTGCAGAGAGAAATCCTTTACAGAGTGGAGGGCGGTAAGCGCGGTGAGAGCAAGGCTGGTCAAGTACCCTGGGAGGTAAGGGCGGAGCCGGCATCTTCTTCTGGGAGCTTGAACAAAGGGTTTCACAAGGAGGCGGAATTTTAGATGAACTTAGTAAATTTAGTTATCAAGAAATACGTGGGCCATTTAGAATAAAGGAAGTCACATAAGTAAATGCTGATGTATTATAGGGCCTGGGAGGCAACCTTCCCATCAAGCCTGCCTCTCCACTTCCCATTTTGCTCCTGGATTCTCGCAGCCCACCCACACCGACTGAAGCGGTGTCACTAATCTGAGTCCAGTTCCACAGCGGTCTTTCTGCTGCAGCGACCTGGGAGGGGGAGACTCGAGTTCGGCACCTGCGTGGCAGGCAGTCTTTGCTTGCTCTTCCTGTTTGGGCAGTGAGGGGAGGCCCTGTAAGGTTAGCTCCGTGATGCCCTGCGCGGCGTGTTGGTGCATCGTGTTTCTGTTCCCTACAGACTGCTGCTGTCAGGTAGAGACCCTGACTCAGGCCTCAGTGTGTGGCGGCCTAGTGATATTCTCTGCCCTGGCTTTACCAAAGCTCTGCACGAGAAATTCTGGCCCTCCTGCGGCCTGCCAGTATTTTGTGTCCCTTTTGCTTTGATTCCTATGAGCAACTAACTTCATAAATGCCTTGAGGAATGAGACACCCGGCAAAGCAAGCATGGGTCCCGCCCAGGGCCTTGAGTATTCTTTCATGCAAGATTGTCAAAATCCCAACTCAATCGCAGTTCCCACCTACGCCAATTATTATTCTAAATCAGTTGATATTTTTTCATGTAAATGTGAGTGAGGAACAATGCAATGGTACAAAAGCAGATTTTTAAATAACTGACTTTAAAATGTATTCAGAAAGGTAGCCAGTGGGCAACGCTGTCACTCAATCACTGCTCCTGATCTTCCTCTATTTCACGTCCAGCTTCAGTGCCTGCTGGGAGCAAACTAAATATTTATGGCTCCAAGTTTCAAAGAGTGGTGATTCTGGAATGCTACTTAATAATTCTCAGACTATACCATATGTTTGTAGCTAATTAAGAAACAAAAATCACTTACATCACTCTGTAGGTCATAGGCTTTCCTTGCCTGGATCACATCGTTTTGGTCAGGATGACATGTCCATTGGTGCAGGTAATTACGGTAATCAATATCACTGACAAGGCTCTGCCCCTGCTTGGCGGTCAACACTGATACTGCGTCAGCGGGAATATTGATTTTGGCCTTTGTTTTATGATAGCCCTGTTTGTACAGTCTGTCGTTCTGAATCTGGCCCGCGTGCTCAAACCACACCAGGTGAGGGTCATCTCTCATGCTCGGGACACCAACATAGTGGCCTTTCTGCTTTACATGTTCAGCTTTGTATTTCAGCTGGTGGGAAGAAGCACAGTGATTCCATCAGCTTAGCTAAGCACACAGGGCACAAGGGACTTTGAATATCCGTAAATTCAGCCCACCCCCAGCTTTTTGTGTCACACATCCCCACTACGAGATTAAATAACAAAAAACTGAAAAAAAAATACATATTAAAAATATATCAACTTAAAAATGAAAAAAAAAAAAGACATGTGCTTTCTAATTCTGGCACTATTTTATCTGAAGGCCTCAAGATCTTAGAAAAGCCAGGAAATAGGAGAAAAACTGAAGATGGTGATGGGGATAAACCAGTCTTACTGTGTTGATAATCTAAAAAAATACATAAAAAAGAAAAAGTAAAGAACTCGAAGGATAGCCCTTAAAGAAGCCAATGTGGAGGGACTCTCACAGCCCACGGACAAAGGACCAGAAGGGAGCAGGTGTTCCCACCATCCCACGGCCTGGCCAGGCTTGCTGGGCCACAAGGGACACTCCCCCGTGCCAAGCCTCAACGTAACTGGGTAGTCCCACGGGCAGGGTCCAGTCTGCAACGTGCACTCATGGCAGGATGAATTACCTCGCTCTGAACATCACTAGAATGATGGGCATGAACAAACGGCACAGCATCCGGAGGCAAAAGGTAACCCGTAGCCTTTTGTTTCTCCCAGCTCTCCTTGTAGAGGTGCTAGAAGACAGAGGGCCACAGCAAAGGGTTAAACTGAGGAGTCCGAATGGGGGGACAAGACGTGCACGGGCCTAACCCATACCTGGTCCAGTATCCGGGCAGCCTCCTGGGCCGTGTGCAGCAGCGGGGTTTCCGTGAGGGTGTACTTTGATTTGGTGTCGTTCCAGTCTTTCCGGTATTTAATCTGGAAACAAGAGACAAGGGGTAAGTTACTGGGTGTTAGGAAAACATAATGTAAAATGATTTCAATGATTACAACCTGTAGTTCAGGCAATGATTGCATGCCGTGTGTAAGCAGGTGGAAAAGCTTTGGAAATGACATCTTTATGATTGGGCCATTTTAGAAGAACAGTCATGTACTTACATCATTTAGGATCTCACTGCTTTGTTTTGCTGTCACATAATCAACTCTGTCATCCACAGGAGTAAAGTTCAGAGTTTCAATTTTTGTGCGATATTTATTCTATGGAAAAGAAAATATCTTTTAGACAATTGTAGCCACTGGCCCTGTGTGAGCTGAAAAAGATATGCTAAAAAAAAAGGATCCTTTTCTACTACAAGCAGAAAGCACCATATTTGAATGGTGTCTTCTTGGCAATCTTTCTTCTCAGCATTTTACTTTTTAACAAATGGGTTGGCTTCCTATACCTTCCACAGATTTTAAAGTAGCAGGTTTTCTTAGCTCCCAAAGTCATGTAATGTGTCATTATACACATTATATGTATCATAATACTCAATACATTATTTTTCAATGGGACAAACTTCACTCAAGTATGTTCCTATTGCTGCCAAAAATGTTTTTTATATCTACAACTCCAAACATCAATGAATATGCTAAATATTATGTTATGGATGTGGTCCTATAGTGTCATAGTAACAGTACAGAATTATTTTGAAAAAAAAAAAGTATGCCTGGCTTAAATGACAGCAATTAAAATTGCTTAAATTGTTGATAAGGAATGACTAAATTTTGGCTTGGGTTTTTGTGTTTTGTTTTGTTGTTGTTTTTTATATAAATAGAGAGACAGGAAGGGAGGGAGAGAGGAAGGGAGGAGAGAGTGAGAAGCCTCAAATTCATAGTCGCTTCAATTTAGTTGTTTATTAATTGCTTCTTGTATGTGCCTTGACAGTGGTGGGGAAAGGCTCAAGGACAGCCAGTGACTCTTTGCTTAAACTAGCTACCCTGTGCTCAAACTGAGTCCACGCTCAAGCTGTCAGCCTGGGGATTTTGAGCTAGGCATCTCAGCGCTCCAGGTTGATGCTCTGTCCATTGCGCTACCACCTGCCAAGCAGTTTGTGTATTTTTTCTCAGTCTTTTAGGAAATGTAATGAATGGCAGGATAAAACATAGGAATACCTCACTGTAGATATCCCCAGCATATTTGGCATGATTGACAGAAACGGAATCCTGGGGCATCCAACCAATCCCACGCAACCATTCCAAGTCAGCCTTGTAAATAGCCTGTGAAAACAAGGTCGGGATGAAGTCAGTAACTGTAGCCACAGTCCTGTTTATTTTATCCATCGGTCTGATGGAGAATTACAATTTAACAATGATAGACTCAAGCAGTCAGGCAGGTAACATAAGTAATTTTAGGTGGTATGAAAAATTAGGAGGCCAGGTGGTATGACAAACTAAGAAACATATTTTCTATTTAAAAGGAATTCACTTCAATTCATCTAGGCAGGGGTCCCCAAACTTTTTACACAAGGGGCCAGTTCACTGTCCCTCAGACGGTTGGAGGGCCGCCACATACAGTGCTCCTCTCACTGACCACCAATGAAAGAGGTGCCCCTTCTGGAAGTGCGGCGGGGGGCCGGATAAATGGCCTCAGGGGGCCACATGCGGCCCACGGGGCCGTAGTTTGGGGATGCCTGATCTAGAGGTTATTGTTGTCAGGGCCAATGCACATTCAGAGCTTTATTCTGTGAATTTGTAAATATTTTCACCATACTTCTCCTTATCCTGCAACAGTTAAGAACTATATTCACACTACCATTCATTTCTTGACACAAAATCTCTATCATTTATGGTTTTGGTGATTTTGATACCAAACTATAAGGTATGACTAAAACCCAAATCTTGGCTATATGAAGACATGAAATTACATTACAAGGACTTAAAGACATAAACTTTCTGGGAGTCCTGGCAACCTATAGAAGAGCACCTCTCACAAGGTGTCCACTCACATCGCTCTGCAGTTCGTAGGCTTTCCTGGCCTGGATCACATCGTTCTGGTCGGGCAGGCATATCCACTGATGCAAGTAGTTGCGATAATCCACGTCGCTGACCAGAGTCTGGCAGTTCTTAGCATGCAAGATAGAGAGCATGTCCACAGGGCTTTGGAACTTTGTCTTCCATTTGGCCCAATTCAGCCGGTACTCTCTTTCATTCTGAACCTTGCCAGCTATGAGGGCCCACCGGATCCTGTTGTCATCTCTGGCTGTGAGGGTGCCCACATAGTGGCCCTTCTGCTTCTCGTGGTCAAGCTTGTATTTATACTGGAGATGCAAAAACAAAACAGATGGATCGCAACTGGTACTCTCGATGCACCAAGGACATCTGCTGAAAACACTGAGAAGTTGAACAAGCCATACGTACGTCACTGGCGATCTCCCTGGAAGCCTTGGCAGCCTGTATGGGGATAGCGTCCAGCCGTATGTCACAGCTCGTCTTCATTTCATCCCAACCTTCACGGTAAATTTTCTGAAGAGAACAAAGAGTCGTTCCAGGTTCAAAGTTCCTAATAACTCCAAGTGCTCACGTAGAATTATTATCAGAGGGGTACAGTTTTGAAGTCCCAGAACCAGTTAAAGAAAAGAGAATAGATGAGAGAAACATTCTGCACCATGGGATGAAATTCAAAACTGAGACTGGAGTCCCAATATTTCGGCTCAACAAAAGTTTTTTCCCTTTAATTTGAATCATAGCCTTGATGTAGTTGTTTATGGTTCAGGTAAAAGAGTTTAGTTGCTTCTTACATTGGTAGCTTTGGGATAAATTTAAGTTCAGATATTAATGGGCTATTATGGAATTTCCTTAATTCAATAATTCAACTTATTTAAATTTTAAGTTAATTCAATTTTGTAATCTTCAAAAGTATAAACATTTTAGATTTGTGAGTTCTTTCTTCCCCCAATATGGTTTCCTAGATCTTATGTGATTAAAGATGCATATTATTTGGGATTGTTTTAAGTTCCTGCTGAGGTACAATTGGATGTTACCAGTCATTTTTATTTTATTTATTTATTTTTTTGTATTTTTCTGAAGCTGGAAACGGGGAGAGACAGACAGACTCCCGCATGCGCCCGACCGGGATCCACCCGGCACGCCCACCAGGGGTGGCACTCTGCCCACCAGGGGGTGATGCTCTGCCTCTCTGGGGTGTCGCTCTGCCGTGACCAGAGCCACTCTAATGCCTGGGGCAGAGGCCAAGGAGCCATCCCCAGTGCCTGGGCCATCTTTGCTCCAATGGAGCCTTGGCTGTGGGAGGGGAAGAGAGAGACAGAGAGGAAGGGGGGGTGGGGAAGCAAATGGGCGCTTCTCCTATATGCCCTGGCTGGGAATCGAACCCGGGTCCCCCGCACGCCAGGCCGATGCTCTACCGCTGAGCCAACCAGCCAGGGCCACCAGTCATTTTTAAAAAAATGTAGTATCTCTAAAAATGAGACTCAGGAACATGGACAAGAGTGTGGTGGTTACCAGGGGGAGGGGAAGGGACAGAGAAAGGGGGTAGAGGGAGGGGAAGGGCACAAAGAAAACCAAATAGAAGGTGACAGAAGACAATTTGACTTTGGGCGAGGGGTATGCAACATAATCAAATGTCAAAATGACCTGGAGATGTTTTCTCTGAATATATGTACCCTAATTAATCAATGTTACCCCATTAAAATTAATTGTCTAAACAAAAATAAAGGAAGAAAGAAAGAAAGAAAGAAAGAAAGAAAGAAAAAGAAAAAAATGTAGTGTCTCTTTGTTTGTAAAGAGAAGTTAATTAAGGGAGTGACTGGTTCATAGATAACTTTAAAAATATATGATCATATTTAAATAGGCATACTCTGTATTAAAAATGTCAAAAAGACTCAGAAATAATCATTTAAATGTATAATTTAAAAGCATATCAATCAGTATGGAATCTTGAACAGTGGAGAAAGGAGAGGTAAATTTTAGTTATTGACCATTTCATGGCCTTTGCATATCTGAACTGTGAGTGCTCAGATAAATTTTGTGTTTGTAAGTATTGATATGTTTTGTAGAAATTTTCATTCAAGTTTTTGTATGAATTTGGGGTCCTCTTTTAACAATTGACTTGTTTTCTATACAAAAGAAAAACCATTCCCCACATTTAAATCTATTATACTGGAGAATATTAAATGCAAACTTGTCATTATGTTGTTTTTAATTTTTTTGTTTTTTATTTATTTCAGTTTATTACATATATTATTACATTATTATTTTTCTTATGTCTTATTTTTTGTTTGCTTATGTGGTCAAATATATTTTTTATTTGAACTAAAAAAAATCTGGCTTGAGACTAAGCTTCTTCATCTATTAACTTTGAGAATATAGGCAAATTCCTTTTTTTTTTTTTTTTTTTTTTTGTATTTTTCTGAAGCTGGAAACGGGGAGAGACAGTCAGACAGACTCCCGCATGCGCCCGACCGGGATCCACCCGGCACGCCCACCAGGGGCGACGCTCTGCCCACCAGGGGGCGATGCTCTGCCCCTCCGGGGCGTCGCTTGGCCGCGACCAGAGCCACTCTAGCGCCTGGGGCAGAGGCCAAGGAGCCATCCCCAGCGCCCGGGCCATCTTTGCTCCAATGGAGCCTTGGCTGCAGGAGGGGAAGAGAGAGACAGAGAGGAAGGAGGGGGGGGGGTGGAGAAGCAAATGGACGCTTCTCCTATGTGCCCTGGCCGGGAATCGAACCCGGGTCCCCCGCACGCCAGGCTGACGCTCTACCGCTGAGCCAACCGTCCAGGGCCTCCTTATTTTTTTTTTAGTCTTAACTTTCCTATCTGATAAAAACAAAATAATTATATTTTACTTATGTGGTTAGTTTGAAGATTAAATGAGTTGATTTAATATGAATATGCTTGGTTACCTATATAATTATATACAAATAGTCTAACAATTTTCACTTTCTAAATGATGAAAAGAATTTTAAATAGCAAGTTATATAAAGATTATAATAACACCATGTGTAATGAAAATGTTCATTTTGGTTAACATGCAAATGGGATGTTTGATTTATTCCAAAACGCAAGCCATTCTCATTAATATCTAAATATCTAAAGTTAACAAATTTACTTCTGGCATGGTTTCAAATATTAGTCTTTCTTATGTCATCATATCAATGGTGGGGTTCTGGCATTTTCAGCGAAGAAACTGATCATGCAGAAGGAGAGCACGTGACTTTCCAGAGTTTTCAGTGCACTGCCCCATTCTACTGATTCTGATCCAAAAAAGTGTTTAGTGGCCTAAAATTTTGTGTGTTTTCCTCTTAATCCCTGGAAAAAATTAGCTCCCAAGTGGCTCATTATAATCGAGCTGATGGTGCACAGTTTGGCACATGGTGAGGAAACGATGCTTGGCACATTCTTTTTCTCACAAAGATGTATTGTATTTTGAAAGATTCAAACTATGGTGAACTGTACTAAGGTAGGTACAGGAAGTACCTAAGGTCTTACTGTACATGTAAGAAACCTCTGTGATCCACAAAGGTGGTGCTTTTTTGAACATCACTGAATTGTGCTGCTAACCACATAACTAAATTAATTTCTGTGTGTGTGTGTGTGTGTGTGTGTGTGTCTGTGTGTGTGTGTGTGTGTGACAAAGTCAGAGAGGGGGACAGATAGGGACAGACAGGAGGGGAGAGAGGTGAGAAGCATCAATTCTTCGTTGCGGCACCTTAGTTGTTCATTGATTGCTTTCTCATACGTGCCTTGACCAGGGGGCAACAGCAGACTGAGTGCCCCCTTGCTCAAGCCAGTGACTTTGAGTCCAAGCTGGTGAGCTTTGCTCAATCCAGATGAGCCTGCACTCAAGCTGGCGACCTCCAGGTTTCAAATCTGGGTCCTCCACATCCCAGTCTGATGCTCTATCCACTGCGCCACCTCCTGGTCAGGCACTAAATTAATTTCATCTAACAGATTTCTAATGTTGATTCCCTTGTTTCTCCCAGGTATATAATGATTTGTTCTGAAAATAATAAAAAATTTGCCTTTTTTCTTTAAAAAAATTATCTCTTATCTTATTTATCTTGGATCAAATGTGAAACTTCCTCTGCTAGACCTTTCAGTGCAATGATAATGTTAGTGGGCATCTTTACTTGACTGAGAAGCTTAGTTACTGAGGATGAGCCTGACCTTTGATTTGAGATTTATTTTTTTAGTCATGTCAAGAAAATGTCCATTAATTTTCACTTGCCTAATATTTGATTTTAAAGGATAAGAACAGATTGAATTTTGTTACATTTTCAAATCTAATTAAGAGAGCATGTGACTTTTTCCCCTTTGTTCTATTACATTATTAGGTTTCTAAATATAGAGCCCTCCTAGAATTCCTAGATGATTCCTAGTTATTTGTGTCATATATTTATGAACAACTGACTCTGATTTGCTCACTTTTTATTTAAGATCTTCCTAGCTTTCACTTGTGAAACTATTTTGACAAGTTTTGGTAATTGTGATGACTTTTTTCTTTTATTGGGCTCTACGGTGGTTTGTAGTTTTGAAAGAATTCTTCTGTGAAATCATGTGGGTGACCCTGGCATTTGAGAAGAGAAAGGAAAGTGTTTAACAACCCTCTTAATTTCTTGCTATATGTTTTTGTTCTTTTTCTGGGTGTCAATTTTGGTAATTTGTAATCTCCTAAAACATTCTATAATCCAGGTTTTAAAATTAATTTGGAGGGTTTTGCAAAGAATTCTCATGTTTTGAGTTCATCTGACTCTGTCCTTAATTCCTTTTTCTTGTTTGTGGGTCGCTTCATTCCTTGTTCATCTTTCTTATCCTTATTCCCCTCTCCCTTGTATCATGTTGACACTGGCTCACCAGTAACTGATCTGCCCAGTGACTCTGAGCCAGAGATCTGCTCCTTTGTCACTCCTGGTCTGGGGTTGATGGGAGGAGTCTCCCCTGCCTCCCTGGTCCGGGGCCGATGGGAGGAGTCTCCCCTGCCTCCCTGGTCCGGGGCCGATGGGAGGAGTCTCCCCTGCCTCCCTGGTCCGGGGCCGATGGGAGGAGTCTCCCCTGCCTCCCTGGTCCGGAGCCGATGGGAGGTGTCTCCCTGCCTCCCTGGTCCGGGGCCGATGGGAGGAGTCTCCCCTGCCTCCCTGGTCCGGGGCCGATGGGAGGAGTCTCCCCTGCCTCCCTGGTCCGGGGCCGATGGGAGGAGTCTCCCCTGCCTCCCTGGTCCGGGGCTGATTGATGGGAGGAGTCTCCCCTGCCTCCCTGGTCCGGGGCCGATGGGAGGAGTCTCCCCTGCCTCCCTGGTCCGGGGCCGATGGGAGGAGTCTCCCCTGCCTCCCTAGTCAGTCTTCAGCCCCTTGGCTATGACAAGTTTCACTGATGATATTGCGGCACCAACTGAGTGACTTTTTAAACAGAAAGGGAGTCTGCTGCAGTACTTACGTTGCTCACGTTAAGAGCATTGGCTCTGGCGAGATTAATTTCTGGAGTATCTGGCATTATATGGATCGAAGTTTTATCCTTGTCCCAAACTTCTCTGTACTTTGGCTATGGACAGAACCAATGGTAAGTAAATCACTTTGTAATTTTGCTAGTTTCAGTGCATAAATTTCAATTTTTCTGATCCAAAATCTTTTCATATTAAGGTACAAACTTCTAGAGTTTTTTTCACGTAAGTTACTCAAACTTGATATGAAATCTCAAAGGTATTTATACCTTTTATTAATCTTTAAGTTTTTTGTTTAAAATTGGTAAGTAGTAATAAAACAACCCTGTCAGCATTACTTATTAAAATCTTTGCTATCATCATTATTATTATTATTAAATTACTAGGTCAATTGTTTCATTTATTTATGACACTAACCTGATTTTATTATAGAGAAAATGGTAACTTACAATACTAATATTTTCAGCATTTGATTTAGCGAGGACAACTTCAGGTGTGTCGACGATACTTGTGTACTTGAGTTTCACCACAGGTGTTCGGTAGACGCTGTCTCGCAGGATCTCCTGGGCGTTTTTGACCCTCAGCACTTCGGGAGACCCATCGGGCATCCAGCCGACGCCTCGCAACCACTCCAAGTCAGCCTTGTAGATAGCCTGGCACAGGAAACAAAGTTAGCTAGAACAGGTTTAAAAAAAAAACTCTAGTAAAATAGAGAAGCAATCTTGTATATTATATTTTATTTCCCACAAACAATAACAAAATTGAGCACTGTCCTGACAAACATAATTTCTCATGAGCACAGCAATGTTTTGTTCTTGTTTTCTGTGGCAGGGGTCTACACTGGGGTAGATATGTATTTATGTTTTATTTTTCAGTGAGAGGAGGGGAGGCAGAGAGATAGATTCTTGCATTCACCGGGACCCGGATCCACTCAGCAAACCCACTAGGGGGCAATGCTCTGCCCATCTGGGACCATTGCTCCACTGCAACCAGAACCAGTTTTTAGCACCTGAGGCAGAGGCCATGGAGCTATTCTCAGCACCCTAGGCCAGTTGCTCGAGCCAATTGAGCCATAGCTGTGGGAGGGGAAGAGAGAGGAAAAAAGGGTAGGGGTGGAGAAACAGATGGTTGCCTCTCCTGTGTGCCCTGGCCAGGAATCATACCCAGGACTTCCACACACTGGACAAACGCTCTACCACTGAGCCAACCGGCCAGGGTCTATATATGTACATTTTAAAAAGCAGAAAGATGTAGAAGGAGCTCTCTGTTTGGGGGAAGCATGGCGAATTTTTGAATAAAATTAACTAACTAATCATCTTACTAGTCAATGGGCACTTTAAAAGCAATGATAGAGGCTGTCCAGTAAGTTCTTCACAAAGCAGCCAGAATAATCTTTTCAAAATTCATGATTCAAATCTGTCACAATATCCTCCCATTCTGTGGCTTCCCATTGGTCTTAGGATAAAGATCATAATCCTTAACATGGGCTGGAAGGCAAGGGATGACCTGGCACCAGTCCCAACCTGTTCTTCCAGCCTCATCTTATATGTGCTTCCCTTCGACCTGTGCATTCTGACCATGTTGGCCTTCTTTCAGATAATGGTTTGCATACAAGCCCCTTAGTATATGTTGGTCATTCTGCAAGAATGTCCTCTGTGTCCATTTACTTTCTCTTTGTATCCCCACTAACTCAGCACTTCCTTAGATAAGCTTTCCTACCTCTCGTAGAGACAAAGACAACTACTTCTCAGCCGTCTCATTATTACTGATGTTCTCTAATATTTCTTTCTTTGTTAACAATGTGAATTCCCTGAATTTCCCTAACTTCAGGAACTTGGTCCTATTTCTTCTTATTTATTCACAATTGTATCTTTAATACTTAGCTCAATGTTTGGCACATGATAAATTTAATAATTTTTTTTAAAAGACAATTAAGAATTTATGCCTGACCGGGCGGTGGCACAGTGGGACTGGGATGCGGAAGACCCAGGTTTGAGACCCTGAGGTCACCAGCTTGAGCGTGGGCTCATCTGGCTTGAGCAAAAAAAGAAAAGCTCACCAGCCTGGACCCAAGGTCTCTGGCTCGAGCAAGCAGTTACTCGGTCTGCTGAAGGCCCATGGTTAAGGCACATATGAGAAAGCAATCAATGAACAACTAAGGTGTTACAACAAAAAACTGATGATTGATGCTTCTCATCTCTCTCCGTTCCTGTCTGTCTGTCCCTATCTATCCCTCTCTCTGACTCTCTCTCTGTCCCTGTAAAAAAAAAAGAAGAAGAAGAAGAATTTAATCCTTACCTTAGCTCCACAATTCTGACCTTATTGAATTTTCTTTTTCTAAGAAAGCACCTCCCTTTGAATTGAGATTTCACTTTCCTGGTTATCTAAACCTGCTTCCCCAGACATAAGTAAATAATTGACATAAGACATTGCTCTACGTTAAATACCAGTTATTAACTTTATAAAAAACCATGATGTTTTTCAGAAATGATATTTTAGTAACTAGTTAATAAGATACAAATACCAGACTAAAAGGTAGTAAGAGGAGTGAGAAATGTAGGGAAATTTCTATCTTAATGAAGAATGACATATATGTTTTAGTGTGTAAAGTTTGACAGATATCCAGAATTCAGAAGAAAGGATTCTCAAAGAAGAGTACATACAGATTTGGAAACTTCCCTTCCTCATTCTGTAAGAACTTGATTGATGCGCATGACTCAGTACACTAACGTGGTTCAGGTTATGAAGAGCTTGTATTTCTTTAGAAAACAGCCTACATCCATCATTTCAGGGGATGGGCATGCTTTCCTGGAGGAAACTCATTCATTATGAGAAAGCCTCTCTTAAAGCTAAGGGGAACCAAGTTTACATAATTAAAAAAGGTATTTCTTCTATAGAAGAAATAAACAGCCTAAGGGAACCTAATATTTCCAAAACAGTGAATTGGCATAAAATATGACTAAATCTAAAAATATTTTAGGTGAATTGACGGAACAACATGTGAAGAACACCAAGTTAAGGGAAACTAGTGAGGCTGGAGCACGCTGCTAACGATCGAAATTAACTTCAAGGAAGACAGCCCTGTCCTCTTCCATACTTAGTTGAAGGACTTTGACAATTCTTATGTTAAAGTATAAACACTGTATTATTAACAAATCTATAGAAAAATTATACAAGTGAAAACTTAACAATGAAAATAAAAACTTTCCAAATAAACTCAGCCGTAAGGTAGGCAATTGATAAACTTGGTAAAACACTAAAGAAAAGTGCTTGTGCAGAAAGAGCTGTGTTTTCCCAAGCACTGGAAGGAGGGACCAGGCAGAACTGTGGAAGGCTTCCTTCCTAGGGATAGCTTATCCCTCAGGCACCAGGTTGGTGCCCCCCTCACAAGCACACACTTACGTCACTCTGCAGGTCATACGCTTTCCTGGCGTGGATCACATCGTTCTGGTCAGGAAAGCAAGACCACTGGTGCAGGTACTGGCGATAGTCCACATTGCTTGCTAATGCCTGGCCTTCTTTGGCAGCACTGAGGGCCACCATGTCCTTCGGGATGGAGATCTTGGCCTTGTGGTCATTGTAGGCCTTTTTGTATAGTCTGTCATTCTGCATCTTTAACACATTTGCTGCCCAAACCAGTTTAGGGTCTTCCTTGGCATTGCGACATCCAATATAATGACCTTTCTGTTTCTCGTAAGCAGTTTTATATAGATACTGGTGGATGTGAACAGAAGAAAGAGGAGTTGTTTTATCAAACTCAATTTTTCTAGAAATGTTGTTCAAAATAGCTTCATTCCCTTAGATTACCCATTGTGGGCACTGTAAACACTTCCGAGGCAAGAACATTGTGAGCCCCTCTAAGGCAAGAACTGTGCTTCTAGATTGGCCTTCAGCGTAGGCTTGCCAGTGTCTCTCACACTTCAGTCCCCGCTCGGTTCCCTCACAGGTTTTCCACACACACGTACCACGTGTATTTCATACTTTAAGTCAACTTGGCTCTTTGTTTAAATTAATTTACTCTTAAAGTGTAAGCTTATTTAAATTTTTATTTTCAAATTTGTAATTCTACCAAAATGGGATAAAATCAGTATTTTTTAGCACACATGAAAGTGATTATATAACCATTTTAAAAAATGCTTGTTTATGCAGTGCATAAAATGATCACAGGAACCACCTATGCACACTGCACTTCGGGAAACAACAGAATTCACTTGGCATATAAGTCTTTAAGTGATTGTAAATTAACTTGTATTGAGAAGATATTGGAAAGAAAATAAAAATCTGCTTTTGAACCTAAGAAGAGCAGAACTAAGCAGAGATGTATGAAAAATTGTTATAAAAGTTGTTCTTGAATTGGGGATTTTAAAACAAGACATTCATAACAACTTAAATATACCATGTTTTTCGCTCCATATGATGCACCTGACCATAAGACACACCTAGGGTTTTAAGGAGGAAAATAAGAAAAAAATATTCTGAACCAAATGGTGTGTTAAAATATTTAATAAAATACCATATGCTTCTCTCCAGAAGATGCACAGGCATTTTCCCATCCACTTTTGGATGAAAACAGTGTGTCTTATGGAGCAAAAAATACGGTAATTCCTGAGGAAGTAAGTTAAAGATTAGTACAGTATTAACTCCCTGTGTGCCTACTAGTTAGTGCTGTTAAAGCTGGGCGGTGAGGAGCTCTTACATCACTGGCAATATCTCTGGAAGCCCTGGCATGCTTGATCCCAATGGCATCTGCTCGCAGGTCATAGCCCGTCATCTTGACGTCTTCCCAAGCTTGCTGGTACTGTTTCTGAAATAGAGATTGCAATGCCACAGTCAATCTGAAAGGGAGCTACTGACTCAGCACTACTGCTGTGTTCAAGATCATGTTACCAGTTACACTGAAAATTAATCTCCCTTTAAGATTTATAAAATAGGCTGGTTTCATATTGAACATAAGGTCCAATAAATTTTTAACAGAATATAGTAAAGTCCTCCAATAACCTTTTTTTAAGAAGAAAATTTAGGAGATAGTAAATTATGTAAAAATGAGAAGAAAATACATAGTTTGGCTTTTAGAATGATGGGCTGCTATATAGAGAACCAAATATTACTATATATGTCTATGTATGTTTATGTTGTGTTTTGACAAAACCACTGCATTTTTCCTTCCATCAAAGATAAAGGAACACATCTCTATATTTTAAACACACACACAGGTGCGTGTACACACAGCACTCACACACAGAGCGCACTTATCATTAGCTTACAGACTAGAAATAAAAGGAATGGTAGGGGAATGCCTTTTGCTAAACTCTCTCTGAAGCAAACTGCTGAAAGGCTCAGTCAGGCAGAGAGAGGGCATAAAGCAAGAGCAGTGGCGTGTCTTACATTGCTGATCTGCATGGCGTTGAGTTTGGACTGCAGCATCACTGGAGTGTCGGCCGGCACGTTCACATTAGTCTTTTCTTTGTCCCAGGCATCGCGATACAATGACTGGTAAAAATGAAAAACAAAGTATGATTGATCAGGAAATAAGTCAATTACCATATAAATAAAATCATATGGACAATTGTCCCTTGGGAGGTTCTCCTATATAAATACAGATCACATTTTCCTTTTATTTAGAAAGTGCCAATAGTGACTACAACAAGAGGAATGAATTCATGTGTAATATAATTAAAAATGTAAAATGAGTCAGAAACAGGTAGTCATTTATTTATTTTTGCATTTATTCACTCGTAATTATCAAGCAGGTATACCCACATTAGAGGTAACTATGGTATTCCACATTGATAATCAAGTCCTAGTTCTCTTAGCTCAAATAATGTCTAATATTGTTGCCCCTGGAGTTTTCAACTTACTTCAAGATTGAATGCCAAGAAAAAAAAGGTGGCAATTTTGTAATCATGGTATTAACTGGTTGACCTGTATTGTAGGCAAGGTCTCAAAATGTGTTCAAAGAATTTGTAAAACTTGAAGATGCTCACCACACTTATATTGTTTAAAGAGTTATCTAAGCAAATTAAATGTGAATCCTGTTAATGGATTGAGTATGTAAAATTCCATCTAGATACATATATCTTTAAGATTCTAAGGTTTGCAGGCAACTGTTCACCTTGACTTCTTTAAGCAGTTTAAAGAGCATGATTAGAATTTTTACTGTGACTTCTTCAGTTTGTCTGAACTTATCATAAACTCGCTTACCTCACTGATCTGTAGAGCATTGGTCTTTGCCAGAATGACCTCAGGGGTGTCAGCAATGCTGGTGAATTTGAGGGCCTCAGGCCTTGTACGATACAGCCTTTCATTGAGGAGACTTTGGGCATTCTTCACTCTCTCCACTTCCACAGAACCCTCTGGCAACCATCCAATACCTTTCATCCATTCCAGGTCTGATTTGTACACATTCTACATGAAGGTCAGGACCACAGAGTGCAGAAGAGTCAAATTTGCCCACCGGAGCACAATGCCAACAAACCACACAGCTATCTCTGTCTAAATTAGTTGGGTGGCCAAATCCCATGAAATTCAAGGATTAGCATTAAATGCTAACATTTGTGTGTTATGCCTCTGGCACATGTCTCTGGGAGAAGTTCATAGTATCCTACAGGAATTGGAGCAGAGCTAACAAGTGGCATTTGGGGAAAGACAGACAGTAATGGCATAAAATACAAGGTTGAGCTTCTGTGCTCACCATCTGAAATCTGCCTTTTATGTACCATTGGGAAAACATCTGTAAGAATTTAGTTAAAAATGGTGCTCAGATGCATGAATACTGAGAAAATATGCATTTATATACACTCTCCAATATAAAATATAATATAAGTATATATTTTCTTATAGGCATCAATAAACTTAAATTTCAAAATTTTCTTATGCTCAACCTGTTTCTGAAATTTAGATATCTGATAGTGTAAATCTACTGGATCAGAACGACTGGGACTGAAATTTTCTACCTAATTACATAGAATAGCAGAATGATTTTCATCTTAATGATTAAGGCCTTTCCGCATAAGAAGGAACCTTCTTTAAGATAAAAAAAAATGTTCAGAAAAATTCTACTATTATTAAATGTACAGAACATATTAGGTTCTATTAAGATTACCAGTTAAATTATATCCGTACAGAATACACTGTGATTAAACACAGACACACATCACCCCAAGATTCTGGTGATAATATACGCACATCGCTCTGCAGTTCATAGGCTTTCTTAGCCTGGATCACATCATTCTGATCTGGCAGACATGTCCACTGGTGCAGGTAATTGCGATAATCAACGTCGCTAACCAGGACCTGGCATTTCTTGGCTTGAACAATTGACATCATGTCCAATGGTGTCAGGTGAATTCCTTTAGACTTCTCATATGCTTTCTTGTATTCTCTGTCACTCTGGATCTTGGCAGCATGTATAGACCATACCAGTTTGGGGTCATCTTGTAGGCTGCGGAAACCCACGTGGTGGCCCAGCTGCTTACGGTAACCTTCTTTGTATTTGTACTAAAGTTGTCAAGAATCAGATGAAAAGACATATGAAAATAATTTATTAAGAGGATTTTTCATTAAATGTGTCATAATATTTTCTTAATGTAAATTGGCTCAACATTGGCAGTCATTACATACGTCAGCTCACTTTAAGGAAAGTAGATAGGGTTATTTAGATATATTGCTCACAAAAATTAGGGGACATTTCAAAATAAATAAGAAGTGATAAAAAAAAAAAGCATTTGATTTCTTTTATTAAATAAGAACATCAGAAAAGCAAACAACAAGTCCAAGAAAGTTGTTTGATTATGCAAATGAGATGCAAAACCAACTTTTATTTCATTGGTGAAAATGTACTGTACAAAAGGCTAAAAGTACTGGAGTATCTGCATGTTTCCTGATCCCCTAATTTTTGTGAGCAGTATAGTTTTATAAAGGACATGAGTAAATCAAGAGGGAAACAGTAAGGTGATCAAGAGTAATAAAAAATAATAATAGCTAACATTTACTGAGCAATCACTATACTTCAGACACTATTACGAGTGCTTCAAATGTATTAGGTTGATCCATATGATATTGCTGAATTTTTTAGTTAAAGATGGTTGACAGTGGCAATTATAAGCTCATTTAATCCTCACAACATACCTATGTGGTACTACTATTATTATCACATATTTCAGATGGGGAAAATAAGGCACAGTTAGGGTAACCATTGTCACCAAGGTTACCTGGCAGGTGGAACATTAAGTCAGATGGTGCCCCGAGAGTCATGAAGGTAACTAAGGAGAAGAAGTCATGTGATTTAGGAGACAGACAAGGTGTATGGAAATGGAAAGGAACGTTGTTGGTTTGAATCAGAAGATGACAGTAAAAGACCTGTGGACAAGGGTTTCATCTGATCCACACTTGTCTTAAGTGTCTTAGGACTAGAGTCAGATGGTTTCTCTTTCTTTCCTATACTATTTAGATAACAGAGACAAGTTTGGACAAAAGGAAAATAGAAACAATGGGAATAGCAGATATGGTGCTTGACTATGGTTTTTAAAGATAAAGATGAGGAATAAGAAGGAAGAAACAGTTGGTATATGTAATAAAAAATAGAAAAGAACTCAAAGAAGGGGAAAAAAGGTGGCTTAAAGATTTGGAACTTGATAGGATAATTGTTTTGACTGTTATTAAGGTTTAAAATTCCTGTTAAATGAACTTCCAAAACTTACTAAGAGCATTATACCTAAGCCTCCAGGATATAAAATCTTTACAAAATGTGATTTTATTCTTAAGTCTTCTTGTTTGAAATTTCATCTCTGATTTATATTTATGGAGAATGTCATAAATATTTTGGGGGTAAAAAAAATCCATTGTATTGGTTTCTAAATTTTTCTCGAGAATTTTCCTCAGACCTTTCACAATATTTTTCTTCTACTCAGGAGCAACTCAGAAGTTATTTACCTCATCTATGCTTACCTTAGTGTTTTTGGTCTCATTTTAATGTTTTTAAATAAAGTCTTTATTGAAAGACAAAACACAATTGTTAGTGTAGATTTTTATAAAAACACTTAAATTCTTAAAAAATACCACCCCTATTTGCTGTATAAAGGAGAAAATCACAGGGAAACAGGCTGTACCTCGCTGGCAATGTCTCTGGAGGCTCTGGCTTGCTTGATTTCAATGGCGTCTGCTCTTATGTCATAGCCTTTCTGCTTGGCCTCATTCCAGTCTTTCTGGTAGAGTTTCTATTGAGGGCAAACACAGGTTTGTTTACATGAATTGAAAATAAGTGCATATACTCAAAGTAGTCTTATGAATCATAAGGCATAATGTCGAGGAAGGCAACATAAGGAAAAAACCTGTCACTTTTTCTGTTGGTTATTGGTTACTTACTTTGTGGAATGCAGGATACTTCTAATAAAAGCTTTAAGGTAAACATCTAAATCTAACAGCTAACTCTCTAAATCTGAACATCTGAATTCAAATTAATGTTTGAATATTTGCAGTCATTACTCTATGGTCCATGTGTGAAGAAATCCCATTACACAGCACGTGAAAACTAAGCATCAACCATGCACCTTCACAAAGTACCACGTGAGACCTGATTAGATTTTCTCCCTAATGCTGTCTTTTGAGGTCTCTGCTAACAAGATGTGACATAGATCAGTGGTCCCCAATCCCCAGGCTGCGGACTGGTACCGGTCCGCAGAGAAAGAATAAATAACTTACATTATTTTTGTTTTATTTATATTTAAGTCTGAACGATGTTTTATTTTTTAAAAATGACCAGATTCCCTCTGTTACATCCGTCTAAGACTCACTCTTGACCCTTGTCTCGGTCACGTGATACATTTATCCATCCCACCCTAAAGGCTGGTCTGTGAAAATATTTTCTGACATTAAACCGGTCCATGGCCCAAAAAAGGTTGGGGACCACTGACATAGATATCATACATAACCTGCACTTTGCATATAATTAAAAGTGCTTTTGGCTTTTTTTGTGGTCTTTAAATGTCAAATGAGAAAGTTCTGGATCCATCAAAAATCTAAGAAGACAATAGAGACTGTTACCCCTTATACTTTCTTGCATAAGAGGCATTTAATTAGGGATTCCATTATTCTCGAATAACATACAATGAAACCGAGCTGTAAACATTGGATATAGGACAGTGGTTTTTCAAGGCTGAAAGGACTACAACAATGAGATACTGGTATCCCAAATGCTGCAGTCCCGAGACCCAGCCATGTATCTAAATTAGCATTTAAAAGAGAATTTCCATTTATATTGCATTGGGAATGGTCGCTAAAGAGAAAGTGTCCAGCATCAAAAGCTGTACACATTTCTAAGAGAGGTAATTTGTTGGTTATAATACATTCCATAAGCTTACAGATATGGTTTCCTAAAGGCATTTACACTTCATATTCATGCCTCTTACATTGCTGATTTGCAGGGCATTGATCTGGGCCTGCAGCATGACTGGTGTGTCAGAGGGAATGCTGATGTTGGTTTTGTCTTTGTTCCAGGCTTCTTGATACAGTTTCTGTGGAGAGAAGAGAAATATTATTTTAATATTTAATAGAGAAGGGAGATCTGAAACATAAAATCTTAGCAATCATTTAACGATTTTATATGCGGTATGTCTGTGATGGTTAATTTTACATGTCAATTTGTCTAAGCACGCTACCCAGATATTTGGTAAAACATTATTCCAGATGCTTCTCTGAAGGTATTTTAAAGATGAGATTAACATATCAGTAAACTTTGGGTATATCAGTAAAGCAGACTACCTTTAGTAATGTGGGTGAGCTCTGTCCAGTCCAAGTCCTTGATAGAAAAAAGACTGACCTCCCCTGAGCAGGAAGTAATTCTGCCTGTCAATTGCCCTTGGCCTTGAACTGCAATTCCTTCCTGTGTCTCCAGTCCGCCAGCCCACTCTGCAGATTTTGGACATGCTGGCCCCACAACAGTGTGAGCCGATTCCTTAAAACCAGTCTCTCTCCTACACATGCCATTGGCTTGGTTTCTCAGGAGAACCCTGACTAATACGATGTTATACCATTCAATACGTAGTCATATGCCACACATTTTAGTATTTCATAGTGGTGTTTTTCAACCATTGGTCCGTGGACCATTGCTGGTGTGCCAGAAATTTCCAGCCAATCCATGAGAGTTAACCACCTTGATATTGTAAAAGATTTTAGACCCAGTGATCTTTGCCAAATTTGCTATGCTCAGGGTGATTTCTGCCTTAGCAGTCCCTGAAATAATTCTCCTTTTTTCATTGGTCCCCAAGTGTACAATGGTTGAAAAATCACTGTTTCATAGGACTTAAATGAATATTGATTTCCTGAATCATAATAGAGTAACATTTTTCTAATTTTAGTGCTTCCAAGTATGTGGTAGGGGAAAAGCATGCTGGCATTCATCAGAGTTCTACTTTGCATGTGCCTTCACCGAACTAGCCAAAGGATTCTCAGAACTGCTCCCATCACTAGAGTCTTTGATTAGAAACAGTCCTCTTGTCCGGTGTGGGTGGCCTCATCTGCTAGCCCAGACCCACCAAAGAAAAGCTTGAGGTCAAATGGTTCTTACATCACTGATTTGCAGAGAGTTGACTTTTGCCAGGACGACTTCTGGACTGTCAGTAATGGAAGTGAACTTCAAGGCATCTGGTCGCGTTCGATAGAGCTTTTCATTCAGCAGGTCCTGGGCACCCTTCACCCTGGTCATTTCCACTGAGCCTTCCGGCACCCAGCCGATGCCCCGCAGCCACTCCAAGTCTGCTTTATACACATTCTAAAGAGATGTTAGGGTGAAATTTTGTTCTTATATTAGATGTTATCATTCCTTAATTAAAAAATAAAGTTCATAGGGAGAGGACGGTTCCAAAAAAGTAGGACCTGAGATTTTACATGACTTGGGCATTTTAATATCAATAACAGAGTAACTTGTAAGACTATAATTTTTTAGATGAGCCATGAATAGAAATACAATAGTAGTAATGCTACATTTCATGATAAATTATATAACTGAAACATTTAAAAAAAGAAATTTGTTGACTGCCATTCCATGTTCATCCTATAATAAGAGACCCATGGGAGGTCCATTTAATGTTTTGGCTATAGCACAGCAGTGCAGTTTTTAAAAATCATTCATGTAATTTATGTTTGCCTGAAATATGTTTTCATTGCTGCAAAATAAAAACGACACGAGGAAAATGGTCTGGCATATAGATCGTGGAATAAAGGGCATGACCCAAGTAGGGTTCTTTATCTACATTCTTTGCTCCCATGACATAACTCCTAAATATGTGGTTTTTATTAAACATGAGAATGGCGTCCCCTGGGGCTGTGCAGTACACAACCTATGGATCTGTCCACAGAGAAAGTGCCTGAACAAGTAGTAAATCTGTGTTTTCCCAGTCCGCCTTTCCCAAAACTCATGTTACGTACATCACTCTGCAGGTCATAGGCCCTCTTTGCTTGGATAACGTCGTTTTGATCAGGTAAGCATGTCCAGTTACGCAGGTAATTTCGGTAATCGATGTCACTGACCAGTATCTGACATTTCTTGGCCAGCAAGATGCCTAGCATGTCCACTGGGCTACTGTACTTGGTTTTCCACTTCTGGAAGTCCTTCTTGTACTCTCTTTCACTTTGAATCTTCCCTGCATGTATAGCACACATAATCTTGGGGTCATCTTCAATGCTCTGGGCTCCAATGTGATGGCCTTTCTGTTTTTCATATGCTTCTTTGTATTTGAACTAAAGTATCAGAAATACAGGTTTAGAAACCCAGTTCCATGACCAGATACACATTGACAAATACAGACAACATGACCATCCATAAGCAAAAAGATAAGAATTTTATATTGCAAACATTTTGGCATCTCTAGATAATTTTAAACTAACATTTTATACTATCATAAACATAACTGTTGTGTAATCATATATCTTCATTGGTGTAACCTTTACCTGCATCAATTCTAACTATAATTCCAAAGTGTATTTTTCTTCTCTGTGACGACAAAGGGAAAAAGCTCTTAGCACATAGGAAGCAGGACTGGAGGAATACATGCTGAAGCAGTACAAAGTGTGGCACTTACGTCACTGGCGATGTCCCTCGAGGCCTTGGCACTTTTGATGGAAATAGCATCTGCTCTTAGGTCATAGTCCTTCATCTTTGATTCATTCCATCCCTTTGTGTAAAGTTTCTATGTAAAGAATAATACACAACCGAAAAAGAAAAGTGATATAGAAGGTTAACAGGCTAATTCCAAAAAGGAAGTTGGTAAGACAGAAAATATATTTGAATTACTCCTAGGAAGACTTAAACAACAATCAGAAAACTTCTTACTTGGCTAATGTTGACAGAATTGCTCTTGGCCAGCAAAATTTCCGGGGTGTCTGGCATCACGTGGATGGAAGTTTTGTCAGAATCCCAAGCTTCTGTATATAAACGCTATGAGGAAAGTGAGGTAAAACCCTTTTTAAAAGCAATACATAACAGTTGTTATCAAATTGAACTAATTTAACTATAAAATAGCCTTTTAAAGGTTATTTGGATGTGAAGGAAGCAAAAGTATAGTGAAGAGAGTCAAATATGGTGAGATATATATATATATATATATATATATATTTTTTTTTTTTTTTTTTTTTGTAGTTTTCTGAAGTTGGAAACGGGGAGGCAGTCAGACAGACTCCCGCATGCGCCCGACCGGGATCCACCTGGCATGCCCGGGGGGGGGGGGGTGATGTTCTGCCCACCTAGGGCGTCGCTCTGTTGCAACCAGGGCCATTCTAGCGCCTGAGGCAGAGGCCATGGTGCCATCCTCAGTGCCCAGGCCAACTTTGCTCCAATGGAGCCTTGGCTGCGGGAGGGGAAGAGAGAGACAGAGAGGAAGGAGAGGGGGAGGGGTGGAGAAGCAGATGGGCGCTTCTCCTGTGTGCCCTGGCTGGGAATCGAACCCGAGACTCCTGCACGCCAGGCCGACGCTCTACCACTGAGCCAACCGGCCAGGGCCCAAATATGGTGATATTTAAACAGCAATATGATCGTTTTATAGCTAATGAAACAACATAATGATTTCAATTATTACTTCTTTTTATCCATTAAAACTCAAGTTTACTCATAGGACCTCCAAGATGAAGCGTGGCTATAGAATGTGATATAGTAGAAACCCCTAGGCGTCAGAGTGAATTCCAAGTTCCAACCCAATTCTACTGTATCTGTGCTGTGTGATCTTGAGAAAGGTTACATAACGCCTCATATTTCTCATTTATTGAAGGAAGATAATCATATATTTTTTATGGAGTACTTTTTGAAGTTCAACCATAACATACATGAAAGGACTAGTCATAGTGGCACACACCACAATTTTGTTTTCTATTGCTGTTATCACTGTGGTGATATTGATGGGTGTGATATAGATAGAATTTCTGGAAATTTAATATCCCTAACTCTGGAGTTTGCCGAGAGCCAATTTCACATTCTTCATTGGGGAAGCACTCAATCTCACCACCCAAATGTTTGGTAGATATCCAGGCAGATGTGGGAGAATTTGGGTAAGTTGAATTCAATCTAAACTGTGCATATTGAGACCCTACTCATTGGCTAAAGAATTAATGCAGTCCCAATAAACAGAGCACTGGAACTCTGGAAAAAGAACTGAGCATCTATCTTGTATAATAAAACTGAAAGCAACAGTAGCAGCTCACTTTTCAAAATAGATTTCCATAGTCTAAAGCAGTGCTGGTCAACCTGGTCCCCACCGCCCACCAGTGGGCATTCCAGCTTTCATGGTGGGTGCTAGCAGAGCAACCAAAGTATAAATAAAAAGATAGATTTAACTATAGTAAGTTGTTTTATAAAGATTTATTCTGCCAAACTTAGCGAAAATAGGACATAAAGTACTTGGTAAGTAATTATTATTATATGCTTTAACTTGCTGTAACTCTGCTTTATAAATTCCCTACTTTTACTGTGGAACCAGTGAGCAGTTAGAAAATTTTACTACTAACAGAGATACAAAAGTGGGCGGTAGATATAAAAAGGTTGATTACGCCTGGTCTAAAGAGAAAGAATGAACCAAGCAACTCATCTGAGTTGTGCATGCACTGCTATGAACACCATGCTTCCCAGACCTTAGAACAAAATGCTAAATGGTTATATAGTTCTCACTTTATCAGCCACGGTCATGACTCAGGCAAATGGACACAGCTGAAGACTAACCTTGCTCATGGTCAGGGCATTAGTCTTTGCCAGGACAATTTCTGGGGTATCTGTAATGCACGTGAATTTGATCTTGTCAGCAGGCAGGCGGTACTTCCTGTCACTCAAGATTTCTCCAGCTCTCTTCACCTTCTCAACCTCTACGGAGCCAATGGGCACCCATCCAATGCCTCTCAGCCACTCAAGATCTGCCTTGTAAATAGCCTGAAAATGAAATAATGTCAAATATTTATAGAAATTACTTAGACAACCTGGTGTCTGACCCAGGTTTAGCATATACACAGGATGTGTATTTCTGAACCCTACTTGTGTAACTTTCTGGGAGGATCCATTTAGGTTTAGAGGAGCTCGTCAAATGCTTTGTCCCTGAGGGTAGCCTTGTTTGTTTGTTTATTTATTTATTCATTTATTTATTTTATTTTTGATAGAGACAGAGACAGTCAGAGAGAGGGACAGATAGGGACAGACAGACAGAAAGGGAGAGAGATGAGAAGCATCAATTCTTTGTTGTGGCATATTAGTTGTTCTTTGATTGCTTACTCATTGATTTGCTTTCTCATATATGCCTTGACCGGGGCGGGGGAGCTACAGCAGAGCAAGTGACCCCTTGCTCAAGCCAGTGACCTTGGGCTCAAGCCAGCAACCTTGGGCTTCAAGCCAGTGACCTTTGGGCTCAAGCCAGAGACCTTTGGGCACAAGCCAGCAGCCATGGGGTCATGTTTATGATCCCATACTCAAGGTAGTGACCTTTCGCTCAAGCTGGTGAGCCAGCGCTCAAGCCAGATGAACCTGTACTCAAGCTAGTGACCTCGGGGTTTTGAACATAGGTCCTCTGTGCCCCAGTCTGATGCTCTATCCACTGTGCCACTGCCTGGTCAGGCAGGGTAGCCCTGTTTTAAAGACCCATAAAATCTCTCTAATAATATGTGATTTCATTTATACAAAACCATTTTTAAGGAAATTACTGCTTACTTCTTGATATAAAGATTTTATTTTCTGATTTGATTGCCCATAGCTCCCTGTATAAGCCTAACACTTGGGTAGAATAAAGTTTGTTCTTATCTAATTGGATAATGGCTTTCACAGCCAGTCCTGTCATATAAAGCAAGGATGAATCCTACTGCTGACCACATGTTGAATTAATGTGTTTTCTGGGGCAACGAAAAGGGTATTTTTTCCCATATAATTCTGTATACATGCTTCTAAGCCAAATAGTACATATATTTTTTACTCTTGTTTATCTTATTTTCAGTCCCCTTTTCCTATTATAATTTAAGTAAAAGACATTTCATCTTTCAGTTTTCTTCTTTGAATTTAAATAATTGGTTGAAGAAGAATTTTTCTTTTTATTAAGGTAACAATCTTTTCTATTTTTATACATTTTTTTGAAACTGTTTTTGACAATGTGACTACTTTTATCATTCTTTTGAAAGTAACTACTTGTTAAAGCCTGATTAAAACAAAACTAAGAGCTACTAAATCAATGAGGTAGCATTTAGGTCCTGAGGACAATTTACAGGTTTACAATAAAAGTGCCTAACATATTCCTAGGCAGATATTGTTATTAGCTTTTTAGATAAATTATCTTAATGTAGAATTCATTCTTAAACTTCCTTTTACAAGTTAGAATAGATATTTCTTGTAACTTAAGTAGTCAAAGAATTGATAATGCAATCAATTCATTGGAAAATTAGATTGTGTTAAACCAGGAATTCTTAAAAAAACCCATAATATATTTATTTTAATTAACCTATAACTGAAATATAGCATTTCTTTCGATTATAAGTTTAGACCAAAGATCATAGTAGTATTAACATTACGTGGGACTTGATCAACAGTAGAAATCACAAATATTTTCATATCCTATTATAGTTGTTGTAGACTTCCTGAAATATTTATGCTCATCACTTCTTTGAAATTAAAGTAGTTATTACACCCACTGCTAGATCTTTTTATCTAATGTGTTAATAAAAAAGCATCTATATACATATACACCTATATATGTATAAATATGTACATATTTTTAAAATTTACACATTTTATGACATTGTCCTGAGAAATAATCCATAGGTTTCACTAGATTACCAAAAGATTCCATGGCACAAAAAAAGTTAGACTTTATTTTTTAAGCCATTTAAACACATGATAAATAATATTAGATAGACTCACATCACTCTGAAGGTCATAGGCCTTCCGCGCCTGAATGACGTCGTTCTGATCCGGCAGACAGGTCCATTCGTGCAGGGGATGCTTGTAGTCTATGTCGCTTACAAGGATCTGGCACTTCTTGGCCAGCACCACCCCCAGCATGTCCACTGGGCTGGTGTACTTGGTCTTCCACTTCTCAAAGTCCTTCTTGTATTCCCTGTCACTCTGGATCTTGGCCACATGCATGGACCACATCATCTTGGGGTCATCCTTAATGTTTCGGGCCCCAATGTGGTGGCCAAGCTGTTTACGGTAGCCTTCCTTGTATTTATACTGAAAAAAGAAAAAGGATATGAGTTTAATGATAAAAACATTTCACTTATCTCACATTTCATAGTTTCATACACACATTACTTCTTTGGAATTTTTCTACCACTAGTGTGGGAGGAAAGGTTAATATTATCAATCCCATTTTATAAAATAGAAATCTAAAGTTTAGCAGGGTTAAGTATTTATTCAGGGTCACATCACAAGAAGGTGGCAGAGCTAAGACCAGAATGAAGTAGTTTCTAGTTTTTACTATTTTTGACTTTCTCCTAAACTATACTACCTAGTTTACACTGGATTGCTTAAAAGTAAAGGTAAAACATTGTATAATTTAAAGGGGCATCAATGCAATTTAAAGATGTGGCTTTTTTAAAAAAATGCTTTAATATTTAGAGTATTTTAGAATATATTTCTTATAATTAGACTTTATAATGATTTCTTTGTTTGAAGACATGGGTTACATTTAGATTTCACTAGGAAATAGCTCCCTATTAGCCTGTAAATATCATTGAACTTTTACCATGAGAAAGCTGTGCCTTGGATCAATACTCTATCTTCTTTTATAATTCAAGAATAACATGTTATGGTCCATTTTACAATGAAGTGATCATAGTATAGGCTTCTCCAGTTTAACAACCAGAAAAAAATTTAAATAATAGAAGGAATGAAGCATAAATCTAAGGCATGGAATCTTTCTAGAAGAAGGAAAGTCTGGATTTGGGTTCTTAGCAATCATTGGACAGTTAGTAGGAAAACCACACTAAAAGTTACAAAGTATGAACCAAAACTCTAAAACACATCCATATGCATCCATCATTGAATCTTCTTCTAATGCCAGACTAAATGGATAGAAGTAGTAGAAAAATATTCACATGTATATTGGTTGATTTGCATGTGGTATTAATGTTTTTCTTTTCTTTTCATTTTTAACAGATATCTGGGTCAACTGCTGCTCAATTTCTGACATTTAAAATTAAGAACCCATTTTAATGTCCTTAAAATATTTATTTTTTAAAGAAAATACCTCAATTTTTAATGATCAATAGGTATAATGGACATTGTATCTTATACTTTTCTTTGTTTTTATTTGCAACTTTGTGCATGGGGATTACTAAATAAAATGTAGGGACAACAAAAATTCTGTCAAGAAAAACTATGGAAAAACTTCCATTTGTGAACATCTTTGAATAAGAAATGCCTTTTCTAAAAGCATCAACTTACGTCACTGGCAATATCTCGTGAAGCCTTGGCGGACTTGATTGGAATGGCGTCCACACGCAAGTCATACCCTTCCTTCTTGGACTCTTCCAAAGCCAGCTTGTAGAGTTTCTGCAGAAAAGAGAGTAACTAAATTATTCCTCTTTTCATAAAAAATAAAACTGTTAATTATAAAAATTTCTCCATCCTCATTTAAACTACAGAAATGAATCCACAAAGTGAAGTATTAAGATGGGTTTGTACAAAACTTGGTTTCATGGGCACTGATGAATTTTAAGCAAGCGTTGTAAACTTTGGAATTTTGTTGATTGGCAAATTACAAAAATTTTAGGAGATCAGCATATTGTTGCCAAAATTTTGTTTTGCCAAACAAGCACATGTTAAAAAAAACTATTTACTATCACTGTCACGATGTAAAATAAAGGCCAATTTAATACTAAAGGCGAAATAATAAGGAAAGTATTTTAAAATTGAATACTATATTTGAATTCATAAAAACTCAATGAATTTTCCTTATTTTTTTTTTCATTTTGTGTGGACAATCACCACACACTATAATCTATCTGTAGGGTAGGGGTTCAAATCATTGCCCTGATGAAAATGTTGGTTCTGAATGAGATGCCTAAAAAATGTTTGCAAATATCATTAAATGGTAACCAGAACATTAAGGAAGCAGCAAAATAATGGAAGGCATGAAAACTCACTGATTACCAAGTGAATTCCAAGCCAGTGCCTGCCTAATGAATAGTTGTTGAATAAAATAATGACTGATACCCATACTGAGAGGTAGGAAAACACTTTTGGAGTAAAACTCCTATTGGAATATTTCTCCATAAGCATTCATTCTACTGCTTAAGGGCAGGCCTACTTTGGACCTATCACATAGCCTAAAGTCGAATCAAGGGAGAACTATCTCTTAGTGACAATGTTAGTTTGGAGAATGTATAATGAATTAGACAAAACCATTCACTAAGGAAACAGTTACAATAGTTCATTTTTGCCTTTCTGTTCATTATAGGATCAACAGTTTACTCACATTACTGTAGTTTATTCGGTTGAGTTTGGCTAGCATGATTTCTGGCGTGTCAGGCATGACATGGATTGTTTTCTTATCATTGTCCCAGGCTTCAGTATACAAGCGCTATGGAAAAATTGATGAGAAAAATTATTTTGGAGTTCAAGACATTTTTTTGATTATGTGGCAGTCACCCCTCACCCAAGCAAAGCAGAAATAAAATTATTAAATTTGCATAAATTCCTACCTTTTAGGAATTTTATTGACTTACAATTTTTATTGTTTCTTATTAAAATTCTTTAATTTTAATTTTGATTTAATTTAACTCACCTTATTCATGGTGATAGCATTGCTCTTTGCCAGCACCTGTTCTGGGGTGTCAGTGATGCTGGTAAATTTCAGTGTATCTGGTCGCTGACGGTAGATAGTATCACTCAGTATCTCTGTGGCCCTCTTGGCTTTAACAATTTCTAAAGAGCCAATTGGAACCCAGCCAATGCCTTTCATCCATTCAAGATCTGATTTATACAAGTTCTGTAAATTAACAGATAAAAAAAACATTTATTAATTAGCATTTCAGATTCATAGTAACAAAATGGCCCATACTAGAGAAAATACAAAAGTGTTGATGAACAGATAAGGCTCCCAGCACAGTTGACAACTCAGTCATTATTGAATTCTGAGTATGCATATATTTTCCCCTAAGCAATTTTGGTACAGAGGATTATACCAAAAGTTATGAAAGATTTTTTTAAGTGAAAGACACAGTTATGCCTTTGAGTGATTACAAAATTTTTATACAAGATAATATTTTAGATATTTTCCTAATTATTCATTTTATTTTACGCTCAATAAAGCATGCTAAGGCTAATAAAATTAGATTACTGGGTTTTTCTTTTCAAGAACCAACTTTATTTTTTTATTAAATTTGACATTGGTTCACAAAAACACACAGGTTTCAAGTGTACAACTCAACAAACCATCATGAAAAGGATAAGAATATCTTAGTAGTTTCCTGTCAATAGGTATAAAATATGAGTGTTTGTGAAAATAATTTAACCTAATACACTTCTGTTTCCTCTCTCTATACTGCCCTCCACTGACATATACATACATTTCCACCACTTCTCCTAAAAAAGGTATAGCTATATATCTTTGAGGATTAAGTTTTATTTGACTCAGACACAGAAAGCCTGAAACACCAGGAAGAAATACACCTGTATTAAATTGTTAATATAGACTTTATTTCCTTTTTCACATATAACTTTTGGGGGAAAATTGTGAAATAAATTGTAATGCTACCGCCCTGGCCAGTTGGCTCAGTGGTAGAGCGTCGGCCTGGCATGCAGAAGTCCCAGGTTCGATTCCCGGCCAGGGCACACAGGAGAAGCACCCATCTGCTTCTCCACCCCTCCCCCCCTCCTTCCTCTGTCTCTCTCTTCCCCTCCTGCAGCCGAGGCTCCATTGGAGCAAAGATGGCCTGGGCTCTGGGGATGGCTCCTTGGCCTCTGCCCCAGGTGCTAGAGTGGCTCTGGTCGCAACAGAGCGATACCCCAGAGGGGCAGAGCATCGTCCCCTGGTGGGCAGAGCGTCGCCCCCTGGTGGGCGTGCTGGGTGGATACCGGTCAGGTGCATGCGGGAGTCTGTCTGACTGTCTCTCCCCATTTCCAGCTTCAGAAAAATACAAAAAAAAAAAAAAAATTGTAATGCTACCAATGGGTAACTGTTTATGAATATTCAATTGTATATTTTTTAGAAATATGCAAACAAATTCCAGTCCATTGGCAGTAAGTAGTGAGAACCCATGGACATGTTTCAGATATGCTTTCTTTTTTCTTTCCTTTTTTTTTTTTACAGAGACAGAGAGAGAGAGAGAGAGAGAGATAGGGACAGACAGACAGGAATGGAGAGAGATGAGAAGCATCAGTCATCAGTTTTTTGTTGCGACACCTTAATTGTTCATTGATTGCTTTCTCATATGTGCCTTGATTGTGGGCCTTCAGCAGAGTGAGTCCCTTGCTTGAGCCAGCAACCTCGGGTCCAAGCTGGTGAGCTTTTGCTCAAACCAGATGAGCCTGCACTCAAGCTGGCAACCTCGGGGTCTCGAACCTGGTTCCTTGGCATCCCAGTCCGACGCTCTATCCACTGCACCACCACCTGGTCAGGCTCAGATATGCTTTTAACAGAGGAACCAACATCAGGAATACTCACATCACTCTGGAGGTCATAAGCTTTCCGAGCATGGATGACGTCATTCTGGTCAGGCAAGCATGTCCACTCATGCAGAAGATGTTTATAGTCGACATCACTGACCAAGGTCTGACATTTCTTGGCCAAAACAATACCAAGCATGTCCACCGGGCTGCTGTATCTGGTCTTGTATTTCTCAAATTCTTTCTTGTACTCTCGGCTACTCAGCACTTTGGCAATGTGAAGGGACCACATCATCTTGGGGTCATCATGTATTGCTCGGGCACCGATATGATGACCCAATTGCTTACGATAAGCTTCTTTATATTTGTACTGAAAGAGAGAACCCAGTAAATGAGGAGGAAGCACAAAGCTGGTCCCTGTTGTTCTTTCTGCGGTGATGCTTTTCTGTGAAATCCTTAACACGCTCGGGAGCGTCACCACGTGCTGCTGTGATGTCGCACACCAGGGCGTGCTGACTCCTGAAGAAGGGGATGGTGTGCTCATTGTCACACTCCCACAGTGTAACTCCGGAATGACTCCTTTATATTATGCTTAAAATTATAAGTTGACCAAAAGTGATTAAAAGTGAACATTGAAGGGTGAGCTCAATTAGAATGATCAACAGTGTCTCAGAAGTCAGTCATGTGGGTGGGTATATCTGAGATGTGTTTACACGAATTATTAATTTTATTTTTTTCTAAAGCATTCTGAGAAATTATTTTCTCTGCATAAATAACCTGGGGGGTAGCCTAAAACTGGGCAGTTTTTGTTCATTGATGCATATATAGAGTTTCAGTTTTGCAAGATGAAAAAGTGAGAGCATACTTAACACTACTGATCTGTATACTTGAAATGGTGAAGATAGTAAATTTTATGTTATATGTTGTTTTATCATGATAAAAAAGAAAAACCTACACAAATGGACAATATCGTTGCCTATGGATTGATACTTAAGTTGGCAAGATGTATAATATTTTTATTTCTAGGGTAAAGGAATCTTGATTTTGTGGACGCCTCAGCAAGGAAATTTACAGCTTTTTTGCTATTCTTTGTCCTTCAAGTTATGGGGTAGAACTCAGTTAAACTCACTTCTCTCTAGAACTTTTGCCTTGGGTTCATCCTGAGGAGAGCTCATGAGGTTTTAGGAGTAGTTCACATATGTCCAGCTAACTTTAATCAAGACACTCAGTTTTATTAAGCAAAGCCCAAATGACAAGAATCAAAGGAACCACATCCCAGTTCAGGCTTTGTCCTATGATGCTTATGATCATGAGCAGGTTACCTACTGGCTCAAAGCCTCGTCTGGCTCAAAGCCTCAATTTATTTGCCTATACAATAAAGGTGGTTAAGATGGATGATGACCAAAGAGACTGCCAGCTGTGTTCCAATAATGTGATTCCCTGTGCAGGGATTGGTCTGTTAGTAACAATGGCAGGGACTTAATCGGCTCTTACATCACTGGCAATGTCCCTGGAGGCCCTGGCCGCCACAATGGGAATGGCATCGCTTCGCAAATCATAGCCTTCCTTCTTGGCTTCTTCCATGGCCTGGCGATAGAGGCTCTGAGGAGAGAAGAAGGGCTTTTAGATACAGCACCCGCGTTCACTCTAAAAATGGATTTTTGACAAAAGAAGACTAGTTTTGGATGCAGAACTGCACTCATATATTCAGCCTTAAATGAATTAAAAAAGATATAAGCATATCTCTTTTTTAGGGCTTCCTCGTTATAAGCAAAAGTAATTAATATGGGTAAAATTAATATGGCCAAGTCTTAAAAATCAGCACTTAAATTTTTCAGTGTTCTCAAACTAAAGAAAAGTCTGCCTTCCACCTTTTGTTAAAGACACACTCATCCCCACCCCCACATATACACAGGAAATCAGAAGTCTTCCCAAATAAACCAGATTAATTCTTTGTTAAGAACAATTGGGCAAGAAACAGTTTCTGCAGCAGTATTCCTGGACAGCAAAGATACATGGTGACAATTTATCTGGATAACTCATAAAAGAATGTATTTTACTGTCCTCAGACAAGTCTAAAAGGAATGGATTTAAGAATTCTCTTTTATTTTACAAATAAACCTTAAGTTATGTTGAGCATATTAAAAATCTAGTTTTCATGGTGACTTGAATGTGAAAAAGAAAATATTAAAGTTATTAAACAACTATTTTGTACCAGGCTCCACACTGGGCAAATTATATATATGACTTAATTTAGTCATCACAGAAATTCTTCAATATAGGCATTTTTATCCTGTTTTACTGATAAGCAACTGAAGAAAAACTCAACAAATTTTGAAAGAAGCACTCATCTGATAAATAGCAATAATTATTTTTTAATTAAAAACTACCATTTGTTTCCATCATTAATATTGACTTTGAGAGCTTTTCTCTTCTGATATGGAGACATTTTTGTATCTATTTTTCTATCTATCTACTTTTTTGAACACAATAATACATATTTTCAGAGTAGCATAATGGGCATAAAAATAAAACTAAACAAACTGATCCACATGAGAATTAAACCCATAATCCTGATTTTTCTACTACATCAACAAAACTCAATCTGGTCAGATCAGGAAATAAAATAAATAGTCTTACCTTACTATAATTTATTTTATTTTGTCTTGCCAACGTAATTTCAGGTGTGTCAGGCATGATGTGGATCTGTGTCTTGTCTTTGTCCCAGGCTTCTGTGTATAATCGCTGTGAAAGGCAAAACGGTGAATGAATTAGAAACACAAAGTTTGATGTAAACAGCAGTTTACAATTTAGAGATTACGACAAAGATGAAAGCCGGCATCCTCACTATCTGGGCTGTACGCTATATGCCAATACTCTTCAGTCTCTTTGACATCGCAAGATATTTATTATCACTAAATATAACAAATAAACGTGTCTTTTATTACAAGATCACCTCTACTCCATTTAAATGAAAAGCAAGTATTTTTCCAAGAATATATACGTAATCCACTTGTACTGTGGCTAGTATATAAATAAATTCTTTCCAGAATTTTGTTTGTTGTTTATTAACTGAAAATATACCTGGATTAGCCATCTCTAGATTTGTTATTTTATAAATGATAAGGAAATTTTCATTTGACTTGTTTGCTTTGTACTTACCTAGATAAGTATCCAACAAGAAAGAAACCTTGATACCAAACCATGTATAACTCTCACAGACTTCAAATAATGTGTACACCAAAAAGCTGTCCTATTCTTCACTCCGGTATTTCACAACAGATATCAAAGCAGAAATTCTCACATACCTTTTTGAAATCCTAATGTAACTGAATAAAGAACTCACCCAAATTACTATACATAGAATGGCAATTGAATAATACAAAAAAGATCAACTTAATTATAAATATTCTCAAGAACTGTCTTACTCTCTCCCAAATTGGTTACTCACCTTGTTCATGGTGATGGCATTGTTCTTTGCCAGCACCTGCTCCAGGGAATCAGTCACACTGGTAAATTTCAGCTTGTCTGGGGGCTGGCGGTAGATGTGGTCGCTGAGTATCTCTGTAGCTCTCTTGCACTTGATCACATCCAGAGACCCAATGGGGACCCAGCCAATGCCTTTCAGCCATTGGAGATCTGCTTTATACATATTCTGGTGAGAAAAACACAAAAGCAAGTATTAGTCAAGTTGTTATGACATTTGATTTCAAAAACAAAAGAAAAAGACTGGAAAACTTGGATAGCCAAACTTCATGTCTATGTCTTTTAAAATCTGAAGAGCTTCATGTATGTTCTCTCTAAAAGAAAAGTACGGCACAGTGAACGAGGAGTGTAGAGAAAAAATATTCTTTCTGAGAGCTTTACCTAATCCTAGATCATACACATTACTATAGCAATTTTCAACATTTTTCATCGTGGCACATAAAAGCTAGTTACTATAATTCTGTGGGACACCAAAAAAAAAGATTTTTTGCCAATCTGACAAAAAACAAATAGGTATAATTTTGATTCATTCACACCAGATGGCTATTATTGTGTTGGCTGTTGTCATTTTTATTTGACAATCTAAGGAAGGAGAGGTCAGCGCCCCTGACTATATATATAGTCAGGTATTGCATATTTTAAACATTCCTGCAGCGCACCAGTGTGCCTGCTGCGGCATACCAGTTGAAAATCACTGTATTACTATCGTGAGTGTGGTCACCAGTGTCATTGAACAGGTCTCAGTACTCACGTCACTCTGGATTTCATAGGCCTGCCGAGCGTGGATGACATCATTCTGGTCGGGCAGGCACGTCCACTGGTGCAGGATATTCCTGTAGTCTGCATCGCTGACTAACGTCTGGCACTTCTTGGCCAGGACCACCCCCAGCATGTCCACTGGGCTGGTGTACTTGGTCTTCCACTTCTCAAAGTCCTTCTTGTATTCCCTGTCACTCTGGATCTTGGCCACATGCATGGACCACATCATCTTGGGGTCGTCTTTGATGTTCCGGGCTCCGATGTGATGGCCAAGTTGCTTGCGGTAACCATCCTTGTATTTGTACTGAAATAAAAACAGCCATTTTATAAATAAAAATAAAAATAAAAAAGGCTAAAAGTCTTATTAAAGTATACTATTTTAAAATTGATAATTTTGCCAAGAAGTGGAATAATCTGAATATTAACTTAGCTCTTCTTCCTAACTTTGATTAGACTTCACAATAATACTCTAATGGAAAGATACGCCAAACTACATAGTTTTATGGTTTGCAGGCAGTAAGTTCCTGGAAATAAAAGTAGCGACACTTTTAAGAAAATCAGTCGGAATTGTTTGCTGCCTTTTCACTTTGGGTCAGTGAAATCGCTAACCCAGAAGTTTTACATATGATTTTGAGAATGCTACCTCTGAGTCAACACCTATCATTTCACCCTCCAAGCCACCTATTATCCTTCCCAAATTTGGCTCTGCTGACTTCTACCGGGTTACTTGACTCTATAAAATGGTCCGGCTTGGGTTTTCCACCCTGCATGTCTTGCTCTGTCAGAGATCAAGTTTGGCTGAGGTTTGTTGGGATTACTCCAGTAGAAAAATAGATTATATAATTATAAACTAGCATATTGTTGGAGGTGGTGGTTAAGTGCTGACTCTCAATATCATCTCTCCACTGAGGTGACAACATCACCCAAATCCTAATGGGTACTGGCGGAAGTCTTAATTCTCCACCAAAGGATCCATTTCCTTTGGAGATGGCGGAAAGAGAAATCCGGGTCATCATTTTGTTGTTTTTGGTTGTTCACCTTTCCTTTTCTATTTTCATTTAAAAAGAACTCAAAAAGAAGCACTTAAGTAACTTTTCAAAGAAAGAGTTGACAAATATCCAGAGCAGGTTTGTGAAAAGGTATATTTCCCTAGACCTGTAAACAGGTCTTTTTCTGATGTTGAACCAATACATGAAACTAAGTTTTTCTATTTTGTTTTGTTTCTAACATTTCTGACACTTTCTTATTTCTGTGTGGGCTACGTGCTCAAAATATGGAGATGAATGTCTCATCACTGTGTGTATGAACAATGGTAGGTTCAAATTCAATTTTATACTGATGTTTAGGACACCCCCTTCCTAAAGTCTTCTGGAGTTAAAAACATGAAAAAGCTTTTTCAGATGAAAAATATTTCTCCCGTTTAAATCACAGTAAATGTGCTTGAACTGGCACCCAGATGCATCTTTGTGTTGTGATAATGCCTGTGACGACCCCTACCCCATCCAGGCACACACATATGTGGGGTGCTGTTACTCACGTCACTGACGATGTCTCGGGAAGCCTTGGCTGCCACGATTGGGATGGCATCGCTTCGCAAGTCATAGCCTTTCTTCTTTGCTTCTTCATTGGCAAGTTTATACAGACTCTATAGAAAGAGACTCAGAGTTAAAGCAAAAAATTTGACAGTAGCCATTTAGAGGTTATCAGGTGACATACTACATCATTTAAAAAAGGGAAGGCTATGTAAAGGATTTAAAATTCTATCAATATTGAAAGTAAATAAATTATATCTTACCAGAAAAAAAGAAAAACTATAGCATTAAAAACAAATGATATGTATTTATGTAAACACAGATTGCTACATTAATCTATTGTTAATCTATATATAATAGATTAATATTATATATTAATATTAGTATATTAATATTAGCAGATCATATAGTATATTATGCATATGAACATCGATTAATATAATCTAGTAATGTGGATCAATGGAGAAGACATCAATCTATACATATTTCTAATCAAAAAGGAAATTGTAGAACAATGTTTAATGTATTTGCTTATTATATATACTTATATACATTTACTCATTTCTTTATTACTTGAAAAATTTTTGACAATCATGGAATATTTTATAATGTTTAAAAAACAAAAGAGAAAAAAATTGAAGTATAATTTAAAATGTAAATCATTCAATCATAATCATAGTACAACTTTGATTCTAAATTTTAGCTGTATTATTAAAACATGTACCTATAAAATTGCATTTTACTCTAAAAACAAATAAACAGTAATCAGTGTTGTTAATGAAGAACACTTCTTTCCACACCTGAGGTTTTCTTCAGATAAGAGAAGCTAGCTCAGTTCTTTGATCTATGGCCTTACTCTTTTCTCCGCACCTTTACTCTCTGCCACTGAAGAGGTGTAGTGATTCACTGATTTATCTAACTGGAAGGGAGGGGGTAATTGGCCTTGCCCAGCTCCACCCTAAGCTGCTGCCTCTCGGAATAAGCTCAGTGCCATTCTCTGCTTCTCTGGGCTCTAAGCAGGACCTCGGTCCTGAGAGGGGTGGAGCTGATGGTCCTCCTCCAGTGAGGCCTGTGTCTGGATGAGGAACCCAATTCTGTGGTTTGGTTAGCAGCTTGTTTGCCTCTTATACAAATGTGTCCTTGAACTTAACTAGTAATAAAAAATGTGAGATTTTGAGTTTTATTTCTCCTTAGTTTTACTTCTCAATTTTACTGAGGATCCAAGTGGAAAAGAGGTGTATATTTTTAGAGCCCCTTTAACAGATTGTCTTATTTAGCAAATAAAAAGATAGCTTGACCAATTGAACTTGAATTCAGATAAATAACAAATAATATTTTAGTGTAAGTATTGAGCCATATTTTATCTGGCAAATCTCTCCTCTTGGAAATGTCAAAAATACTACTCATAGTAGCAGTGGCCACAAACTGCAAAGATCTTGTGACTTCAGTTTGCCTCTGGAACCCTATAGCATAGAATATGCAAGCCAGATATGAAAGGCTGAATGGCGAGTGTTCATATCATGGAGTGACATGCATCATGATAGCTGAGCACCTCCATAAAAGTAAGTGTAGAGAAACAAACAATAGCAGAAACATAGTAAGTAGTACCGCAGAAATTCGCTCCTACCTCACTGTAGTTGATTTTATTTTGCCTTGCCAACGTGATCTCCGGAGTGTCAGGCATGATATGAATCTGAGTCTTGTCTTTGTCCCAGGCTTCTGTATATAAACGCTATCAAAGAAGATGTTGACGGAAAGCCATTTGAAATAGGAATTACGAAATGTCAAAGATTATTATTGATCTAATTAAAGGAAATAAACCAAATTTGAATATAAAGTATTCAGTTGGAGGTTTGAGTCTTAATACTAGTTATCAAGGTTAAAGCCAAGAATAACAGAAATGATTTACAGGCTTTCAAGTATGTAATTTAGGAGGCAAATATGACCCCACACTTTCATGGATAATTATATCTTCACTAATTGTTAAAGTATAATGACACCTTTTGGCATCCTGGAGAGGTTTGGGGCAGCTGGGGCTCACCTTGTTCATGGTGATGGCGTTGTTCTTTGCCAGCACCTGCTCCAGGGAATCAGTCACACTGGTAAATTTCAGCTTGTCTGGGGGCTGGCGGTAGATGTGGTCGCTGAGTATCTCTGTAGCTTTCTTGCACTTGATCACATCCAGAGACCCAATGGGGACCCAGCCAATGCCTTTCAGCCACTGGAGATCAGACTTGTATACATTCTGTGAAGATAAAAAAGATAGATACACTTCAGCAAGACCAAAAGATTTAAGGTAAAGATGCAAATGAAATCATTAATAAAGTACAATTCTGGTTGTTGTTGTTGTTTTTCATAGAAAATAAGCTCACTACATTAGGCTGATGTAAAGAAAAACTATGTTAGAAAAAATTACCCCGAAACATCTCCCAGCCATAAGAAAAAGTGACCAAATATTTCAAGTTGTTAGGAGAGAAGGGATGCAAACTGCTATCTTCTGAGAGTCCGTTCAGTGAATGTTATTTTAATGTCCACGTGAACAGGAAAAGAAGGCCAACCCAGAGAGAAACCACATATATGTCCATCAACAGGTCATCAGTAAATAAATGTTAGGACTTGTCAAATGAAATAGTCTGCAGCTATTAAAAGCCATACTTTTAAGAATACTGATGGCTTGTAGAAATGTCATTAATATAATATTAAATGAAAAAATAGCATATAACTTATGTAGGTATATTGTGTGGGTAAATTACATAAACCAAAGTGGGCTCTTTCAGTGTTTGGATTATGTTGGATTTTTATTGCCTTCTATGTATTTTTTCTTATATTTCAAAATATCTCTAGTGCTCTTTTATAAAAGAGAGAGAGAGAGAGAGAGAGAGAGAGAGAGGTTAAAATATCATAATGATGTAGAATTCTTGAAACCAGAGGCAGGACTTTGATGGCTATAACACTGTCTAAGACTCAGGGCAATAAAGGACCGTTTCGTCGGTCTAGGCCTGAGTCTCTTTCCTACCAAGTTTTCAGGATAAGAAGCATGAACTCTTTCCCAGAATCATCTTCTCATATCTTTTTTTCTCACTTTATTGTAAATCATTTTTTTCCACTAAAGACTTTTGTAAACAGAAAGAGACTCGTAGATACAGAAAACAGGCTGACGGTTAGCAGAGGGAAAGAGGGTTGGGGGCTGAGTGATAAAGAGGCAGGGATTGAGGAGCACAGATTGGCAGTTACAGAACAGTCACGGGGATGCAAAGTACAGTATATGGAATAGAGTCAGCAACTCTGTAACCACTGTGTGGCGCCAGGTAGGTGCTGGAAATATCAGGGGATACTTTGTAAAGTATGTGATTGTCTAACCACTATGTTGTACCCCTGAAACAAATGCAAAATAATATTAATGTGAACTGTAATTGAAAAAAATAAATAAAAGCTTAAAATATTTATTTAAAAAGGATTTTTGTGTACCCCTTAAATATTTATAGCTATTTCACAACAACGGGATTGGACCTTTGCCTAACCCATTTGAAGAATTTCACCTGTAACAACACCTAAGTAGAAAAATAGACTGATATTTTGCATTCTAGACAAAAAAACTATTGGAATTACTCTGTGCTGACTAGTTATTACTCAGAAAGAATGAAAGCAATAACATTTTACCTCTGGAGGGTTTTTAAATGTCCAAATGCTTCCCACATTACTAGGACTGATCACAGTGTGCGGAAAGGGACCTTGAAAAAGTACTCAGTCAACAGATGAATGCAAGCAGTCTGTCATTGTGATCACACTCTGGGCAACAGTAACCATTTTAAACTATGTTTCATGTGCAGGCAAAGTCTTTCTTCTTGGAAACAATTTCAAAACACAGGGTTCTGTGTGTTGAAAGCCACAAAGCAGATGTGGGAGTTTTCACAGGTGGGCTGTACTGTTTCTAGGAGCAGCCAGTTTGTGTCTAATTATTATTAATTTGTTTTATTCTCCAAATTTCTTTAATGTTTAATAATTCCTTCAAACATTTATCAAATATAAGCTGCCGGAAATGTACTTCTCACACCCAGTTTTGGGAAGGTGCACCTGCTTCTCATAGATCCCGGGTCTCAGGTTCTGTCATTACTATGTGACCCCTCCACAAAGAGAGCCGTGCTGAGGGAAATGCCACTGAAAGGGTCCAGCAGCTTATGGGCCCAGTGACATTTTTATTTTATAAGAATAACATTTAGTAGCATAGCAGGCATTAGTATTCCATTAATTATAACCTCATTTGTTTTGTAAGGAGAGCTAAAAACCAATTTCAGAAAAAAAAAAATGTGTTCTTTCCCCCTTAAAAGAATAAAGAAATACATCTCCCTCTGGTGGACTCTGAATTCTAATATTATTTAATACTGGTTTTACTTTTATAAGATCAAGCCTAGTTTATAAACTTTACTTCCCTATAAAGCCTACTCACACATTCACAATAAAGCCATAAAACTATACATAGATTCAAGTATCAAATATCATTCAATAAATGCTAGTTTGAGGAGGCCATTGAGTGTATACAAAGAACAATGTTTGTCTAGTTTATTTCTGCACACAGCTTTGTTATAGATGGTGTACTCACGTCACTCTGGATTTCATAGGCCTGCCGAGCGTGGATGACATCATTCTGGTCGGGCAGGCACGTCCACTGGTGCAGGATATTCCTGTAGTCTGCATCGCTGACTAATGTCTGGCACTTCTTGGCCAGCACCACCCCCAGCATGTCCACTGGGCTGGTGTACTTGGTCTTCCACTTCTCAAAGTCCTTCTTGTATTCCCTGTCACTCTGGATCTTGGCCACATGCATGGACCACATCATCTTGGGATCATCCTTAATGTCCCGGGCTCCAATGTGATGGCCAAGTTGCTTGCGGTAACCATCTTTGTATTTGTACTGAAATAAAAATGTACAGGTAAGATCCTGATTGTAAACCTTTAGAGGCCCCAAGGCTGTACAAAGTCATCTTGCTTACATCTCAGTTGTAAGTTGACTTTTGCTAATAAGCACTAACTCAAGTCTGTATCCTGACCTTTTACCTTAAAAGTTTATAGAGGTAGTTGAATAGGTGTAATCAGTATAATTGCAGTGTATGCCCTAAATCATTTACACCCTGGTAATGAGAAATAGTTTTGGAGGCAGGAAGTGGGGAGAGTTGCCTGCGGAACTGGGGGAGAGCCCACTTGAACCTTGGAGAAATGGATTTTATGCACTAAAAGCATGTTAGAAAAGAGATGCTTTTGGTGACATGGTATGTTTAATAAGTAATGACATGATTCTAGATCAAGGGCTACCTACAATAGCAACAGAGGAGAATTTATTATTTCATAATGGACCCACACATTCATTGGTGGTGGTATATGTTTGGCATCACTTTGAAAACTGATGGTTGTGATAAAGCTGCTATAGCAACCCAACTGGGTAGGGCATGCTCCTTACAAAGTCATGGTTCCACATGGGCCAACAATGTTTTTATTATTCTACGTCCAATGTCCTGAAATCTGAACCAGTCACCTAAAATACATGCTTCCAGTTTTAAGGAACGCCGAGACAGTATCAATGATCAGCAGGAGGCAGTACAGCACAGTGGAAAGCAACGAGGCTGTCTGGAATTTCAACTCCACCACCAAGATTTTTATTTTAGACAAGTTGTTTAAGCAATCCACAAAATGGCGATAGTGACAACATTTACTAGTGTTTATTATGAGTAATTATGAAGAGTGAGTAAAATAATATATGTAAAGCTCTTAGCACGGAGTTATCAATACTTTGGGTTATTATTATTTCATTATTTATTATTATTGGCATAAATCCATTAGTAGGGGAAGTCCTACATACATAAATTAAAGTAAGCTACTAACATGATCTTCCAGTTAAAAAGAGCAGTGCGCAGGGTGTTACCATATTCCTGAACATTGGGCCTTGATTTTCAGAGCAGGGGTCTGTTCCTTGGGAACACCCTGAGGCTCCAGGAAAGGATAATGATTTTACTCTGGAAGGCATCAGCTACATAGCCAGGAGTTATTGTTAAGGGTAGAGCTTGGGTTAGCAACCACCGCTGGTTCTGATCAACTGTCTTCTTTTTGTAATCCTGTAAGAGTGAACTGTAGTGCAAGTGTCCTATGCATTTTTAAAATATCGCATACTAGCCCTGGACGGTTGGCTCAGTGGTAGAGCGTGGGCCTGGCGTGCAGAAGTCCCGGGTTCGATTCCCGGCCAGGGCACACAGGAGAAGTGCCCGTCTGCTTCTCCACCCCTCCCCCTCTCCTTCCTCTCTGTCTCTCTCTTCCCCTCCTGCAGCCAAGGCTCCATTGGAACAAAGATGGTCCGGGCGCTGGGGATGGCTCCTTGGCCTCTGCCCCAGGCGCTAGAGTGGCTCTGGTCGCAACAAAGCGATGCCCCGGAGGGGCAGAGCATCGCCCCCTGGTGGGCAGAGCATCGCCCCCTGGTGGGTGTGCCAGGTGGATCCCGGTCGGGCGCATGCGGGAGTCTGTCTGTCTCTCCCCATTTCCAGCTTCAGAAAAATACAAAAAAAAAAAAAAAAAGAAAGAAAGAAAATATCGCATACTAAAATATTACATGAAGCCAAACCCTGATTCTCACAGAGAGAACTCACATTTTTGAGTTCACTTTCTATAAGTACTGTGATCATTTTTATACAAGCATCTCCAAGCCTGCAGCTACCGTCTAACAATTTCCACAAGAATGGATCTTTTCCTCTTGTTGATGAGCCAGTTTTAACTGAAGATACTGTGTCTTAAAGGTTACAAACTCCTTTTTTTAAACATCACATTTTCATTTCCTCAAAATTAGGTTTTTGAAAAATCCTACATTAATACATCAGGATATATTTTCTTTTCTTTTTATTTCTTTTTTAGATTTTATTTATTCATTTTTTAGAGAGAGGAGACAGAGAGAGAGAAGGGGGGAGGAGCAGGAAGCATCAACTCCCATATGTGCCTGGACCAGGCAAGCCTGGGGATTTGAACTGGCGACCTCAGCATTCCAGGTCAACGTTTTTACCCACTGCGCCACCGCAGGTCAGGCCCAGGATATATTTTCAAAGGGCCAGGAAAGTTCTTTTTAAAGATTTAGTTCAGTGAAAATGTCCCTTCTGACAGATCATACTCTTGGAATAAAATTGATAACTCACATCACTGGCAATGTCTCGGGAAGCCTTGGCGGCCACGATGGGGATGGCGTCACTTCGCAGGTCATAGCCTTTCTTCTTTGCTTCTTCGTGGGCGAGTTTATACAGACTCTAAATTTCAGGGAAAAAAAAAGATGTTGACATTAATATCCAAAAACTGATGGAGACTGAAATAATTTACTAAGTTCTACCCAGGTATGTGCCAATAATAATCTTACTTTCGAGAGTTCTAAGCCTTACACATTTTTAGTTTTTGGTGAGAATCAAGAGGTAGTTACATAAGCACTAAAATAATAGTTTGCACTCTTACCCCAATAAAATGACTTCAGATGATGCCAAACCTATCTAAACTCTTTAAACTATATTCTGTGGGAGAGTAATATACTGTTGATTTACTCTAAAAAAACCCCATTATTTTCTTTGCTTGGTAGCACGAAGCTAGGAAAAATAACTAATACATCATCTGACAGAATCTTAAAGTCACAAAAGTCTCCACAGGCTGAAACAAAGAGGCTCAATCTAGGAAGAAGAAACCTCAGGGAGATAGATACACGGTAATCTTTGAACTGAGATTTAAATTGTCAAACATAGACATGTAGGCTGGAGGAAACCTAGCTGATGCCCATGGAAGATGCCTTAGGTAGGGTTTCAGCCATTCCCAAGCTGATGCACCTTGCAGGGACATAGCTGCAAACGTGCCCCGAGACACGCTATGCAGAAATGCAGGTCAAATGTCCAAAAGAGGAAATAAAATGCCAGCTGTATTCTACATTGATCATTCCTCACTTGCAGAATTTTGTTTGGTTCTGAGAGTCACTCTCTAGCAGGGATGTCATGTGAGAGACGGCCTGGATCTTGGGATGTTTAGAGTAGGAGAGAATCTGGGGTGAAGTGGCAGCAGAGGCACAATAGTTGCTATTCCCCTCTTCATGGTTTTGGCACAGATCGGTTCTGCCATAGCCTCGGAAGACTACATGGGCCCACAATGAGTAATCTTTGAGTCAGTACATCAGAAGCATCTTCTGACGAAATTTCCCAGAGCAAATGAGTTGACTTATGAGATAAGCTCCTTGTCGCTGAAGACACTTCAGCAAAAGCAGAATGACAACCTACTGGGTGGGACTCCTGTGCCAGGAGAGGCTGACCTCTCAGCCTAGACATCTGTGCTTCTGCCACGGGGGCACATGGCCCTACACTCACAGAGAGAAAAGAAAACAGGCTTGCTAATATATCTACTGACAGATCCTCTCTCTGGTTCTCTCTTTCTCTGTGTTGTTTGGTAGTATTACTGTGATTTTCATCCTTGACTTAACCTTATATGATAAAATCTTAAATTTTGATCCTAAATAATAATATAGAAAAATAAATAAATCTTGTAGAGAAATATACACCTGGCACAGCTATGTATCAAAGGAGGAAATAAATGCACATTTGGTCTATTGCTAATTTCTTAACTTAAGAAAATTAATAAAAGGAAAAGATCTAATTAATCTTATGGTTACTTAGTCCTTATAATTTGTACTTCTTAAATAATAATTTGTATTTGAAGTTTGATGTGTAAGATGGTGATTGAGAAATGCAAGAGTAGGTTTTCACATGGAGCAAAAAGAAATTTTTATAAAGTTATCATTTAGTATTATATCACCATGGGAGAGATTAATTGAAGTAAGAAACAGCATGAAAATCCTATGGAATCAGCATCCGCTCCTACCTCACTGTAGTTGATTTTGTTCGTTCTTGCCAATGTAATTTCTGGGGTGTCTGGCATGATGTGGATCTGGGTTTTGTCTTTGTCCCAGGCTTCTGTGTATAAACGCTATCAAAGGAAACATATAATGTCACCAGGGAAAAAATTCAGTGTATAATTAGTAGGAGTCTCAGGGCCACTAAACTTTATAAATAAAAATAGCAAAACGCTATGCATTTTACACACATTATATATTTTATACACATTTCTTCAAGTGACATAATTAGTACACAGTAGAATGGGATATTTCTGATAAGCTGACTCTTATGTTAACTAAGAAAATTGAGAATATCTTTTATGCAAAAATGATTTTCCATAAAAATATGCCATTTCAAAAAACCCAGAAAACATTACTGAAGTAAATATTATAAATAACATATAAAATTTATAGGCCCTGACCGGTTGGCTCAGTGGTAGAGCATCGGCCTGGCATGTAGGAGTCCCAGGTTCGATTCCCGGCCAGGGCACACAGGAGAAGTGCCCATCTGCTTCTCCACCCCTCCCCCTCTCCTTCCTCTCTGTCTCTCTCTTCCCCTCCCCCAGCCAAGGCTCCACTGGAGTAAAGTTTGCCCGGGCGCTGAGGATGGCTCTGTGGCCTCTGCCTCAGGTGCTAGAATGGCTCTGATTGTGGCAGAGCAACGCCCCCAGATGGACAGAGCATTGCCCCCTGGTGGGCATGCTGGGTGGATCCCGGTTGGGCGCATGTGGGAGTCTGTCTGACTGTCTCCCCATTTCCAGCTTCGGAAAAATACAAAAAAAAACCCAAAACAACCATATCAAATTTATAGATAAATAGTTAGATGATAGATAGCTAGATGTCTTTTGTTATTCAACACTCTTTCTCTCTTTTCTTGATTATGCTTCTTCCCCTTTGATTCAACTTTAGGAATCCTACCTTGATTCTCTGAATTTTAAAGCCTCACCTTGTTCATGGTGAGAGCATTATTTTTGGCCAACACTTGTTCCAGAGAATCAGTCACACTGGTAAATTTAATTTTGTCTGGAGGCTGGCGATAGATTTTATCACTCAAAATTTCAGTTGCCTTTTTGCATTTTTCCACCTCCAAAGAGCCAATGGGAACCCAGCCGATGCCTCTCATCCACTGGAGATCTGACTTGTACATATTCTGTTGACAAAAACAGTCAATAAATATTTATCCTGCATTGGGAAAAAATTTCATTTAAAGGTTATGAAATAAAGTAAAAGCACTCTTGAAAATATAGTTTGGTGGAGAGGTAGGGTATTAGACAACATTCCTTTTTGGTCTGGAAGGTTAAACAAATAATATAAGGAATAAAATGCTATTCCCCTCCTTTGCAGAAACTGGTGAACCTGGTACCACCTATTGCTACCTTCTCCTAGGGGTGTGAGTTCACTAATTTCCCATCTTTGCATGCCATTATGATTCTCAGTACTCACGTCACTCTGGAGGTCATAGGCCTGCCGAGCGTGGATGACATCATTCTGGTCAGGCAGGCACGTCCACTGGTGCAGGATATTCCTGTAGTCTGCATCGCTGACTAACGTCTGGCACTTCTTGGCCAGCACCACCCCCAGCATGTCCACTGGGCTGGTGTACTTGGTCTTCCACTTCTCAAAGTCCTTCTTGTATTCCCTGTCACTCTGGATCTTGGCCACATGCATGGACCACACCATCTTGGGGTCATCTTTGATGTTCCGGGCTCCAATGTGGTGGCCGAGCTGCTTACGATAGCCTTCTTTATACTTGAACTAGGAGAAGAAAATTGCTGAACATTAACCATTTTAACTTTTAGTAGAAAGCAATTACTAAGACCAAATTTTTCTATTCATTGAAAAAATAATGATTTGACCCTAAACATATAAATAAGCATCTTATAAACCATTTAGAAAAATAAAAATGAAGACATTCTGCCATTCAGTGATAACCACTGAAAAAACTGCTTTTTGTGGTGTGTATGTGAGAGAGAGAAAAATTAAAATAAGTCATACTATATATGAGTTTGTGCCAGCTTTTTTCAATGATCACATAAGCATTTCTCCATATCATTAAATATTCTCTATAAACATGAATTTTAATGGCAGCAGGCATTCTATTATATTGGTATATATTAATATTTTTAACCTTTCTGTGATCATTGCACATTTATTTTTAAGTTATGATGGTTCCTTCCCATATTTTAGAAATAATTAAAAATATTTTTGAATAAATTTATGTTTTAAAGTAAATAAATTTCTGTAGGCAATCACTGGATGCAGGGACAAACATATGGTACACATGAATAGTATAGAATAATGTGTCCCATTTATTCAGCCATTGGAGGTTCACTGGTTCCTAGGACATGGATTCGTTGCTGAAGGAATCCATGAAGTTTGGTTTTATATAAGAATACATTGTGTGGAAAAGCCAGAGTGATGTCTGAGCTATAATCAAGCACCCAGCGCTTTTGTTCAGCAGAAAATAGACAATATTTTGAAATGCATGTTGCTATGAACTCAGCCACAACTAGCCTTTGAGTTGAGAATTTTATTGCCATTATTTTAAACTATTTACTGAGGAGGAAAAAACTGTTAGCAAGAACTTTAACCTCATAGATTAATTGCTCTACTATATATCCAGAGGGGAAAAAAACAAATCTTTGAGCCAAAGCGAAGGCAAAGAGCTCTCCAGGTGCACTTACCTCACTTGCAATGTCCCGGGAAGCCTTGGCTGCTCTGATGGGAATGGCGTCTAGCCGCAAATCATAGCCTTTCTTCTTGGCCTCTTCTAGGCCAAGTTTATATTGTTTCTGAAATAGATACAAATCATCCGAAGTTTGATTTATAAAGTACAGTGTAAGGAAAATATATCAGGCATCATGAATATACTGCTTACCTCACTATAATTTATTTTGTTCTGTTTAGCTAGTAGAACTTCAGGGGTGTCTGGCATAATGTGGACACTGGTTTTATCATTATCCCAAGCTTTCGTATAGAGGCGCTAAAACAAAGAAATAAGACATGACTAGCACAGACCAGTAATGGATAGTATATAAAAATAATCTAGCTCTTAATAAGAGTAAAAAGAGTCTCATGTCAGTAAGAAGCACAACACTCACTTAAAAACCACTTAAAAAAAAAAGCAAAAGAGTTAAATATGATTTTTTTTATAAAAATAAATTTTAGTGTACACACGCACACACACACAAATTAATACTCCTTCTAGGTAAAAAAGAACTTACACGGTTCATGGTAATCGCATTGTTTTTTGCCAAGACCATTGGAATGGAGTCCATCAGGCTGGAAAACTTGAGTTTATCTGGGTGTTGACGGTATACATGATCACTCAAAATCTGCATAGCTCTCTTGTTCTTCTCAGCCTCAAGAGAACCACTCGGTAACCAGCCAATGCCTTTTAGCCACTGAAGGTCAGCCTTGTACAAATTCTGAAATTGTAAGTGACAGATCACTAAACATAATAATATGCCTCTAAAGAAATAAAATATTAATAGTATATACTTCAACATTTGAATTCATGAGAAACTAAAAACTTTTGGTATGTCTCATGGATCAACAAAATATTCAGATAGAAGCAATATTTTGAAAAACATTTTAAATAGAAGCATGTAGAGAAAAACCCAATTCTTCTAGGACAACACCCTAGGTTTCTACCAAAGCAATGGGGATTTTGCGGGCTCTTTCTTTGTGGAATAATGTTTGGGTGACTAGATAGATTGTAGGCATTAGTCCAGGGAAGTAGAGTTCAGTTGTATAAACTCCCCTCCCCTTACTTTGAGGACCTTTGCTAGTCAGAAAAACATACACAGTGTTTTGTTGGCCAAAGGAAAAACTTATACTCACGTCACTCTGGAGGTCATAGGCCTGCCGAGCGTGGGTGACATCATTCTGGTCGGGCAGGCACGTCCACTGGTGCAGGATATTCCTGTAGTCTGCGTCGCTGACTAACGTCTGGCACTTCTTGGCCAGCACCACCCCCAGCATGTCCACTGGGCTGGTGTACTTGGTCTTCCACTTCTCAAAGTCCTTCTTGTACTCCCTGTCACTCTGGATCTTGGCCACATGCATGGACCACATCATCTTGGGGTCGTCTTTGATGTTCCGGGCTCCGATGTGGTGGCCGAGCTGCTTGCGAAAGCCTTCCTTGTACTTGTACTAAAGGAAAAAAGAAAGATGTCTCATTCCTTTCTAGATTAATTTATGTTGCTATCTTTGTGGCAGATTACAAAGCACATTAACTGCAAATATTTCACTAAGCCTAGAGAGCTGCAGAGTTTTGGTTTTGTTTTGTTTTTTTTGATAAGAAATATTAAAGGCTAACTCCAGCTCAAATTTCCTACATAAGAAGTGCATCCTTGAGCTCATCCTCACCCACACTACACCTCTGGAATCATTTCACCCTGTTCTAATTTGTTACTCCTTGAAAAAATTTGCTCAATTTAAAATGAAATTGAGACTGCTTGGAAGTGATAAATTTCAATCAATATAAATAGGATAAAGTCTTACCTCGCTGGCAATTTCTCGGGATGCTTTTGCTGCTTTGATTGGTATGGCATCAAGGGGAAGATCATAGCCTTTTTTCTTCAGCTCCTCATAGCCCATCCGATAGAGTTTCTGTTAGGAGATAAAGGTCACTTTGAGAAATAAACAACCGCAGCCTAAGGAATCCAATGTGCTAAATGTTTTAAGAGTTCATGGGAATAGTATCCATGCTTAGAATACTCAAATTTAATTGCAAATTAAGTCAATTGATTGCTAATGATCTTGTTTTAAACTTCAAAGCTCCTCGATGACCTAGATCAACAAAATCAAATGTCAGCTCTTTTCAAATGCTTAGGAGAATGAAGCAGAAGTAAATTGATAAAGAGATGAAATGAAATATTATTCAGGTGCTGTTTTCCAATTAACTTAGTGTTTCATTAGAAGTTTTTGTTAGAAAAGAGCAATGCCTTTTCATTTAACACCTCTAGTGGGGGAAAAAAACATGGCCAATGAGCTGTTTCTTCCATGTAGCTAAAGCATTGTGATATAAGGTCTATTTCACAGTATAAGGTCATCCTAAGTAAGATCACATCTGTAAGTATGAAACAAAGTCCTTCATAAATTTTAAAATATAAGATTATTTGAGGGAAATTGAAATACTGAATTTAAAAAACTTAAGTGAAATAATTTGTTTCTTCAGATTTGTTATATAATCATATAGTTGAGAATGGAATTTAATGTACCTTATCCAGAAATCAGATTGTTTAAAATGTCTATTGATTTTGGGTTTGTGTTTATATGTCTATTTTTTCCTTTGTGGTATTACTTTCATTCATTACTTAATATTAAAGTCTTTCTATTAAAGTTTAGAATTTGTCTATAAAATATTTAATTTTTATGTCTATAAATTTCAGAAGATTATGCTATAATGACAATAAAAATAAAATATGAAATTCTCTGCACAAGTTTTTTATGCTTATTCATCTGAAATTGCATTGAATTGTGTGTGTGTCAGGCACTATACCAGCAAAACACTGCAGATCCAATAGTAATTGTTTCTGCCCCTCAGAAGTTCCTATTAATATAGGAGGAGAGTGATAATAAACCATTACATTGTGACAATATGTGTAATAATGGACTATAAGGAAGAGACAGCACGTGCCCGCATCTCTGCCTACCATAGGGAGTGACAATTATGTTTATTTTCAAGCTAAAAGCAACTAAATGCGGAACCTGAGTCACATGTAATTCACTAATGAAAATAATTCAGGCATTCAAAATAACTCCAAACAAATTTACTGCCTTAGAAACAATTGAAATGAACTTTCTGAAAACACATGCTGAATTGGAAACTCACATCACTTGTGTTGATTAAGTTTGCTTTAGCCAGAATAATGTCAGGTGTATCAGGCATGATGTGGATTTGAGTCTTGTCCTTGTCCCAAGCTTCTCTATAAAGTCTCTAAAATGAGAAATAAGGGTTTTCAGTGGTGTTGTTAGATTAGTGACACAGTTAACTTCAAACAGGCTTAATATTTCAACTGAATTAGCCTTATGATTGATAGCATAAGCAGATAACATAAGCAGAAAATAGCTACAGTTCTTCTTGATTTATCTGGGACATAGTTGCCTTTCAAAATAGAGATTATGGATGACCCAAGTAATTGGAGCCTTTGCCAATATTGTTATAATTACTGTCATATGCAGTAATTCTCTATCTGTTAAATTGTAAAAGTCTTCCTCAGGGTTTAACTGGGAGACAGCCTTTACTTACTCAAATGATGACATAGTCAAGATATTTCTAGAAGTTAGGGTATCTCATTTTCTTTGTGGTTTATTATTTATAGTTATACCCATAATTATTTGGGGAAATCAGGATTCCCAAAAGGATACTGTATGGAAATTCATCAAAAATTCTTGACTGTCCCTGGCCATCCTGTATTTTTCTTTACAGAAGGGAAGGGGACGCAAACAAAAATCTTACTGATTTACTCAAACTAGAATGTTAACATTGTCAGAGAGATCCTGCTAAAAATACAAAACCTGAATCTAATCATGAGGATTCACCATACAAGCCCAAATTCAGAAAGAGTCTAAAAAATGAGTGGCCTGTGCTCTTTGTAAATGTCAAGGACTTGGAAGACACAGAAATAATGAGGAACCAGTTCAGTTTCAAGGAGACTAAAACATGACAAGTGAATTCAATGTGTGATCTTCAATTGCATAGTGGATAAGAAAAACTTAAAAAAAATTTTTCTAAAAAACATTAGTGGGTCCTAGCTGATTGGCTCAATACATAAAGTGTCAGCCTGATATATGGACATCACAGGTTCAATCTCTGGTCAGGGCACACAAGAGAAGTGACCATCTGCTTCTCTCTCCTTCTCCCTCCCTCTTTTCCTCCTCTCCCCCTTTCTCAGCTAGTGGCTCAATTGGTTCAAGCATCAGCCTGGGCTCTAATGATAGCTCAGTTGGTCCCAGTGCATTAGCCGCAGGTGCTAAAAATAGCTTGATTACTAGAGCAATGGCCCCAGACAAGGGTTACTGGGTGGATCCTAGTCGGAGTGTATATGGGAGTCTCCCACTATATCCCATCCTCTCACTTAAAAAAAAAAGAATATTAGTGGTAAATTAAATAAATTCTGTATACTAGAGTTGTTTCAATACTAATTTCCTGTTTTTGATCATGGTACTGTGGTTATGTTCTTGTGGAATAGTTCTTATTTTCAGGAAATACACAACAAAGTATTTAGGAATAGAGTGGAGAGAGAGAAAAAATAAATAAATGTGGCAAAATGTTAACAATTGGGGAATCTGAGGGAAGATATATATATTATATATATACACATATATTTATATATGTATATATGTATAAATCATTTGTACTATTTTTGAAACTTTGCTGTATGCCTGAAGTTATTTCAATATAAAAATTTAAGTCTCGCTAGTTCCTTGGACTTCTCAGTTTTTCTCTTTGGGGTGTGTGAGGTTGGCACTTTTCTCCTTCCTGAACACGCTTACTACAGTCCCTATAACCCAGAGAAGCTGATTAAAAACTTCAAGGCAAAAACAAAACAAGGCTTGTGAATTTCCATATGAATTTATCCTGGTTTTGTACTAACCTTTCTGACTAATTAAGATCAAGTTTCTCAACCTGTATTACAAGTCTTGTATACTGGATGATTCTTTGCAGGACCAGAGCGGGAAGGGGCCTGTGCTGTGTATTTCGGGATGTTTCCTGCGTATCTGACTTCTATCCACTAGATGCCAGTAGTATACCATCCTCAAATTGTCACAACCAAAAATATATATATATATATATATATCTAGGTCTTGCCAAATAACCCTGTGTGACAAAATTGTTCCTGGTTGAGAACAAGTAAGCAACCCATTTGTTTAATGGCATGTGTCATTTGTACCCCATGGAAAACAGAGAAAATGCTAATATTTGTTTATACTGAGATATATGTATTGGTCAAGGAAAAAGAGCAGGCTCAAGGATCTTGGGGCCCCTCTCTTGAGACTTAAGGGAATTAGTATCTCAGCATTTCTGTAACCAGTGCACACTGTTGAGAAGCCTGTCCTGAGGCATTAATGTTGGTAAATTTCATCAAAGGTTTTACTCTTGGCCACCTTATTAGCTCAGAGCTTTGTAAAAAGGCCTGTTACATGGAGAGAAAAACAAACAAACTTGGATTGTAAAGGGAAAAATATTTTGCTTAAATTTGTTGCTTTATTTGCCAGCTAGTTGGATTCAAATTTCCATCAGAAAAACAAAAAAGAATAATGAAAACTTAAACATTCAAATGAAGCTGACAGGTCAGAATCTACTATGAATCTTGAATACCAAAATAGCAAGAAATCTATGAGAGGTGGATTGGGAAGAGAGGAACTATAATTTATCAAATGCTTACTATAAGCTGGTTATATATATTATATGAAAACTAATATGTATGACATGTAAAATATTTAGCACTTTATATATATATATTTACATCCTTCTAAGACTTAACTGGTTATTATTATACATTTAAGCTTTCTTACCAATTCTAGAATCTCAGTGAACATAGTTCAACTTTTTGTAATTTTCAGGGTTATGCTTCTAACCGAGCAAATGATGATTATTCTTTCTCTTTTCTGCATAAAATTATTCTATACTACTGTTTCTCATTTATTTTATTCAATAAATATTTATTGAGCACCTAGTATATGCCAGACACTGATGACAGTGTTGAAGAAGGAAGTTGAAGACGAGATACAGAAAGATAGAGAGATAGATAGACAGATATATTATTATATTATCTTATATATTATATATAATTGTCTATGTATCTTAATCCGATAAACAAAATGCATTGTAATCACCTGGAGGAAAATATACTCTTTATAACCTTTCCATTGTGCCTTGTATAGTACTCAGCTTATCTCCATCATGCCCCCAAAGGGACATACAACAATATCTGGGTTTTATGCACTCAAGTTTCAAAGAAAAAAAAGCATGTTGAATTGTTTTTCATTACATTTTGGATAAACAAACAAGCTTTGAGTGACAAAAGTTGATGCTAACCAATTTTTACATGATCCATTGTGAAGTAGTTGATAATCCAAATAAAACAACTAAATATAACACATTATGCTGTGTTGTGCTATGCTATGTGATGTGATACTATGCTATTCTACTAATCTATTGAGAAAATTGTATTGAATACCTACCAAGTACCAGGCAGTATAATTTATTTCCAAAGAATTGTACTCACATCACTCCTATTTTTAGCATTTGCCTTGGCCAGAACTATGTCCATGGCATCAGGAATGCTGGTGAACTTGTTTTTGTCTGGAGGCTGACGATATTTCTTCTCACTGATGATTTCTGAAGCCCGCTTGTTCTTTTCTGCCTCCAAAGAACCCAGGGGACTCCATCCTATGCCTTTCAACCACTCAAGATCAGACTTATACAGATTCTGTGAAAATACAGAGCAAGCCATCAAAATCCCATCCTTATCTGCACCCTTGACTCAAGTGATTCTACGCATTACAAACAGATGCATTTTAGATCTTCAGTGATAATTCTTTGTAGTTTTTGTTTCTCTATGACTAAATGGCTACTCAAAGGAGATAGAAAGTAGTATATAAACTACAGTATTAGATTTAATAGAAGCTGACCTCACTCTGTAGTTCATAAACTTTTTTAGCTTGAATAACATCATTCTGGTCAGGCAGGCATGTCCACTGGTGCAGGATATTCCTGTAGTCTGCATCGCTGACCAAAGCTTGACATTTCTTGGCCAGCACCACTCCCAACATGTCCACTGGGCTGGTGTACTTGGTTTTCCACTTCTCAAAGTCCTTCTTGTACTCTCTTTCACTCTGCATTTTGGCCACATTCATGGACAGCACAAGCTTTGGATCATCTTGCAGACTTCGGAATCCAATATGGTGACCGAGTTGCTTGCGGTAACCTTGTTTGTATTTAAACTGAAATCAGATGAAACAGTTCTTTTATTAACATAAACAGAGGTTAAGTTAAGCTCAGTTTGCTTTATTTGTATGTGTGTTTTCCAAAATTGAAACAAGAGAAAGGATGTCTATGTTAACTTGGCAAGAAATATAAACACATAAGTAGAGGCTTCCAAACAAATGTAAGGTAGATGAGTATCAAGAGAGGTTGTAGTCAGAAATTAATTCTAATTAGAGGCAGAAATATATTCTGGAAGATGTGTATATTGTGTATGCTGATGTTAGGGAAGACTATGATAAAGCACTTGTGATGTCCTTATGGGATTAATGGGAAAGTTTGGGCTGACTGGCAAAAAATAATTAGGAAGATTCGAGACTTGATGAATAGTTTAATAGTGTAGATTAACTTATTAAGCAGCAGAATTGTTAGTGGTTTGCCATATGGTTATGTTATAAATTTGTCCTGTTCAGGATTCATTTCTTAATGCGCATATGGCTAAAAACAGTGACATATGTTAGATTAGAAAGAAAATTCTACATGATCTCAACATACTGTCAAGGTGGGTCAAAATGAACTACATAAAATTAAGAAAGTAAAAGTGAAATCCAGTATTTAGATTCAACTGGAAAAACTGCATTAGTACTGGATGACAATACAATGATAATAATGGTAGTAATAATAAAATTTACATGATCTTAGATGCTGAGCACACAGTATACCTCATGGGAATGGGTTCTACTCTCTTGACACCAAACTTCCTGGTTATGTATATTAAAAATATTCAGGGGTTCTATAACTTCTATATGGGCAATCTGACAAAATTGCTTGTAAAAAAGTAGTGTCACAGATTCTCTAAGAACACAGATAAAGACAAGTCAGAAGCTCATTTACTTTTGACTGACTTATTAACAGGAAAACAATTGAGAAAAGTTTTGAAAAAATAGAGTAAAATAAATCACAAGTGGAATGATCAGAATATAGAAGGACTTATAAAATGAAAATCAAAGGAGAATAAGGAACTTGAAATATTTGAAGAGCTATCAGGTGGAAGAGGAAATAGACTATTGTGTGGTGTAGAACTAGAGCTGTTCGGTAGCATAGTTGAGTTCCACGTAAGAAAATGTATACTAACAATTTGAGATGATCCAACAAAAAAATGAACACAAAAATTCTTATATTTGTGTTCACAGACTGAATGACCACGTGTTGGAAACTGAGAGAAGGTAGGGCATTAAATTATCTTCTACCTCTAAATTCTATCATTTTAATTTATTATTTATAAAAATAGCTCTAATTTCTTAAATTTTATAGATACAAGAACCATTTGAAACTGAGAGAAGATACAATCTCTACAATAGTAGAAAAGTTCACTTATAGTTAATTTTAGGGTAAGATTTCAAAAGTTTCTAAGTAATAGGTTCACGTTGAAAGAAAACAGGTACTATCAAATGTTGTGTTGTTAAAAAATTATTGCTATTTCTTCACTTCCTAAACTAGTTTTACCTCATGGGGAGCACATAAGATCAAATGAAAATGAGTTTAGGCCCTGGCTATTTGGCTCAGTGGTAGAGTGTTGGCCTAGCATGTGGAAGTCACAGGTTCAATTCTGGGTCAGGGCACACAAGAGAAGTGCTCATCTGCTTCTCCACCCTTCCCCCTCTCCTTTCTCTCTATCTCTCTCTTCCCCTCCTGCAGCCAAAGCTCCATTGGAGCAGGTTGGCATCAGGCGCTGAAGTGGCTCCAGTTGCAATGGAGCAGCGGCCCTACATGGGCAGAGCATTGCCTCCTACTGGGCTTGCCGGGTAGATCCTGGTTGGGTGCATGTGGGAGTCTGTCTCTCTGCCTCCCACTTCTCATTTAAGAAAAATACAAAAAAAAATGAGTTTATGATCTGGGGAACTTATTATCATCAATACTGCCATTAGTCCTCTGGTTTCATCACTCATTGATTATTTTAACAATAATTGACCTTCAAGCCAGAAAGAACATGCTTTTAGGTACATTAGATACATTATCTAATTAGTTTTCCAACACTTCTGGAGTACCACAGATTATGTAAATTAGGTAGAATCTTCCCTTATAATTTTAGAATTTGTTAGATTTGGTCTTCAGACAGGCTTTGTCTCCAAACCAATTCCTTATCTTGTTTGGTTTTAAAGATTTTGGTTAAGAGGTTGTGCTTCCCTATGAAATTCTGGTAATTTATTCTCCATAGTCAAAGTCCTCTGAAGTTTTTGTTGTTGTTGTTAATTCTTGGGATTAACAAAATGAGGCATTCAGGTGCCTGATTCAGATAAAAATATATTCTCATAGAAATCAAAGTAATACTTACATCACTAGCAATGTCTCTTGAAGCTTTGGCCAACTGTACAGAAATTGCATCAACTGGGAGATCATAGCCTTTCTTTAAAGCTTCTTCCCATCCAAGTTTATAGAGTTTCTAAAAATTAAAAAAAGATTTAATGTTATTCAGTGCTTATTAAAACCCCAACAGATCAGTGAATAAAAATTTACCTAAAGGATAGAGATCTGCCTCAACCCTAAAAATAAGGATAAAAACAAAACAAGTTGTTTAATAAAGCACTGACTAAGCATCACATGATCTGGCTTCAGATTTTGGGCTCTGATATACCTTCTGCCCCAGGGCAGTGGGTATAATTGAGTATGGCCTTTTCAGTTCAGACACAATATGGGCATATCAGGTATATCAAGTAACTTTCTCATGCTACATATTCATATTTTGAACATACATGTTAAAATACTTGATAACAAAAAGTTAGGCAATAATATTAGTTATCTAAGTGACAAAAGTAATAGATGATGAAATGCCTTTTATAAGGTGCAATAAATGAATTAAACTTTCTGAGTCAAATTCATGGAACAGATGCATGTGTGTGAACACTGGATAATAATCAAAACAGCTACTTACTATGCGCCAGGCACTATGCTGAGAGCCTTAAGTGAAATTTCACACTTGGTCCACACAGCAAGTCAATGCAATAGGCATTTTTATAGTCCCAAGTTTAGGGATGAGGAAACTAAGGTTTAGACCTAATAGTATACAACTTATAAATTGGCAAAACTAAAACTCACACCAGATCCGTTTGTTACAATATTTTCTTCCTACAATTATTTATTGATTTTCTTTTCTCTGAGGAGCACAAGTACTGAGAAAAACAGAACAGGCACAGCGCCTGGACCCATGGAACAGACATCGTAGCTGAAGCTCTTGCTTTTGACCACACTTTGCAACATCCCCAGGCCAGCCAGTTCCAATGCTTCAGCATTTACATCAATCATTTACTATTACATTGTTTAATATGTTTAATTAGTTTCAAGTCAAATTTTATGTAGCTTTACCTGACTGTTTTGTATTTGATTCTGCTTGGCTTGTAAAATATCTGGTGTATCGGGCATCACATGAATCTTGGTTTTGTCTTTGTTCCAATCAACAGTGTATAAGTGCTAGAAAGTTTAAAAAAAAGGCATTTGAAATTTGAATCACTTTTTAGGACAAACTGGAAAGAAAGAAGTATATATACATAGCAGAGTATTTGAATGTGTGCAATTTGAATTAGACTGAATTAATTTAGTAACTAAAGTAAGTATATAATTCAAAGGAGACATCAAAACCAAACTCAGACTTTAAAAAATAACCCTTTAAATGTCTTCTATCTTCTAGGATAAATCAAATGCTTAAGATATAATAATTAAAAAATAATTTCTAACTCAATTAAAAGGGCATGAGAAATAAAAATAAGAGGTAAGCAGCAGAAGAAACGGCACAGGGGCGTGCTCGGGAATGGTTTGACACTGCCTAGACGTGAGGAACCAGAATCAAAGGTCCCCGACCAGCGCCAGAGGCAGTTAGCCTGCCCTGCTGGAACTGTGTGGAAGGATGGCTGTTCTGTCCATACCTTGTTCATAGTATGTGCATTCTGCTTGGCAAGAACCATGTCCATGGAGTCGGTCATCTTCTTAAACCGGAAATTGCTAGGATGCTGGCGGTATTTCTGATCACTGGCATATTCAGTTGCTTTCTTGGCCTTCTCCACTTCTAGGGAACCAGCTGGACTCCAGCCGAGCCCCTTGTACCATTCATTGTAGTCTTGCTTATACACATTCTATGAAGAGAAGAGGCAAACCTACTTTACTCTATCAATTTAGAGACAAGGGGGTGGCATAAAAGACTGTGATCTCCCTTCCCATGCTAGGAATCCAACCATCACCCAGAAAGAAGAGAGCCTTACATCACTCTGCATTTGATTCACATTCTTGTTCAGCTGGATATGCATGGCGTCCGGAAGAAGGATGTACTTGTGAATCAGGCGCTTATAGTTGGTATTGGTGATGTTGGCTTGGGCATCCTTGGCGGCCGTGACACTGAGCATGTCAGCAGAGGTGTGGTAGTTGGTCTTCGTCTTCTCATAGTTCTTCTTGTACTCACGATCAGACTGTATCTTTGCCACTTTCATGGAATGGACTAATTTGGGATCATCCTCAAGACTACGGAAACCAACCATCTTCCCCCTCTCCTTTTCATAATTATGTTTGTATTTATACTGTGAAGAAAATTTGAATATTTATTTAGAGCAATTCTCTTGACTAGAGAAATCATTCTAGTGTTGGCACCCTGTATTTCATAAGAAGTAATACTTGTATAGAATTCTACAGTTCACAAAACACATTTTTCACATTTTTTTGTGTAACTTGATAGGACTTTACCTTGTGAAGTTGATAGCAGAGTTATTGTTACTGCCCTCACTTTATAGATGAGTAAACTGAGAACCAGAAGTGAAGGATTTGTAAGGTTAATAAGGATTATTACCCAGACCTTGTGATGATACACAACACTGACTTCTACACCTATCCTCTGTTAGTGGTAAAGAGGCCTTTAGTTGGTGATAAGAGTACAACAAATGAAAGAAAAAAGCAGAAAGTTCTAAGCAGCATAATGCTTCCATGAGAAATCATCCAGTCAGTCTTCTACTGGTAAGAATGGGTTTGATTATGAGATACACAGCATGATTTTAGAGTACTTTTGTATTTGTGGCTTCTTTTCTTTTAAGACTCTCTATACTGGTCTGATGGGGAAACATATTACTATTTATCACCCAATTTCCTTCTATAGAGGGAAGATTTTGGCACATGAATACATTCTACCTACCTCTTGTGGGTTTGCGTGTGCAAGTTAGGGGGCAGGAGCTAGGAAAGCCAAATTCTTCTAGCCTAATAGAGGGAGAAGAATTCGGAGTTATCAGGACAATGTAGAAGTGAGATAGGGATGGCTTGGCAGGAAAGGAAAGATGGAGAACAGAGAAAGAGGAGGAAAGAGAAAGTATAACTGGGGATTAGTTAAGGAAAAAGTGCTCTGAAATGAGCTCCTCTCACTATGCCCAAATCATTGCATACTCTCTGTGAGTGGATTCCAAGAGGGAACAACCAGATGAAAGAATTGAGTTTCACAAAGCTTGTGTTATGGCAGTGGTGTGCTGGCATAGCAGCTTTCTGGGGGAAAAGTCCTAAGTTGTAGGGTTTGTCAATTTTTGTGGTGTCAATACTCCCGCCGTGGCTGATGGCAAGTGACCAACAGCTTAACAACTGGTTTGCACAACTCCCAATTATTTGACAATCAGCTGTCATAAACGCAAAGGAACAGTGTCCCCAGCACACCACTTTACGAGACATCCTGTTAGAAGGACAGGTCCTAAGAGGCAAGAACAATGCAGCTCTTTGGATTTCTGTACACCATAGCCTTGGTGACAGGGTTCTGTGGGCCATAACCTTGGTGATGGATTTCTGCAGGCCATAGCCTTGGTGACAGAGTTCAAGGTAAATTCACCTAAATCTCATGAGACAGGGAGCAGACTTCATTGTGGTAATAATATGGTCAGCATTCTTTTTTTTTTTTTCCCTAGAAATACCAGAGAAAACAAAAGAGGAAAGCTAAGAAGTGTTCACAAAATAGAATGAAGCTATTGTTACCAGGCACACTACCCCCTGCCCCCACATTTTATCCACTCAGTTTTTCCAGAACCTAGCCCTTCTTATTTCGTGAAGTTAGAACCCCCAGCCAGGTGACTGCTCTCCCTCGGACTTACATCACTTGCAATATCTCTTGAAGCCTTGGCAGCTTTGATAGGAATTGCATCGGTTCTAAGATCATAGCCTTTCTTTTTAGACTCTTCCAAAGAAAGTTTGTAGAGTTTCTGTAGATAAAGGAAAGGGAATAGTTTTTGTCTAAATAGAGTCAAACTAGCAATGTGGCATTATTTTTATTTTAGAACAGATTGTTTCACTCGTGGTTCAATGGTTGAATGTTCTCACAAATAACATAATTGTGTATGAAAAGAATCAATTACAAACTCAAACATATCTTCAAGAAACCACCAGAAAAGTAGAAGCTCTCCATCACTATTAGGTTATAAATATGCCTTTTAGAAATGTCAAAGCCCAGTAGATTGTTTTTGATGCATTTTATTAAATAGGCATTAAGGGAAAACTGCAAAACAGCCATATTCTTACATCAGAAGAACATTTCATTGTTTTGCAGTTCACATTTTTATTTATGTAATTGTGTGAATTCTACAATACAAAAAGAAGTCAGCAATACTAAATCACTATGTAATTCAAATAAAGAAAAGAAAAAACCTGGCAGAATTAGACAATATCTTAGCAACTATGATTAGGATAAGAAAGGAAATGAAATATAACACCTATGTGTTTTCTAACATTAAGTGCTGCACATTTCTGTTATGAAGATTGCCCCAAATTCTTCAAAATGTGCATCATTCCTTTCCATTCAACCTTTCCCAGACTCTTCTTTAGGACCATCTCAAAAGCTTGGTGATGGACTCTCTAGGAATAAAGTTCTAGGATTCCCATTTTTTTTCTCTTCTCTTGGCCCCCAAGCTCTTCTCTTCTTGCCAAGTGTCTTTGTTTGAGAAGAAAGACCTGCCCCTAAAACAAAACGACCTGCCTTTCAAATTCCTAATTGCTCTGGCCCAAGTCCCATCGATAGGCTGCCTCTGTCAGCAAAGCAAGACGGAGAAAGATTCTCATTTTTGGATTCCCACTCTTACTTTCAAAACATTTACTCTCATAATTAAGGCATATTAATTAGTTAATTCATTTTTACTGGTTCAAAAAGGCAGGAAAGAAAGATGACAACAAGGGGTATTATACTTACATCACTTATGTTAATTGCATTTGCCTTTGCCAGAACAATCTGGGGAATGTCAGGCATGATGTGGACTTTGGTCTTGTCAGCTTCCCATGCTTGTTTGTAGAGGTGCTAGAAAGTAAAAACAAACAAACAAACAAAAACCTCAGCACAAGTTAGTATCTTAAAAGGAGCCTTGCTTAGTACATACATGTCATTGTACATAAATATCAAGAGTTTATGTATTTTTATTAGCTAAGTCTTATTTTTACAAAATTTAAAAAGGGTGCTCATTCAAACAAGACAGTTGAGAGAATGTAGAATAGAAAGTAAAATATTCTCACCAGATGCAGAGTTTAAAATAATGATTTTTAGGATGCTCAAGGATCTTAGAGCAACAATGGATGGATATAATGAGCACCTAAATAAAAAGATAGCAAGCATCAAAAATGACATTGAAATTATAAAAAAAAACCCAGTCAGAAATGACAAATACAATCTCAGAAATGACGACTGCACTAGAAGGAATCAGATGAAGCAGAGGATCAAATCGGTGATTTAGAGTATAAGATAAATGAAAGCGCGGAAACAGAGCAGCAAAAAGAAAAAAGGCTCAAAAAGACTGAGGAAATCATAGCTGAAAACTTCCTTAAACTGATGAAGGAGAGTCACACAAGTTCAAGAAGCACAGAAAGTCCCATTAAAGAGGAACCCAAGGAGGCCTACGCTAAGACATATCATAATTAAAGTGCCAAAGTTAAGAGACAAAGAAAGAATACTAAAAGCTGCAAGAGAAAAGCATTTAATTACTTACAGAGGAGCCCCCATAAGGATGACATCTAACTTCTCAACAGAAACACTTGAGGCCAGAAGCAACTGGCAAGAAATAGTCAAACTGATGCAAAACAAGAACCTACAACCAAGACTTCTTTATCTAGAAAGGTTATCAGTTAAAATTGAAGAAGAAATAAAAAACATTCAAGACCAAAAAAAACCCTCAAGAACAAAAAACAAACTCAAGGAATTCATTACAACCAAACAGGTACTGCAAGAAATGCTAAGAGACCAGCTATAAAAAGAACAAAGAAAAAATCTAGAAAAAGATGATTGTAGGTCGAAAGAATAAAATGGCAATAAATAAGTACATGTCAATAATAAACTTAAATGTAAATGGATTAAATGCCCAATCAAAGACATAGGATAGCTGCATAGATAAGAAAACAGGACCCGTACATACGTTGTCTACAGGAGACCCACCTCAGAACAAAAGATACACATAGACTGAAAGTGAAATGATGGAAAAAAGTATTTACTGCAAATGGAAATGAAAAAAAAGCTGGGATAGGAATATTTATATCTGATTTTAAAAGTAAGGGATAAAGAAGGTCACCACATAATGATAAAGGGAGCAATCCAATAGGAGGATATAACCATTGTAAATATTTATGGGCCTAATATAGGAGCACCTAAATATATAAAGTTTGATGGACATAAAGGGCAAGATCAACAGCAATACTGTAATAGTAGGGGATTTTAGTACTCCACTAACATCAATGGATAGATCCTCCAGAAAGAAAATTAACAAAGAAACAGCAGCCTTAAATGACACACTAGATCAACTGGATTTAATACATATCTTCAGAACCTTTCGCCCCAAAGCAGCAAAATATACAGTATATTCAAGTGCTCATGGTACATTCTCTAGGATAGACCACATGTTAGGACACAAAACAAGTCTCAATAAATTTAAGAAGATTGAAATCATACCAAACATCTTCTCTGATCACAATGGCATGAAACTAAAAATCAACTACAATAGAAAATCTGAAAAATATTCAAACACTTGGAGACTAAATAGCATGTTATTAAATAACGAATGAGTTAACAATGAGATCAAGGAAGAAATAAAAAATTTCCTTGAAACAAATGAAAATGGACATAGAACAATTCAAAATTTATGGGACACAGCAAAAGCAGTCCTGAGAGGGAAGTTCATAGCATTACAGGCATACGTTAAGAGGCAAGAAAAAGCTCAAATAAGCAACTTAACCTTGCATCTAAAAGAACTAGAAAAAGAATAACAACTAAAGCACAGTGGAAGTAGAAGGAAGGAAATAATAAAGATCAGAACAGAAATAAATGACATAGAGGCTAAAAAAAAAAAACAATACAAAAGATCAATGAAACCAAGATCTGGTTCTCTGAAAAGGTAAACAAGATTGACAAATCTTTAACCAACTCATCAGGAAATTAAGAGAGAGGACTCAAATAAATAAAATTAGAAATGAAAGAGAAGTACCAACTGACACTGCAGAAATACAAAGAATTATAAGAAAATCCTATAAAGATCTATATGCCCCAAAATTGGACAACCTAGGTGAATGGATAAATTGCTAGAAACATACACTCTTCCAAGACTCAATCCAGAAGAATCAGAAAACCTAAACAGACTGATTACAACAAATGAAATTAAAACAGTTATCAAAAAACTCCCAGCACACAGAAGTCCTGGATCAGATGTCTTCACAGGTGAATTTTTACCAAATATTCAAAGAAGAACTAACATCTATCCTTCTCAAGCTATTTCAAAAAATTCAAGAGGAGGGAAGACATTCAAGTTCCTTTAATGAGGCAAGCATTATCCTCATTCCAAAACCAGGTAAAGACACTACAAAGAAAGAAAACTATAGACCAATATACTTGATGAACATAGATGATAAAATTTTCAACAAAATATTAGCAAACCAGATCCAGCAATACATTAAAAAAATCATACATCATGATCAAGTGAGATTTATTCTGGAGAGGCAAGGCTGTAGAACATTTGCAAATTAATCAATGTGATTCATCATATAAACAAAAGGAAAAATAAAAAATCACATGATTATATCAATAGATGCATAAAAAGCATTTGATAAAATGCAGCATCGATTTATGATCAAAACTCTCAGCAAAGTGGGAATACAGGGAATATACCTCAACATGATACAGGCCATCTATGACAAACCCACAGCCAACATAATACTCAATTGACAAAAATTAAAAGAGAGAATTCTCTTAATCCCTTGAGATCAGGAACAAGGCAGAAGTGCCCCCCTTTACCACTGTTATTCAACATAGTTTTGGAAGTCCTAGCCACAGTAATCAGACAAGAAGAAGAAATAAAGGCATTGAAATTGGAAAAGAAGAACTAAAGCTATCATTATTTGCTGATGACATGATACTATACATAGAAAACCCTAAAGTTTCAGTCAAAAAACTACTGGAACTGAGAAATGAATTCAACAAGGTGGCAGGATATAAAATTAATATTCAGAAATCAGTGGCATTTTTATACACCAACAATAAACTGTCTATAAGAGAAATTAAAGAAATAATCCCCTTCACTATTACAACAACAAAAAATAAAGTACCTACGGGTAATTTAACCAAGGAGGTAAAAGACTTGTACTCAGAAAATTATAAGACCAGAGCCACTCCAGCGCCTGGGGCAGAGGCCAAGGAGCCATCCCCAGCACCCGGGCCATCTTTGCTCCAATGGAGCCTCGGCTGCGGGAGGGGAAGAGAGAGACAGAGAGGAAGGAGGGGGGGGGTAGAGAACCTAGGTCCCCCGCACGCCAGGCCGACGCTCTACCGCTGAGCCAACCGGCCAGGGCTATATAGTCTTTTCTAATGTGGATGAGGTCATATAATGCATAATGTTGTACATCATGCTTTTTACCAGTTCACTGTCCCTCAGACCATTGGAGGGCTGCCAAATACAGTGGTCCTCTCACTGACCACCAATGAAAGAGGTGCCCCTTCCAGAAGTGCAGTGGGGGCTGGATAAATGGCCTCAGGGGGCTGCATTGCGGCCCGCAGGCCGTAGTTTGGGGACGCCTGATTTAGGCAGTTTTCCATTGACAGACCTTTATTTGTTGTTTTCGGTCTCTTTTTCCTCAAGTAATGGCACCATAACCTTTGTGGTGGACTTAGAGATGCACTGCCCAGACACCCGTTCAAAAAAGAACACGTTGCCCCAACAATTGGCAGACAGCCGCCAGTTGTCATGCGCTGCAGGGTTTGCTGCCTCACTCAGGAGCACACCTCTCCCTGGTGGCCACAGCTGGTGACTTATCCAAGTGTGTGTGCGCAGGGCCAGGCCGAGGCAGGGCATGCCCAGCAGGCTGTGTATACTGAGGGCCTGCCTCACAGTCAGACCCTCCTTCTGCACAGCTCTCTCTCCCACAGGTACCAAACCCTAAAAAATGCCTCGTACTCTACCTTCCATCTCAACATCTCTTTCTGGAAACTCTAACCTGCAAAATATATCATGTATACATATGCATGTCTATCTTTGCACATATATAAACATTTCTATAGGGTATTTATTTGGCATGTGAATATCTAATTTTAGCAAATATGAACAAAATATTAATCAAAAGTTTACATTAAGATGAACTCTCTTGCAAATTCTGCGTATAACACAACTTTTTAATCTTTGCAATATGATTGGTTAAAAAAAAAGCTATCTTTTTGTCTTAGCCAATTTTAATGAGAGAACAAAAACAAAACTTCTGGAGGCTTCTCTAAACAAGGGATCAGTAAACTTTTCCTGAAAAAAACCTGATAACAAATACTTCAAACTTTGTAGGTCAGAAGATTTCTGTCACCAAGTACTCAACTCTGCTGTTGTAGTACAAAAGCAGACAGTATGCAATATTTTAATTACTTTAAATGTAAATGGCTACTTGGCTAGTGGCTATAGTTGAGACAGCACAATTCTAGTGGGAAAAACAATAACTAGTCATCAGTCTGATTCTAGTTCAGACCCAGTAGTTAACCTGCTGTGTGTCTTTAGGAAAGGTGCCTTGCCTCTCTGGGCCACAATTTCCTTCACACTTCAATGAGAGGATTCAACTTGCTGATCACCAAGCTATCTCTCAATGTTATCATTTGTTCGATTCTCATCTTGGCATCATTATTCTGAAATGGTAATCATTAACAATGAAGGAAAAAAAATGAAAGTTTTACTGTTTTAAAAATAAATGTACACTTGTGGTTTAAATATTAAACGCTAAAGGGGGCACTGACAGTCGTGCCTTGGCTTTTAGGCAAACTCCTTTCAGGGAGATTGACCTTCTTGACAAATCGGTTTCCTCAGGAGACTCCAGGGGATTTCCTCAGAGACTTAGCATTATACATAATACAGCTCTAAATTTAGGACCATCATTTTCTGCAACTGCCTAATGTTAAAGTCCAAATAGTTTTACTTTTTTTTTGCTAATTAACAGCATTTTAAATTGTGATCCACACAATACAGCTAATGTTGCTGCAGTTATTTTATGATTTGTAACAGATGTCCAAGGATGTCATACTGTTTGTTGGTCCTAATATCAACTTATAGCTAAAAAATGTAAAAACACACTAAGGCTTTTCTAAAGGCTAGAATAATTAGTAATGCAAGGAACTAACTAACTACTGGGGAGGAAGATTGCTCTCAAGATTGACCAGAGAAAGTCCTTGTTCAGAATGCTGCTTTAGCCACATGATCCCATCAAAGCAGCTAGGAAGCGGGGTGAGATGCAACACACAGCTGTGCTTAGGCAGGCAATCTTCTGATTCAATCTTGTAAACATCTAGTCAAACTCACCTGACAGACAGGACTCATTTTTAAGGTTTGTTTTTTAAAAAGAGAGTCTATATTTATTTTGCTACATCTATTGGGTAGAGTGATTCTTTGAACATTTTAGTGGGGGCACCTATTAGGACTAACTTCTATCTTTTTTTTTTAAGTTACAAAGCCCTCTTTCAAGGTAGAGTAAACATTAATTACGATGCCCTAAAACTGTCAGCAAAATCTGTAGATAAAGTGTAAGATGTGCCTAGCTTCTTCCTGATGGAGCTGACACACCACATTATTGAAAGACTTACATCATTCATAATTTTTGCATTATTCTGGGCCAAAACCATGTTCATTGAGTCCATCAACGTGGAATACTTCAAAGTGTCTGGGTGTTGGCGGTACTTCTTATCACTGATAATCTCCATGGCTTTCTTGTTTTTCTCAGCCTCCAGGGAACCCAGAGGGACCCATCCAACACCTTTCACGAAGTCAGTGAAGTCAGCTTTGTACTGATTCTGCAAAAGAAGATACATTCAAGGATGAGAAGAAACCGAAACTTCTAAGAACCATATTTGGGTATTTAATATTCTATAAGTTCCATTTTAGTTTTCAACTAGTAGTATATTGAACATCTACTATTTTTATCCATAAACTTTATCTTTTACACATTTCTTTGCATGAGATATTCAATATAAGTAGGAATATTTTGGTGATTTGTTTTTCTCAATGCCTTTCTGAAGAAGTGCTAAAAACTACCAATTAATTTATCATGTTACTTCTATCTTGAGAAAGGTGACTATGCTGGCCTAACCTCCTTACAAAAATTCTCAAGTTCCCTTGGTTAACAGATGACTTATAGGGACCCCATTTCTCTTGTTTCCTATAAGTTTTTGATCAGTTACCGTGGTTACAACTCCCCCAGGTATACCGGAAACCTTATTGGTACTTTGCACAAATTTCATTTTTCTCCTCTCAACTCTGGCGTTTTCCTCTACAATTGTACACATGATTGCTTTCATTTGGGCACTTAGGTACCTCCCCATATATGTTATATGTCTATAATGAGATATTATGTCAATAATATATATATGAGATAATAACTCAGCTTCTACATTCCCAAAGAGAAATATAAATACAGGCATTGTGAGGCCTGCTTTTAGTTTTTAATTTAAATTCATTTTTCCCAGCCACCAAATGTCCTCTATTGCTGAATTCTTGGCTCTCCACTGTCTGTGCCTTCCTCACATTCATTCTAATAAGCCGCTGCAGCCACCACCTCCTCAGGAAGTCAGAGAGGCAGCTACACACTTGGACACAGTAGAATGAAAGCGGATTGGGAGTGAGGGGGAGGAGCTCTCAGCCATTGGGCTTTCTGCTTTCCCTCCTACTCCTTTATTAGGAGCCTTTCATGCTTATGACTCCTCTGTTAGGCATACTCTTCCAACACATCCTGTCTGAAACCAAATTTCAGTTGCCATTGTTGAATCCAGCATGAACAAGGCTCACAGCAATAATAGTAGAAAATAAGACTTTAGTTTTTAGAATTGATCCCCTTTTGTTAAAAAACTTTTTTTAACTTTAAAAATGAAACACCTCTGTGGGAAATTGTACATGAACTTCTTTCAAGATTTTCAAAAAGTCATTAATCATGGTCATTAATGATTTGCTTATTATCTACAGTGAATACTCTGCAAACGTTGTGGCTGTCACGTACATCACTTTGAATTTGCATCATGTTTTTGGCCAATTCAAAGTTCATGGCATCAGGAAGCATGTTGTAGGTATGGATCACATTCCTGTAGTTCGCGTTGGTGGCCACTTCCTGAGACTTCTTGGCTGCCACCACACTGAACATGTCCACCGGGGTGTGGAAGGAAGTCTTAGATTTCTCATAGCCCTTCTTGTATTCCCGGTCTGACTGCATCTTGGCCACCTGCATGAAGTGCACCAGCTTCGGGTCGTCTTCTAGGCTCCGGAAGCCGATGTGTTTCCCTTTGGCTTGTTCATAGGCTCGCTTGTACTTGAACTACGGACAGAAAACAAACAAAACAAAACAAAAGACATGGTGATGAAGATAGTGGAGGAAATGGAAGAAAATATAATAAACTAGATGCCATTAGCTTTGTCATAGGTATAGATTTTCAGAGCTACTCTAAAATTAGAAAGAAAAGAGCTCATGGTGGCAAGGAGCAAAATCTTCTTACTTCAAATTTCTTGCCTGACTTGAGTCCATGGGGAAAAAATGACCTCAGAATTAATCAAAGAGATGTGGAAATGAATTATTTGAGGTGCTTAACAAAGCAGCTCTCCCCACTCAGTTGTCTAACTAGCAGGAAAGGCTGCAGATATAGTTTTTCATGGTGCATCTTTAAGTTCAGGAAGAGCCTGGTCATGGGTCTCATAAGCAAAATTATAGCTTGCATCTTTATGTTTGCTTACTACAAATGATCTGAATACTCTAAAAACAACTCATTTTAACAAGACCCAGTCACTTTTTACATAAATAATGAACAAATTATTGAGGGCCCTAGGACAGAGTGGAGGAATGTGGCTTGTGTGGTACAGGGGATGGTCCGCCCACACTGGGTAGAGCTGACTGCAGCTCCTGAAAACACGCATGCTTGGCTCATTGGCTCTTGCTCGGTCAGGCTAGAGAAGGCCCAGTGGAAGTACTTACATCACTGGCAATGTCTCTTGAGGCTCTTGCAGCCTTTATTGGGATGGCATCCGGCCTCAGGTCATATCCTTTCTTTTTTTCTTCTTCCCAGCCAGCTTTGTACAGTTTCTAAGTGATCAAATAGAAAGAACATCAACATCTTGTCACTTGGGTTAGAACGGCGATTCTGATTTCAAAGTGGTTGGCATGTAGAAGAGAAATGTCCCATTAACATTAGTTCCCTTTACTTTCTCCCCTACTTTTGTCGTTCATCTACTTACATCGCTCATGGTGATTTGGTTCATTTTGGAGAGTAAAATGTCTGGTGTATCGGGCATGACATGAATGGTGGTCTTGTCTTTGTTCCATTTCTCAATGTAGCGCTTCTATAATAAGAAGGACAGGCACATGATTGTAGAGCAGGACCCGTGTGTAATAATGTTATCGAGAGGAAGATTCACAACTCCACAGTAGACGAGCTTAAATCTGACATTGGGAAGTGAGTGAAATAGCAAGAAGGGCTGAGGAGTCTAGACACATGATGAGGAAAAAAAATGATGAAACAAGGGAGTCCTTTTCCACTAAAACAACAAATACCATCTTGCCCCAACCTCACACTATGTAGGTTTTGTGGTACTGTCAGCCTAGTGTTGACAGACAGGTCTATATAAGTGAGCGGTCTCTAGTCATAATAAAAGTTATAGAATGCCCTTCCCACCACCAGCAGCACCTTCAGAAAGGTTGAAATGCTGACAAAGATCACGATGGCAGTGCCAGACTCAATGGCTTGAGGGTTCTCGGGCTGGGGCCAGCAGGTGAGTTCTTACCTTATCCATAGTCAGTTTGTTACTTTTGTTAAGTGCTTGTTCCATCGTGTCCATGGAGTATGTGAACTTCAGCTTTTCAGGGTGCTGGCGATACTTCTTCTCACTAAGAATCTCCCCTGCTTTCTTGGCCTTCTCCACTTCCAGCGAATCAATTGGGACCCAACCGATCCCTTTCATCCAATTGGTGAAGTCGGATTTGTATAGATTCTTTACATCAAAAAAAAAGGGAAATTTTCATTTCAGAAAGAGTCAGGGTTTGGGTTTCTTTGGCTAAATGATTCATTCATTATCAAAAAGGAAGTTGGGGGAGAATAATCTGCTTTTTATTCCCTATCATCTTGTTGGAAAAACAATTAATTATAAAAATAGTAGTGTTCATGGTGGTTTCATATAATAAATACTTACCTAGTAATTTCTTTTAAAATTTAACTTTCTTGAGGCTAAAGTAAAGAGAATTTTGTGCTAGAAAACATATTACATAGCACCCATTTGAATCTCTTATTTTCTTTAAAGGTACATTATATATTGGGTCTAACAGCCAAAGTTTTATAATATAATATAGTATCCCCTAAAAGAAGCTACACACAGTGTAAATCAGTAAAATGCTAAAACTCCAAGTTCTGGAGAAGACCCCTAATTGCAGTGAGTCTAGTCAGGTTTGGAGTTGTGGGAGTGGAATGGAGGGTCTCTTGTTCTCCCCTCCCACCGGCTAGAAATAAATAAATCCATGTCAACAATGTGTTGATCGTTACATACATCACTTTGAATCTGCATCGCATTCTTGGAGTGCTCCACATTCAAGGCATCGGGCAGCAGAGTGTAGTTGTGGAAGGGTTGTTTGTAATTGAAATTGGTAGCAACTTCCTGAGATTTCTTGGCTGCTGTCACGCTGAACATATCCAAGGGTGTGTGGTACTTGGTCTTGCTGGCTTCATAGCCTTTTTTGTACTCACGATCTGACTGCATTTTGGCTACATTCATGTAGTGAACCAGTTTAGGATCATCCTGAAGACTACGGAATCCAATTTGCTTGCCCTTGGCCTTCTCGTAGGCCTGTTTGTATTTGAACTATATGAAAAAGACGGGTAGACAGAAGTTTGATAAGATATAATGTAAGGAATACCAAAGTATTAAACTGAATTTATGTAACAAATTAAGCAATAGGTAAATTCAGTCTAAATCTTGTGTTTTAGTATTGTTAAATAAATAACTAGTAAGGTATTTTTAATGGTTGGTCTTGAGGTGCTCTGGGGATAATTAAGAGTGGAATAGTTTGCAGTTTATATCTAGATTTTTCATAAGATACCTAAATTACTCATAAGCATATTGAATACAATCAAAGGTTCCTGAAAAGTTTGTTTATTAAGTATTTTGTGCATTTTTTCAATTATTTATTTTCATAATTACTTTGCATTATCTTATAAAGTATTTGTATAATACTGAGTAAATTTCAGCAAAGCCCTTACATGGATTAGTGTATTGGACTCCATAAAAGTTTTTATTCTATCAAGGTATTATATCAATTTATATAGAAATTATAAGTTAACTAGTTAAAAATAAGTAAGTAACTAAAATCCTGTCATTTTAGTCCATGATTCTTTTTGATTCTATATTTCACCAAAATTTCTTCATGAAAATGATATTAAAAAATTGTATTCTTTTAAAACACTTGGAGACTTTTCAATTTAGTGAGATTTTAATATACCAAGCCTTTTTCTTGACAAAATTCAAACAAAAATCAGTTTTCAAGTTCATAACAATGATACTAATGGGAGTTCCAAATATTTTATAGTTTTTAAAAAAGAATTTTCTTTTTTGTAACAACTGTATTTAATTTTAAAAGATTTTAAAGTAGGGTAATATAAAAATATCATTGTACTTAGAATATTAAAAAATATTTTAGTATCATAACTTTTATTTCCTTCTTAAGACAGTTTCATATAGCTTCCATGTAAAGATTTTGAAAATATGGAGAAAGAGAGTTTACTACTTCCAGATTAGACTTACATCACTAGCATTATTTCTTGAACTTTTTGCAGCAACAATTGGAATGGCATCTGTTTTCAAATCATATCCCTTAGCAAGCGTTTTCTTCCAGTCTGCCTTATAATATGCCTTGAAAAAAAGATATTATTTTATTATTTGACATTATTAAAAGAAGAATGAAACAGGATGCCAAAATCTCTCTTATGAAACATGTCATAATATACCTCTTTTTAAAAGAGAATTCACAGAGTTAGGGTTAGTAGGTCATCTTTTATGTATCTATCACATTCTTTGAAAAAAACATCAGCAACTCTATACATAGTATGATTCAACTGCTTTAAACATATATATGTTGGCATAATAAAGCAACTGAAAAGTAATGCTCTAAATGTGGAATAATAGATTTTAATTTTTTTCATAATTTTCTATATTTCCAACCATCCTATAACAGGAATATAATCTTTTCATTTTCTTGTCTTTTTAATAATAAAACATTTTAATTTATAGAAAGGTACAGTATTTGATACTGAAACTAAAAATTTAGATATAGTATCATCCAGTTTAAATTAACCTTAAGGTAATATATTACTTATAACAGCAGAAAAAAACTTTAAATAAATAAAAGCATAGAAATGAATACTAAAAGAATATTTATTTGAAGATAAGAGAGAGCCTAAATATTAGGAAGAATGACTAAGATACCTTTTAAGAAATGAACAAATTTCTCAAGGTTTGATTATGTATTTAAAGTAAAATTCACCAACTTTTTTTAAAAAAAACAAGCAAAAAACCCCAAATCATATTAATGAATTTAAACATCACTACCAATTACGTAGATAGACTACCTGAGAGAGAGGCTAGTTACATACAAAAAAAAAGCAAAGAAAAAAAGTTTTAAAGAAAATTACAGTAAACTTTCTAAGAAGTTTTAATAAATATCTGAAACAAAGGTTTTAAAAGGCAAAATTTATCTACAGATTATATATATATACTATTGAATTTTCCAATCTTGTCTATTCCATTTGGTTCCTTTTCTTTTTTTTTTTAATGGAACACAACCTATGAGATTGATTTTATAACCCACGATAGAGTCATAGCCCACAGCTTGGAAAAGTCTGCATTAAGCGAAATTTTGTGGTAGCCTCTAGTCTCATATTCTGTAAAGAGTCAAACCCGAAGACTGTTGGTTGGGCCCTGCACACCGAGGAGAAGGAGAGACTGAGGAAAGAAGCAGGTCACTCCAGATTGGCAGGTGCAGGCTTAATAATCAAGAGAATTTACACATGAAGTTCGTCTTGAGTGGCCTTGTAGTAGATCTCTGCACCTGCCCTCCAGAATCTTAAAAGTTTATATAGAGGCCCTAACGGAGTTCGGTCTCATATACTGTCCAGGTGGTCTCAACAACACATTGCTCTGTCAAGGCTGTGCCCTTGACAATGACTCCCACGGTAGGAAGGGGCAGAAGGTACACTCGGAGGATAGGGAAGAAGTTGAGCAGCCTGCAATTGCCTCATCCAGCTCAAAGCCGACGGGCAGCTGCAGCTTCCCTATGTCCTCCTTTGACAGAGACTCAAAGGGGGCACCACTCAGTCTGCTCCCCTCAATATTCTAAGTTCTGCTGTTACCCAGAACTGGGAAGGAAAGGCCCACGTTAGCAATATCAGGCTGCCACCAGGACAAATACTCACATCACTCATGTTGAGGGCGTTGACCTTGGCTTGAATAAACTGAGGCAATTCGGCATCTATAGTGTACTTGTGCTTCACTTTCTCCCCCTCCACCTTGTAGTTCAACTAAAAACAAAGGAGGAAGCAGACAAATGTCAGTAACTCACATAATGTAAGTTTCATCAAGCACATACTCCTTCAAAAAGCAAGGCTATCATTCGTGTTTTCCTATAGATAGGCCTACCCCAGAGATACTGTGGGTTTGGTTTCAGAACACTGCAACGAAGTGACTATCACAGTAAAGTGAGTCACAAGAATTTTTTTGGTTTCCCAGTGCACATAAAAGTTATGTTTATGCTATACGGTACTCTATCAAGTATGCAATAACTTTATGTCTAAATAACAATGTACTACTACCGTAATTCAAAACTACTTTGTTGCTAAAAAAAATGCTAATTATCAGCTGAGCCTTTAGTGAGTCATAACCTTTTTGCTGGTAGAGGGCATGACCTTCTAGTTGAAGAAGACATAGAATCTGCAAAGGGCAAAGAAGAGAAGCACGATAAAACGAGGTGTGCCCGGTAAGGCAAACACCAGCACTGCCATACCAAGGGGCGGGGGGACAGTCACTGGCTTCTTTCACCAGTAATTTTTAGACAGCACCGTGGGCCGGGTAGGGTGGTAGGTTCTGTGTTTAAAGGGTTGGAAATAGCAGCTCTGTACTTTTGGGGCTTAGAGCCCAGTAGAGGAGGCAGAGAATAAACACAGAAACCAGAAGACAGAGTTAGAATTTGTGATATGTTGTAAAATAAAGTAACTTTAGGAAAGAAACAAAGGTGGCCAGCAAAGGCTCTCTAAGGAGGTGATATTTATGCCCAAACTTTAAGAAAAGGGTGGGGTCCAGGAAGACGAAGAGCAGCATCCTGGGCCCTGAGTCTGGAAAGGGCACAGCCAGTGTAGAAGGCGGACGGCAGCCGCGTCGCAGGGCTGGGGTGTGTACAGGAGGGCAGGGGGCTGGACAGGACGGGGGCAGGGCTGGGGTGTGTACAGGAGGGCAGAGGGCTGGACAGGACGGGGGCAGGGCTGGGGTGTGTACAGGAGGGCAGAGGGCTGGGGTGTGTACAGGAGGGCAGAGGGCTGGACAGGACGGGGGCAGGGCTGGGGTGTGTACAGGAGGGCAGAGGGCTGGACAGGACGGGGGCAGGGCTGGGGTGTGTACAGGAGGGCAGAGGGCTGGGGTGTGTACAGGAGGGCAGAGGGCTGGACAGGAGGGGAGCAGGGCTGGGGTGTGTACAGGAGGGCAGAGGGCTGGGGTGTGTACAGGAGGGCAGAGGGCTGGACAGGAGGGGAGCAGGGCTGGGGTGTGTACAGGAGGGCAGAGGGCTGGGGTGTGTACAGGAGGGCAGAGGGCTGGACAGGATGGGGGCAGGGCTGGGGTGTGTACAGGAGGGCAGAGGGCTGGACAGGACGGGGGCAGGGCTGGGGTGTGTACAGGAGGGCAGAGGGCTGGACAGGACGGGGGCAGGGCCACCCGGTTGGGGGCCTTTTCAGCCAAGTTAGTAAGTTTAGGTTCTATTTTCAGTTCAAGGAGACGCTACTAAAGGGTTTTAAGTATAGGAGAGGTGTGACTTGATTAAGGTGGTCTCTCTGCTGTGGTGTGCGCCTCAGGATGGAATCCCAATAACAGATGGTCGCTGTTGTCCACATGAGGGTTATGGAAGCTGGAACGGGGTTGGTGGCGGCTGAAAGATGGAGAGGTGTTCCCACAGGGTGGCAGGGAGAGATGTGGGAGGGGCACTCAGCAGAGGTTTTGGATGCGAGGCTCACACAGAGAGGCATCCCTGGGGACAGCCAGGTTTCTGGCTTGAGTAACCAGGTAGATCCTGATGGCATTTATTGGGCTGGGGAGCACATAATTAGTGAGAGCACAGTTTTCCTAGCTAATTGGAAAAAAACACATTAAGAATTGACACCTCGGTCAGTACAAAAGAAATCAGAAGACTCCACACCCTTTAATTGCCACTGAAATAGAATTAATCTGGAAACATCTGTGGTTATGTGCTATCAGGGACCGGCCTGAGAAATAAAATCCACAGATATGCCTCAAATCTGAGCCAAGCAAAGCATTCCCCCCACCCTCTAATATCTGGGGCTAAAGCACAAAGTCTTCCCTTCCTTGTTTTTTTCTTATCTCCCTCTTTCTGGTGGAGGCATTTTAACAGAACTCTGGGACGACCAAACGGGGTGAAGTACTGAGCACTGTAATGACACTCTGACTAAGAATAAGGCTCCAAATAGATCTGCGCTGGGAGAGGGGACCCGGATGGCTCTGAGCGTGAACTGTTTGCCTCCTCAGGGGCTGCTCTCAGGATTGCTGCTCAGAACATTGAGCTGTGTGCATGGGGATTAGGACATTATGATGCCTTTTCCCTGCATAGCTAAGTAGAACAATTGCAACTCAGAGCAACAAACAGCTTGATTTGCAATTTAGACACGGTGATAGATACAATTTCATTTCATATGTCTAGTGAATAGCACAGATTCCCTACTTTTGGAAAATAAAGCACATTTGAAACAGTCTCCTTCTCCCCTCCTTGCTCTGTTTATGTTCAAGTTCCAAGTTGCTTCAAAAGTAAACCCTTTTGCCCTGGCCGGTTGGCTCAGCGGTAGAGCGTCGGCCTAGCGTGCGGAGGACCCGGGTTCAATTCCCGGTCAGGGCACACAGGAGAAGCGCATATTTGCTTCTCCACCCCTCCGCCGTGCCTTCCTCTCTGTCTCTCTCTTCCCCTCCTGCAGCCAAGGCTCCATTGGAGCAAAGATGGCCCGGGCGCTGGGGATGGCTCTGTGGCCTCTGCCCCAGGCGCTAGAGTGGCTCTGGTCGCAACATGGCGACGCCCAGGATGGGCAGAGCATCGCCCCCTGGTGGGCAGAGCGTCGCCCCTGGTGGGCGTGCCTGGTGGATCCCGGTCGGGCGCATGCGGGAGTCTGTCTGACTGTCTCTCCCTGTTTCCAGCTTCAGAAAAATGCAAAAAAAAAAAAAAAAAAAAAAAAAGTAAACCCTTTTGATTATAGCTCTGGAAGTGGTTGATTTTGTAACAGTAGACGCAGTCTCACATATCTAATTAAGAAGGATGGTGGGATGGCTGGTCATGGGGTTATTCATGAACAAATCCTTTTGAAGGGAAACCACTCACATCACTTAGCTGCTTTGTGTTCTGCTGCGCCAAAACCATGACCATGGAATCAGGCACACTTGTGAACTTGATGGTGTCTGGGTGCTGCCGATACTTCCTCTCATTTAATGCATCGCCTGCTTTCTTGACCTTCTCAACCTCCAGAGAACCAATAGGGATCCATCCAACGCCCTTGAGGAAGCTGTTATACTCGTCTTTATATACATTCTGTAAAAGAGTAATCTCATATGAGGAGAAAGCCTAGCAAATAGTCAAGCAGTGTTTCTGAAACCGGCAATTCTCTGCAGGGGGATGAATGCAACCTTTCCAGCATGCTCGTGTCTGTAACGGAGCTTTGGTATGTCTGCCACCACATTTTACTCGGAACTTGGTAAGAAAAAGAAGCAGTTCTGTTGTTAGAGTGCAGTATACAACACAGAGAAAATGTAGGTAAGGTGACCAATCCACCTCCTTTAGGGAGGACAGTCCTTCTTTTGTAAGTTCCATCCTCCCTCAAAAAGTGTCCTCCTACATGTCCTCCTTTTTGATATTGGAAGACTAATCTGTAAATGTCCATATTTGATTGATGCAGAGTTGATCCATTGCGTGTGATGTGACGTATTTGTATCTAAATGAGTACTTTTTTCTTACAATTATTATTAAAAATTAATAGGCATGTAAGCATAATTACAATATAAAATATTACAAATGTTTCTATTATGCATTTATCATATTATACTGTATTATTGTTGCAATGAATAAAATGTTTCTTTTATTTACGGTATTGTTTTCTTCCATTTATTTTTGTCCTCCTTTTCATTGTAAAAACATTGGTCACCTTAATGTAGGCCACATATAGTATTTCCATGGGTTCTGCTAAAAAATATTCTCTTTTGACAATAAACTGGCTTTCCTTTTCATTTCACTGAGAACTCCACAATTTTGAATTTTCACACTCACTGTCCACCTAGCTATTCCTGATCTCAGTTGGGGAGAGACATTTTCATTGAGCAACAATAAACAGACACCATTTCTTCCCTTTATGAAGGACGATTCTTATAGAAATCTGACTTCTGCAGAAGGAAGAGCCCTGAATGTTAAACACCCTCCCATGCAGCTCTCCGTGAATCATTCTGTAATCACTAAGCCTTCCCAGTTCATTTTAGATGACTCGCTGCACAGATTTTCAAGCATGAGAGTTTAAAAACGTCAAAAATAACTTTCCTAAATTCAAAAAGAATAACGAATGCTCCTATTTTGCATTACACATATTACCATGAAAGCAGCCACCCACCTCCCAGGAACAGCCATTTCCTCTTGAGAATCTCTTGTTTTATTTGCTTAGCGGAATATGGCTTTATCTTTGATCCAAAAGTTAATAAAGGCAGCGTCAATGATTACAATAGGAGCACAGAAAGCCAGCAAAAACACAGCTTGTCTACCATGCTTTTGTTAGTCTTTCAATAATGATTGTTCATTTTATAGTACCCTTTTTTCAAATATTGTATTGTTAAGTCTATTAAAGTAGGAAGAAATGGTCATCGTGTAACTGCCAAAATCTCTGGATCTGTTTTGACCTCCGTACTTACGTCACTCTGAATTTGATTCGCGTTTTTGGTGTGCTGGACACTCATTGCATCAGGTAGGTATGTGTAGTGATGCACCGGTTGTTTATAGTTGACGTTGGTAACAATATCCTGGGCCATCTTTGCAGCTGTAATGCTAACCGTGTCCTTAGGGGTATGGTAGCTGGTTTTGGTGTTCTCATAGTTCTTCTTGTATTCACGATCAGACTGCAACTTTGCTACATTCATATAGTGGACCAGCTTGGGATCATCCTGGAGGCTTCTAAAGCCCACGTGCTTGCCCTTTGACTTCTCATAAGCTTCCTTGTATTTATACTGCAGAGGCAGAATTCAATTAGCCAAGTCCTAGACATTATAATATTAGGTGAAGCAATTACATTCACACACAAACACCCTCAGAACATTGTGACTTTCTGGAAGATTGTACAAAAATGCAAACCATACCCCCCCTGCAGTCCCCAGAAGGTTCACAGTGACAGCATTTATTTTCATCACTCCTGGTTATATGTGGGTGTGATACACTCAGGACCTGTTTCTTCTTTTGTTATCAGTCCGACAGATGTTTGCATTTGGAACTTTATATAAAGGCCAACTGAATTTATAAAGATGACACATTCTAAATATAAGACCAATATCTTTTGGATTTCTAAGAATGTGAATTTACCCAATCCATTCTATTACTACACATCATGGAATATTAGAAATTATTGAGAAAAATCTTCCATTTTATGTCCCAATTGGCCTAGTAGTATGTACACAACAGGTGCAGAAGAAACTCTAAAAAACTCTACATGTGAGATGTTTGCACTTAGATAGTCCTGGGGTCGGGGAGGAAATCATTACTGTGATTTTTGTCTCATGTTGACCTAATAGGGTTAAAACAAGAACCCTCTTCTTTGTCAGATTAGCACTGCACTGGCAGGTGGCTGGGCCTCATCACCCCATTTGCCACCCATTTGCCAGCAGCTACTCTCCAGGCTCTCGGCTGAAGCAGCTACAGATGATAAAGGAACCACATAGTCAGGGAAGGAACTGTGGGGAGTTTTCCATCAGTAAAAATCTAACCACAAAGCCCTGCGGTCCAGAATCTCTCTCACTGGGCTCAGCAATGTGGTGTAGACTGAGCTCTACTGTAGGTAACAGGTGAAAACCTCAATTTTTACATCAAAGAATTCAAATCCACCTAAACTCTGCAGACACACTGCTCCTGCCATTTAAGCATGGCTTTATCAACAAGAGTTTGGCAGGCAAGAGGGTTATCGAGTAATCTCTAAGCATGTTAGGAAAAACTCAGTGCAAGTGTTAAAAAAATAAAAAGGTAACGTCACACTTTAGACGTTCACTTTCTCTTTAAACTGGAAATGTGTTTCACTGTGATGTGCAAATCTTGGTAGATCACATTTTCAGCCCTACAAGGAAAAGCTGTCGAATTCTTATACCCCTGTCTCCTGTGTGGTCTATCTTCCTTTCTCAAACCAAGATTGTAGCCCTGAAACACTGTGTGACACCTGCAGGGCATGTAGGCTTTTTGAAAATTTTGATTTTCAATGATGGGAAGAAGAATAAATGTATACTTGGTCTGTTACGGATGAAATGGGCATCAATTTACATAAATCCAAATTATATTCTAGAAAAGTGGGCCCTTTTCCATTTGTTGTATAAAATCTGTACATTTTATGTAACACCTTTTCAATCTTCTTAATACAAGTACAACACAGGCAGGCATCTGAATTTAATGTGTAAATGTCAGTCAGGGTGTTCTCACTGAGAATAAATGTGGGCTGTCAGGGAACACATCAGTGAAGGTAATTTGGGCCATGAATCAGGGGGGAAGGTGCTGTCAGGCTTATGACAACGTCACAGGGAGGGGGCGGTCAACTAAAAAGAATCACAACACTGAAAAAGTGACAGCTTCTCAAAACAATATTTTGTGGAGAATTTGAGTGTCATTAATTCAAAATACTCTCTTCAATGTGATAGCATTTCAACAAGCATACATTTGTTTATTTTTTAAAAAGCAATCACTCAGATTTCCCCCTAAAATGTTTACTCACATCACTGGCAATGTTTCTCGATGCTTTGGCAGCAGCGATGGGAATAGCATCGCCCAGCACGTTGTTGCCCTTGGCTATTAAATCATGCCAGTCCCGTTTGTAACAGACCTGAGACAGGAAAATCAAAAGGATGTCAGCCCGTTGTGCGTTAATCAGCTACAGCGATTCCTCAACAGCTGGGGTTGTTTAATTTCTCTGAAGGTAGAAGCTAAAAGAATTTCCTATAGCAAAATGTCACACTTTATGTGGCATGAAATTGTTGGACTCTGCACTAATTATCCCCCCGAGTGGTTGTGGCACTTAGTGAAGGGGGACCTGAGAAACCGGGGTGCACCGGAGGCACAGTAACGGCTCTGGAAACCACAGTGTGTGAGGACTAACGGGAGAAATAAAGCTGCCCAGTCTTATGGAAAGAAGGTCAAGGGGAGACCTGGTGGCTACCTTCAGGAATTCTGGATTACTGGATTGCTGTTAAAAAAAAAAAAAAAGAACAGAAAAGAAAAGGATTTTCTTTATTCTTATTTTTTCTGGAGGATAATAACCTCCTCCACATGCAAAACTAGGAAAAACTAAATAAAAGTTTTAGTGAACTAGATGTTAAGCTTTACGTAAAAAAGAACCCTTTCTACTGATCACCAGAGGGACAAGGAGTAGGGGAGGTAGAGGAGGGTGAAGGGGCATAAATGGTGATGGAAGGAGACCTCACCTAAGGTGGTGAACACACAATACAATATACAGTACACCTGAAACCTACATAATTCTATTAAACAGTACCACCCCAATAAGTTCAATGAAATTTTTTTTAAAAAAGAATCCTTTATAGTTACGTACACTTGAAAAGGGCAGTAAATCCAATAAAAAGGAAAAGAAAACAAACTGAAAAAGAGGCACAGAGCCATCATCGCAGGACATGCTGCAAAGGAGGCTGTGTGGGAAGTTGATCTCAGTAATTGTCCTATCAGACCTTATGATTCTATGATTTTATTTCACACCCCGTCGAAGACGCTACTTACATCGCTTATATTGTAAGCATTGCACTTGGCCTGAAGAAACTGAGGAAGATCGGGACTCATAGTGTATTTATGCTTCACATCTTCTCCTTTGGCTTTGTACACGATCTGCAACACACAGCCACAAAGACTAAATGCGTCGCAAATAGCACAAAAAGGAAAATGCATTTATCGAATGCTTAAAGGAGTTACTCTTAGCACAATCTCCCAATATTTTTATTGTTTAAAAGTATCAAGGGCATTTTCCTATTTGTAAGAAATTCAAGCATTTTGTTATCTTTAGGAAGACCCAACAACTCTATTATAACAGAGAGGAAAAAAATCCTTAAGAGAACAGAAATCATTTACTGCCAGAGATAGATAAAAAATAAGTTCAGATGGGAAACTCTAACGTGAATGACATAATTCACCAAAGCCAGATTCATTCTTTGCTAGTAAAATTAGAAATCTTGTGGTTTTTTCATGGTTTGGGTTTTTTATTTTTAGACAGAAAATGATAGTTAGAATGGGTCTTTTACTTCTGCTAAAAAACTTTCCAATTATAATTGTATCAGTAAAAAGCATATAATAATTTCCTTATAAAATGAAGGTGCTTATACATAAACCCAATATACTCAAAAGGTTTACTCTTTTGTATTTACCCTAGCTTCTTATTTTAAAGATGCTTGAAAGATATCAAAGTATATGATGTAGAAATCATATTATATCCTCCTCTTGATAATAAAAAAATTGTTTAATTTCTAAAACTAAAACAGAACCAGAGTCTCAAGTAGATTTTCAATCTCTTGATTGATTGTCATTTGTCATATATACTTGCACATTCCAGGCATATCTATGTGGAATATCACATGCGAACTGGTGTGTACGTATCGCACGTAAAGTCTGAATGGCTGATATCTAAGTGAATCCTCAAATACTAAAGAGTTTCTCCTAGGAATCCAACCAACTGCCTTAGTTGGTCCAAATAAGCATTCTGTTGGACATCTGTAACAGTTTTCTAATTCATCGCCTTGCCTCCAAACTCTTCCCCTCTCCAATATAGCCTCTGTACTTTTTGCCACAGTTCTCTTTTAAAACACAGACCTGATAATACAACTCCATAGATTAAAAATATTCAATAAATCCCATTACCTACCCCATAATGTCCAGACTATAAATTAACATCCAAGACCATCCATCAGTGATCAGTTTACAATCCTGAGCCTTTCACTGTTCTTCCATTCATTACTTCTTGACCGTCATGTTTTCCCCTTGCTGGGAATGCACCCTTCCCTCCCTTATTTGCCAGGGAAGCTCTGGTTGGCAGTTGCCCTCTTCCCTGTGCTTACTTAGCACATGCCTCTCCTGTAGCATTCATCTGTCTCTATGGCAATGCTGTTTCTATCCATACCTTTGTCTTATATGCTTGTCCTATATCCTTGTGATGTCCTATATCCCACTAATCCTCGTCTATTTAACCTTTATACCATCAGTACATAATACAGTGTGTTGTTGTGAGTCGGGGGCACAGAGAGAGAGATCAGCAGATGGAATCATCAAGGACTAGCAAAGGACCACCACTCGCTCAGGCAAATGGCCCCGAGTTCATGCAGTGTCCTAATTTTATTCACAAGACTTCAAAAAGCTTGTTTACTGAGAAATTGGCATAACATCAAGTGTAACTTTTACTTAAAGATACATGGAGTGCACCTGCAAGATAGCTTAGTAACAACATAATATCAGAAGGCATTAATTGCTATTGCTTCTATGGATCCCACAACATTCCTCTCCTTATCTTAAGCCTTAAGGGATAACCTTGGAAATTACAGAAATCTTATGAGAATGTTTTTCTGAGAAAAGCCCAGCAACTGCCTTCAGTCACATAGACCTGTTTCAGTGACCCGCCTTCAAGTCACAAAACAATTCTCTTGGCAAAACATTCTTTTCTTGTTGGCTGTGTTCCCATCCAAGGCCATGCAATGGGTTATTCCACTACAACAGTGCCTGGCAAATGGAAGGTGATCAAAACATTCATTCATTGAATTAATGAATGAATGCTTTTGATGTCCCTTTAACTCCTCTATGCACCAGACCTTCTTTTAGATCTGACTTTAGCCAGACCATAACATGGCTTGTGGACAGGCAGGCAAGCAATGTACTACTTTTCACCAAGACGTAAGTATAAAAATTCTCTATAATAATTGTATATGATGAATTGAGGAGCAAACTCATATACTCGTGTGTATTATTCTGTATTACATATGAAAATGAAATATTAAGAAATTAATATAAAATTGGATATAATAAATTTGCCATAATAAAAAGTGTCTGGGACTTAAAGTTTACATGTACTCTGTGTGTGTCTGTAGTAGTAGTGGCAGTAGAGTAGAACTTTTTGCACCATGTCCAATTATCTAATAATCCAGTATTTCAAAGTAGTTAAAGTGGAAGAATTTTTAAAAAGGAAGCTAAGGCCCAAAATAGAAGAAAAAGAAAATATTAGTGACCAAACTAAAAATAATTGTAATTATTCATTTTAAGTTAAATAATTTCAAAAGAAAAAAACACTGGTTCAGAGAATAAAATGTGAACTGATACTTATTTGATAAAAGCCTCCCTCCACGCTTTGCACCCTCTGTTTCGTTGCACTTACGTCACTGGCTTGCTGTGTGTTTTGTTTCGCCTGGACCATAACTGGGGAATCCACAACGCTGGTAAATTTGAGGGTGTCTGGGTGTTGCCTGTATTTCTTCTCACTCACAGCATCACCTGCTTTTTTAGCTTTTTCTACATCCAGACTCCCAATTGGTATCCAGCCAATGCCTTTCATCCAGTTGTTGTAGTCTTCTTTATAGACGTTCTGCAGCAAAGGGACAAGAGAAGAGTGAGCACCCAGGCACGGGTCCTCTTGCACGGGCTCTGACCTTGAAGGGGCATTGTCTTGTGAAGTAAATGTCACTTACATCACTCTGTATTTGCATCATATTTTTAGACAACTCCAGGTCCATGGCATCAGGCAGGTAGGTGTAATGATGGAGTAAATGCTTATAGTTGGTATTGCTGACAATATCCTGAGCTTTCTTAGCTGCCACAACATTGAACATATCATGGGGTGTGTTGTATTTTGTCTTTGTTTTCTCATAATCTTTTTTATACTCCCGGTCTGATTGAATCTTGGCTACATTCATATAATGAACCAGTTTAGGATCATCTTGGAGACTTTGGAAGCCAACCATTTTTCCTTTGGCTTTTTCATAAGCTTTTTTGTATTGAACCTATTAGAAACAAGAGTGGGCATATTTTAAAATGCAGTAAGGAAGATTGTACTGAATAATGAGACCATGGTTTGAAGCAATTAAGCTTTTTGGAAATTATGTCAATAACCAAATAATTAGACACTCCCTTGTAAGTAGCCAGGTAAAAATAAATGTTCTTTTGAACCCATTTGATTGCTGATAGCTGCTTCTGCCACACGAGTGACTGAGGAGGGGGACGTTAACATAATTCATATCAATGACCAGCTAAAGTAAGTCCCTTCCCATTTAGACACTCGAGAGAGACCAATGAAGAGATAAATAATCCACAACTCTACCAGTTGTGTTGTGCTGCTAACGAGGATCCCAAACAGCAGGCTGTTTGATTAGTAGTAGAACATAGTGGTAGTAGTAGAATTTTAATGAGTCTGCATATTCAAAGGGAGAGCAAGAGCCAGTAGTGTATAAAAACTAATCGGCTCTGATTAGTAAAGAAAAGAGAACCGAGCTTCCTTGGGGAGACCTGGGAAGAAACATGGGGAACTGAGAAGCAGATATGTGAGGGAAGGTTTGTGTAAATGTTGGGGGGGGGGGTGGCCGGAGGAAACTATCCACGGGGAATGGGAGTCAGTGAGAAATTTTGTAGGGCGAGGCCTTTAGGACACAGGTATTTATTATTCAATTGTCACAAATTTATGTTGGTGCAATGTCCACTTCCTTTCAAACAATCAGTATAGTTGTGCTTGGAACTTGGGGGAAATGAAAAGCAAGGGGCTGTGTTCTGTCCCTGGATCAAGCAGAGCAGAAAGAGAAGTGACTTCAGGGGAGAAGACCCCACGTGAGCCAGAGAGAAAGCACCATGGGCAAACCAGGAGACAGGTGGTCAAAAGGCAACAACCTCCGGGCACCTGCCGCAATCACACAATCACAGGGAGGGCCTCCCACTCCCCACAGGGCAACAGGGCGGGGCTCGAGTCAATTTTATTTAGATCTGAAAGAGCAAAGTGACTTCAATTCACAGCTGGGTTAAAGTAAGATAACAAAAGAAACAGAGTTCCTAACTTTAATGGAACCCAATAACTGATCATGAAAGGCTACAAAAGTTGAAGCCAAGTCATCATTTGTAGAAGTAATGAAATTTTAAAAAAGTTATTTTTCTTATTTAAGCAATAGGGAATTTATATAAATTAAGCAAGTTTTGAAATAAAATTGTACCATCAGGAGGCTATTATGATTTGAATAATATGTAAATTATTTATTTCCACAAGAAGGATAAAGTGCACTTGAGTAGAAATATAGATGAGAATTTTTAATTAAGATGTTTGATTGGAACCGATCAGTAAAGGTTATACAAATCCTTACCCCTCCCCCCAATTTAGATCTGCTTAGGGAACTTTCTTTTCTAAACAGTTTTCAACCAGACTTGCTTCCAGTCAGGGACAACAGATGTGGTGACGTTTGGATAATGAGTCCATCCCACCCACATTTTCTAGTGACACACAGGTGACCACCAGCTGGACTTACGTCACTCGCCGCCTGCCTGGCAGCTTTGGCAGCTCTGATGGGAATCGCATCGGTTCTCAGGTCATAGCCCTTCCTGCTCAGATCTTTCAAGTCTGCTTTGTAAATATTCTGAAAGAAAAATGTCATTTAAATAGAAGTCAGTGCACACTGAGAAAAGGCTCATCCTGCACTCAGCCGCAGAGCCCCGGCGCACACCTCACTGATATTGTAGGCATTCGCTCGAGCCTGAAGGAACTGGGGCAGGTCCGCAGGGAGGCTGTATTTGTGAAGAGTTTCCTCTCCTTTGGCTTTGTAGGCAATCTGAAAGAGAAAAGAAATGCCTCAACAAACTAATAAAGTAGGAAAAAGGATTGAATGGCACAGGAAAAGGATTTCAGAAAGGATCATACTGCACAGAGAGATGCTTTTTATGGAAGACTCTTTGTGTGGGCCCTGTGTTCACCTGCAAATGTCTGTAGGTATTCAAGGTCTCACATGCAATTACACAGGGACATATCTTCGTGCTGGTTCATCCTGGACATAGGCCCCTTGGTATCTATGTACTAGGAACCTCTGGACCTAGGTAGGGGCACCTGGTGGAAATAAGCCCAGGAAGGTGACCTGATGAAAATGTTAACCTGCAGACACTTTCCTGTGCATAAGAAAGGCAAATATGTAGACTACACCAACTATCTATATTATACTTACAGATGATTTTTGTCTGAGCTCTGACTTAAAATGTAACTCCTCAATATGATGCAGTGACTATATTTATTTTCTTGTCCTTTTCTAGAAATAAGCTTATAGTGTTGTTATCCAAAGAAGCTTCTCTTACCTTCTCCTTGGAAAGAAATGTCAAAATAGTGAAAGGACAATCAGCACACGGTACCTGATACTCTAATGATACGAATTAGATGTGCTTTATCAATGAAAAGCTGAGGGAATTGCTGATCAGGAATTACAGTTGCTCATGTAATTGAGTCTCTTCAGATTCTATAGTAATTACAGGTAATTGGTACCTTTGGAACACAAATATATTTGTATTAGTTAACACTTATCAAGGCACAGATAGGGTTCACACTCACATCACTCCTCTGGGCCTGGTTGATTTTAGACTGGACTATAACTGGAGCATCTTCAATCGCGGTAAACTTGAGAGTGTCTGGAGGTTGGCGGTATTTTTTCTGTTTGGTGAATTTAAAAAGAAAGGAGAAAAATAAAATAACTTTCACTGAAGGCTGAGCTATAAAAATTCTTAAAATTAGTTTGGATAGACAGGACTTTCCTTGATTTTTAAATATAAAAACACGAGGTTTTTGGTTGGCTTGGGGGAAAAAAATGAATACAATACAAAACCGTTTAAAATTGACTTAATCTTCGATTTAATGGGGCATGACAGATCAATACAACTTTCAGGAACCAGACTTTACTCTCTTAATTTCTTGCTTATGACATAAAAGAGGGCACATCCAGCTAAGCAGAATCCAGAAATGTGCCAATTTTTTCTAAAGCATTAACAGTATACCATGCAGAAAAACAATTTAGAGTGTCTTTGCATGACACTAACAAGTGTTAGAGATGTTATTTTCCCTGTTACAATGTCAGCAGATAAAGTAAAAAAGCTTTTTATTTGAGGAATTAGGACAATGGCTAGAGAATATTAAAAAAGAGAGAGAGGACTTTTGCTCTGCAAGCCTTAAAATGGTTAGTACATAGATTGTCACTAAAGTGCTGAAAAGGCACTGAAGAGAGAACACTGGGAGCTGTGCCCCTGGGAGCTGCCGACTCCTAGCTGCCCTGAGTCCTGCATTCTTCTCCATTCACTCTCCCACGGCTGCATTATTACTCTCTCAGCTTCGGACTTTTGACAACTACCAACTCATCAGAACTTTGAGGAATTTCTGAGTAGATAAAATGGTTTTTACCAAAGACAAACAAAAGCACAAAATAACAAAATCTTGAGTGTGGAAGACAACTCTCACTGAGCACCTCTGTCCCTTCCTCATGTAGTCTAACTTCCTTGATAATGGCTTTGCCTGACAGTAGCAGAAAGTTTCACTGTGGGCAGAGAAGTGACAAATAGCCTGGCTTGTTTAAGATGGCAAGATTATCATTGTTTTTTCTTAGCTTGAGTAATAACTTGTATAATACTTCAAAGTCATCAAGAATATGACATAGTATATAATACTTGACACAATGTCTATAATAGTCATTATATACATTATTTATTATTGCCAAAAATTGGATGTCCACTACCTGGACTACCAAAACGCAGCATAGCCATACAGAGGAATGCTACTCAATAACATATAAGAATATAAATGAACCTTAAACACGTTATGCTAAATGAAAGAAGACTCATAAAAAAAATTTTTAGAAAATCAAAACTATAGCGACAGAAAACAGATGAGGGGCTGCTTTGCATTGAAGTTAGGGGGCAGGAATTTTTCAAGAAATCTTCTTGGAGCACTAGCAGAAATTTAAAATTCAATGGAATGATGACTGTACAACTATATGAACCTATTAAAACTTACGAAGAAGTACACATAATACAGTATTTTATGGTACATGAAGTTGTTAAAATATTTTATCATGAACTGTTCACATGTATTATTTTGGTGATGTAAAGGTGTATGTTTATTTATTAGAGTAATTCATGCATGTGGTTAGTTTTTTCCCTCACCAACAAGTACTACAGAATGAAGGAGGAGAGGAGGCCCTTTCCATGGTTTGGGGACTTCTCACGTGGCTCATGCACAGACCTCTCTCTGTGACAGATGCACTGGCTTTACCTCATTCAGGATCTCCGAAGCTCGCTTTGCCTTCTCCAATTCCAAGGACCCAAAGGGCACCCAGCCACAGCCTTTCATCCAGCTGTTGTAGTCAGCTTTGTATTCGACCTGAAATGCCAACAGAACAGTTGAACTTAGCACCGTCCTTATTTGTAAAACATCAACATTTTACCCGAAAGGATGTTAAGATTTCTGACCAGCTTCTTTATTCCATACAGTAAGGTTATTTTAAACATGTTCTTGATGAGAGATTTTAACAGCCCTTAGGTTTTCATTGTTTTTCCAGTTGGCATATGTTTCACTTCATCCTTATCTCCAACTAAATGGAAGTTCAATCTGGAAAGTGCTAAATTCAAAGCTTTATTTCAAGGAATAAGTGAAATTGATATATTTAGATAATCAAATATGAGATGTTTGCTCACTAGAGCTCTAATATATACTATGTTTCAATGGTCGAATTAAGACTGAAGGCCACATTAAAGGTGGATAATTTTGCCTATTGATTAGATAAGACGCAATAGTAGTTATTTGTACTAAGTGTTTGCAGTTTAGTGCAAATGTACTTCATGTGTAATACTCAGCTCAGAAGTTTTTCTACATTGGCTAATAATTCAATTTAATATAGTTTCAGTCATTAATTTGCTTATAGAGAGCAGTTATCATTTGGAGTTGGTTCCATATTAAGGACAGTTACTTAGTGTTATTAAAATAATGAACTACTCTTGTGATCTGGTTATAGATGGTGCCTAAAACTTGCACTCTAGATACAAAATTCAGATTGCTGTTCTTTAGTGTGGGCTTTTAAATTGAAACGAAAAATCAAGAAACCACTTGGTTCCTGCCTTTGAAAGATTTACAATCTATTTGGGAGGAAGAAACATAAAAAAATTAAACAAACAGATAAGATGATAATGTATAAAACAAAATTCTTAGTGATGGAAAATGTTGGTATCTCATGTTCATATCAGCATTATTCACAATAGCCAAAAAAATGGAAGCAACCCAAATGTCTATTGACAGATAAATGGTTAAACAAATGTGGTATAACAGAAAAGGGAACACCATTCAGCCTTGAAAAGGTAGGAAATTCTGACACATGCTACAATACTGAGGGCATTATGCTAAGGGAAATAAACCAGTCACAAAAAGGCAAATACTAGATTATTCCATTTACATGAGGTCTCTGGAGTAATCCTACTCATAGAAACAGAAAATAGAAGAAGGATGGTTTCCAGGGGCTAAGAGGAGGAGGAAATGGCAAGTTGTTTAATGTGCATAGAGTTTAGTTTTACAAGATGACCAAATTCTGGGGATTGATTGAGTGAGGTGTGACTATAATTAACTGCTAGTGAAGTAGAGACCTAAAATGGTAAAGATGGCAAATTTTATGTTAAGTGCATTTTATTCTACTTTTAGAATATAAAGTTGTTAGGATAAAATGTTTGATATGAAGTTCAGACAAATAATTTGCCTAAAGAGATTTTCATCTGCAAGAAAAATAACCCTAGATATTATAAAAAATTGATGCTGTAAATCATAGCTTTTATTTTTAGACAAGATAGCAATCTATGTAAAAAATTATTGATACTGATGAATGTGATTGTTATGATAGTGATGATGATTATAATAGTGAATTTTTTTTCTTTTTTGAGAATTTGACACGGCCTGGCACCCTGCTAAGTATTTTTGCATACATTTAAATCCTCAGGACAATTAATTTGTTTTACTCTAATTTTACAAGGAGGGTTCTAGGCTCAGCAAGGTTGATAACTTCCCCAAAGGGAAACAGTGATGGGTGCCTGCTAGACCCAGGTCTCTAACTCTGAAGAATTTGCTCTCATAGAACTGCAAGGGTAACTTTCCCATTCCATACTTTCTACATACAAGAGATCATGCAGACACCTCTGAGAATTGCCAAAACACTCACTCAATTTAGAAGTTCTTTTCAGTTTCCACCTTAAAAGAGGAACAGAAAAAAATCTGATTACTCACATCGCTCTGCAGTGCATAAGCCTTCTTGGCGAGGTCCACATTCATGCTGTCAGGTGGGTAGTTGTAATTATGTATAACGTGTTTGTAGTCCACATCACTGACAAGCGCCTGAGACTTCTTAGCTTGAGTGACAGGGAGCATATCAAGAGGTGCCGTGTAGTTAGTTTTTGACTTTTCATAGTCTTTACGATATTCACGCTGTGAATAAGAAATTACCATTTGTTACCTTAATGGATTTCCAGAAAAGCACAGAGATCTTTCATAAACAACAGATATGAGTTAGAAAAATAAAAACAGATCCAAATGTGTTCATATGTTACACAGTGCTGACATACCCCTCAAAATCATATCTGGACAGATCTTCTCAAATCTCTTTTTAGATCAAAACACAGCCATCAGACTTTAGGAATTGACCACAGCTTCCGCTGCAGCTAGGTATTACTTTATTTTAAAACAGGGATTTTCAAAGACCACTAACAAGTATTATGATCGCCTGAGATAATCCAGCCTTGGAGGAGTTTTGCAGTAAGGGACTATTTTCTTTTTATTGACCAAAATCATATGACAATCATTTCACACTTCTGATTTTATAAAAATGACTCTACTTGATAAATAGAACTGTACACTTGACTTCTTGTCTTGTCTTTTTTTTTTTTTTTTTTTTTTTAATTTTTCTGAAGCTGGAAATGGGGAGAGACAGTCAGACAGACTCCCGCATGCGCCCGACCGGGATCCACCCGGCACGCCCACCAGGGGGCGACGCTCTGCCCACCAGGGGGCGACGCTCTGCCCCTCCAGGGCGTCGCTCTGTTGCGACCAGAGCCACTCTAGTGCCTGAGGCAGAGGCCAAGGAGCCATCCCCAGCGCCCGGGCCATCTTTGCTCCAATGGAGCCTCGCTGCGGGAGGGGAAGAGAGAGACAGAGGGAAGGAGAGGGGGAGGGGTGGAGAAGCAGATGGGTGCTTCTCCTGTGTGCCCTGGCCGGGAATCGAACCCGGGACTTCTGCACGCCAGGCCGACGCTCTACCACTGAGCCAACCGGCCAGGGCCGACTTCTTGTCTTTTCTAAAGTCATCTTTAAGTAAATAGTTTCTGATTTTTCAACCTAACTATTCTACTTTTGTCAGTAGATAAGACCCATTGAGAATCCCAAAGGTTTTTTTCATACCAGGTTTAATTTTGGTAACAGTTTAAAAGAAGCTTCAGATGGCAGCGGTTATAACACCTCAAAGGAGGGAAGCCTGTGGAGTTGAGCTGTTCAAGTGACCTCGGCCCTCATGTACAGTGATCTCATAAACCAAATGTCCTGACTGAGTCTCAGAGGCCCTTCCATTGGCTGGTTTTCTGGAATGGTTAGATTGCTAATTAGGTCAAAGTCCCAGCTTCATCAGGTCTACTCATTAATTACCTTGACAGAGAGAAAAATTCTGACCTAGTCTCCTTTAGGAAAATTCCTAATCCCTCATTTCCCCCCGTAGTCATATAAGCAGTAGAAACAGTGACCCACGCTAGTGAGTAGAGCTGTGCATTATAAATCTTCTGTAGAAATGTTTTGCAAACGATCTAGTCTTTTAGCTTTTTTAAGGAATGTGATCTTCCTCCTAATATGTTGTAAATAGTAACTTTCATTGAATAAATTTATTACTTAGTTATAAAATCTAGATTCAAGTTTAATGAAAATAAAATATAAAATCTTTCTGATGGTATGCAAAAACATTTAAAATAAGCTGCTTTATAGTAGTGTTGCAACAGCAGCTGGTGTATAGATATGTTTTTGACTCTTGCTCATGTTCATACCAGTTCACACATAACTGCACATACAAAATGTTGTCGAAGATCCAAATGGCTTTAAAAGTCTATTTTAAAAAGCTAAGCATGCTCTATAACTGCAACTTAGCATTGAGCTCAGATATATGTGAGAATGACTCATCATCAACTACCTTTTTTTTGGTGGCCAACATCAATCAATTAAAAACTATTTATTGAGTACTTATTATGTGCCCAGTGTTCTAATGAGTTCTGTGATAGGATGAAAAACAAAGGTAAGCCCTGGCAGGTTGGCTCAGTGGTACAGTGTTGGCCTGGCATGTGGAAGTCCCGGGTTCGATTCCCAGTCAGGGCACACAGGAAAAGCACTTATCTGCTTCTCCACCCTTCCCCCTCTCCTTTCTCTTTATCTCTCTCTTCCCCTCCTGCAGCCAGTGCTCCATTGGAGCAAAGGTGGCCTGGGTGCTGAGGACGGCTCCATGACCTCTGCCTCAGGCACTAGAATGGCTCCCCGAAACGGAGCAACACCCGAGATGGGCAGAGCATCGCCCTCTGGTGGGCATGCCAGGTGGATCCCCGTTGGGCATCTGTCTGACTGCCTCCCCACTTCTAACTTCGGGAAAATACAAAAAATAAAAAAAAAAAAATAAAAAAATGATAAACATACATGCATTCTCAACAGGGAGCTAGAACCTTTGTGAGTTAAGGAGGGATAAGGAACTATGTAAGCATTGTATATGACATAATTTAGCATGTAATTATTTTATTTTATTTTATTTTATTTTATTTTTTTCATTTTTCTGAAGCTGGAAACAGGGAGAGACAGTCAGACAGACTCCCGCATGTGCCCCACCGGGATCCACCCGGCATGCCCACCAGGGGCGACGCTCTGCCCACCAGGGGGCGATGCTCTGGGCATCGCCATGTTGCGACCAGAGCCACTCTAGCGCCTGAGGCAGAGGCCACAGAGCCATCCCCAGCGCCCGGGCCATCTTTGCTCCAATGGAGCCTTGGCTGCGGGAGGGGAAGAGAGAGACAGAGAGGAAAGCGCAACGGAGGGGTGGAGAAGCAAATGGGCACTTCTCCTGTGTGCCCTGGCTGGGAATCGAACCCGGGTCCTCCGCACGCTAGGCCGACGCTCTACCGCTGAGCCAACCGGCCAGGGCCCTTAGCATGTAATTATTAAATAAATTAACTGAGTGGGATGTTATGAAGTTCTTTAAAGTATACAGTAAATGCAAAATGAGCACACTGGTAAGGTGAAAGCAAATAATACAAACATCCTCTATTTAATCATGAAAAATTAGTATTTGAAAGCTATGTTGGACATTCTTAACACTCTTAAGTGATTCTCTAAACATTTTAAAATACACTCTATACTGCAATTTGCTGTAGTAAATGTTTTCTTCTTTATGGTAAGAATCTTAACCAAAAGGTAATATTTAGCCCATAAACAAGCCTTAAGAAATTCATATATTCTCTGTAATTCAGGCAAAAGGCATGAAAAAAGTTTGTTTTTCTAGATGATTCAAATATTGTATCAGATCCTCAAGGGGGCTTCTGATTAATGAAGTGTTTTTTCTTGGACCTAGGTCAATATTAATGAGCAAAGTCAGTGAAGAGCAATGATAGCTAAGACTTTCATCTGTGACTCAAGATTTTCTTCTAAAATAAAGACAGTTTTAAAACCATCATTTAAAGGTTATTTTCAATTAGAAGAATTACAACCGATATTCTATTAACCCTTTTCTCAAAGGGAAATGGACATCAGGTACAAATCAGCGATTTTATTCCTCAATCATGAGAGCCATAAGATCCTGGGGATCATTCCACTTCTGAAGTTCTCCCCAGGACTTTGTAGTTTTGAACCCAAGAGATCCCATGGATGTAGAATCCTCTAACATGCTACCACCCTTGGGTGTGTTAACAGGGATGCCATTTTGAAAACAAGACAGATCGACAAGAGCACTTACGTCGCTCTGGAGTTTGGCCGTCTTCACAGAGTGCAGCATCTTGGGATCATCGTTAATGCTTAGGGCGCCAATCATTTTCCCCTTGTTTTTCTCATAGTCTTTCTTGTACATCACCTGAAAAACACCACACATGCCAGATCCCACTCGTCAGGAAACATCACTGCGCCCCTCCTGCCCACGTCCCCTGGTCATACTCACGTCACTGGCATTCTTGCTGTTGGCTTTGGCTGCCAGCAGGGGAATGGCATCCACTTTAATGTCAAACTTCTTAGCTTTGCTCTTCTCCCAGTCATATTTATAAATAGTCTGGACAGGAAATTTTTAATATAGAAATTGGAAAAAGGAATATGCATGTTATCACACTTGGAAGACTAAAAGGTAATCCAATACTGTGTCTTAATATAAAAGAAAGAGACTGTTTTCATCATCTATGAAATCATGCATATTTTACATAATTCTCCTCAAGCTGAAGTTTCTAATTCTACAAGATTTATCTTTTCTACTCTCCATTGGAATATTTCATCAAATTAACTTAATTCAAATTAATCATACTAATATTTGATTCCTAACATTGAATATTTTATAGAATGGCACAAACAGTTCATAGTTAACATTTTATGACATTACTTTAATTTGATCTCAAAGCCCTCTGCAAAGGTTATTTCATGAATTATAGTACTCACTGATGCTGGATAATCTTAGTACTTATTTATAAGATCGTTCAAGAAATGGAAACCCCTAAAGGTAATTTGACTTTTTTATAGAATTAAGTTTGAAAATGAAAGAAAACTATGAATATCTGGCCTTTTGCCTTTTGAATACCCATATCCTTTTTAGTGTAAGTACTCTGACATATAGAAATAAGTATCATTTGTGTAAAACAAAGACATTATAAGCTTGGGTAACAAATGATATAAAGCTAAATTTTAACAAATCAAATCCTGGAAGAAAATTAATAGTATAGTGTAAAAGACTATATGACAAATAAATCTAACATTAAATTATAATTAGACATACATGAGTGGTGGCATTTTGAAGGTTGATTAGAATAAATTAGGATTGTCTAGTTGTATGAAGCTACTTACACAATTGCTGCACACATTTTATAAGGTACATTCAAAGTTACACTGACAGAGACATAAAAACATGATACAAATGTTAACCGTTCTTCCCATATTTAACATTGGGATATTTATTTAATGAAACAATTAAAAAAATAAAAGCACGAGTTGTCAACATGTCACACGGCATAGTGGTAAGGAACTTACATCACTCAGATTATAAGCATTGACTTTGTGCTGGATAAGGATGGGTGTGTCTGGAGGTATATGGCATTTAAACTTCTCACTTTCGTGTTTCGCTTTGTAATTTAGCTGAGAGAGAGAGAGAGAGAAAGAGAGAGAGAATCAGTTCAGAAGAATTGTACAAAAACAAATTTTTATAAGATGAAATGCAAAGTACATTTTGTTAAATAACAACGGACAAAATTGTTAAGATTGAAAGAGAAACCCAGAGCTAGGGTAGGCCACCTCGCATTATTGACAACCTGTGTGCTGGCCATGTTACAGCTGTCATATCTGTTACCATGTAAGACCCAATGGAAAGAGGTGGCTCTCTCATATGTGGTCCCTTTTGCATGTATCACATTGGGCCTACGGATTCGGAAAGTGACAGCCTTTTCTTCCTTTTCAGTGTTAACTCTCATAGGAGAATCCTTTCTAACAAAAACAGGGCGAGGCAAAAGTAAGTTTGTGTGTATGGAAAATAATACACTAATTAGTAAATAACAACACAAGAATAATCTCTGAGCTGTGCATGCTCACAACTGTAAACCTACTTTGGTCCCGCCCGTATGGTTGTGTCCCACACACGATAGTGTGTTCACACTTTCGTTAGAGCTTCTCATTTCTGTCCATAAATCTACTGAGGTTACTTTTATTTTTACTTTTTTTAGTTTAACATAATTTAGGAAATTCATACTTAAAACTCACATGCTAAAACACTGAAAATACTCCATTTTCCAAAAACTTCTTTGAGAGAGAAATCCCATGTGTTAAAACACCTGCTCTGAGCCAGGTGTATACTGTGCACATGTCTCCCTTCACTTAATTTTCAAAGCAACCACAATTTTTAAAAAAGAAATAAGAGGCATTGAGAAGTTAAATAATTTGCCAAAACAGAGCTGGAATTTGAGTTCAGTTTTACATGACTTCAGAACTCATTCTTTTCAGTGCATTAAGCTACAGTAGTTTTCCTTACAGAACCATTTTAATATAATCATTATCCACCCAAGAGATGCAAAAGATGCAAGACAACTAAATGGGAAAACATTTTAGGTGATTACACATGTGTACAACTTAGCCTTTTTGTAATTGTGACCAGTTACTGGGTTTTCTACTTAGAGTTATGCTACGTTATCCCTCATAATTGTATTTCCTGGATATGGAAAGAAACTTACATCACTCAGTTGTTTGGAATTGACTTGGGCTTGCACCAGAACAGGTGAGTCAGTTACTTGAGTGAATTTTGTCTTGTCCGGATGGACTTTGTAGGTATGCTGTGGAGAAGAAAAGGAGTCAGGTTTAGCAATATCACCTGTCAAATCCACACTGGCCTATAGGACAAATGAGTAGAGCCCTATTCCTAAAAAGAAAAGATACCTGTTGTTAATAAAACACTTATTTTTCTTTCTAATTAGACTGCAGTGTCTTTGAGAGACACTTTTACATCTATCTGTACAAGAAACTTTCCCATACTTCCGGTGCCCAATTCTATTCCTTGGGTAAATAAACTAGCATTCATTCTTGAAATGAATGGACAATAAAAAACATAGTATATCTACTATAGAATACATTTTCTTTCTTGCATGTATTGCTTGCCTTTATTTGTAAAAGTGTCAAAATGTTCAACATATCCTGACCACTAGATGCTACAGAGGACAGCGATGTTCACAGTTCACACACAGACTTACATCCTTACACTGATCCAGTTTCTTGATTGTTTCATATTCCTGAGTTATGGTCTGGGGGAAGAAACCTTTACCTCTGTCCTCTTCATATTCTGCTTTGTAGTTTTTCTATGAAAAAAATAAATCATATATAAGGACTCAATCATTGTACTTGTGCCCGAAAAATGTGTGACCTGGAAAGTCAAACAATTGTCTTAGAACTTACATCACTGTTTTGAGCTGTGACTTTCATGCAGTGGGTATAATATGGATCCTCATAGCTGCCCATATAATGTCCCAAAATATTCTTTAAGTAGGAATCTTTATATTTAGTCTGAAAGACAAGGCATTTCATTTATTTATTTGTGAAACAATGGGTCTTCCTTTTAACTGGAGTGGTCGCGGGATTACTTACATCACTGCTGAATTTCTGCAGAACTGTGTCAAGCTGAAATTTGGGGGTCTCACAGTAATTTATGCTCTTTGCCTTTGTCTTTTCATAGTTTTCCTTGTACACTTTCTGTAAAAAAAAAACATTAGTTAAAGTAGATCCCTGTCACTTCCACACTGATTATAACACTCCTATTTTCCAACAATAAACTAAAGAAGGAAAAAATTTATCACCTATCAACTGTTTTGAAAACTGATAATTATGTCACTCCATTACATTTAATTTCTAAATTAAAAAAAAAAGAAAACTGATAATCAGATATCTGGGTGTCATGAATGATAATCCTTCTCTATTAGCAATTATTGTCAGGCCTAAGTTTTTAATATTCTTCAAAAAAAATTTAAGAAACCAATGTGCTGCCTCAGCCCAAACCCATAGTTGCAGAATTCTGAATTGGTGCCTCGTCTCCCAGCTCACATGCCTTCCCTCCCTGAGAGTGCCACAAGGAATGAGAAGGACACTTCTGAGAAATAGCAAATGTTTTTAAACAACCCTTCATGAAAAACGTTAGTAAATGTTGAGAAATACACACTCTTTCTTCCTCTTTCTACCATGAAAAAATTTCTTACTGTACCATAAAAATAACGTGTAAACAAGAACTCAGATCATGAATTTATTAACTTTTCTTCTTCTCTGCTCTAACAATAACAATAAACAATTATTATTAGACTATAAATGAACAACTGAGGAAGCAGATTGTCACTTTTTCATGTTGGGTTTTGACAGCATAAATGGTACTATTTGTTTTTAACATTTTCATATCCTGTCTATCAGCAGAGTGGATTTAAACTTTGGCTTTTCTGTATTTGATAAGGGTGGCCTTCATTTGGGAAGCAGGAGACAAGCATTGATTTCTCTGCAGGCCTATTTGGACAGATTCATTTACACTCTCTCACCTGTCACTTCATTCACCCACTTTTCAATCACGTGTGCTCATTTCAACAGTGCTGACTTAACCCAAGGGACAAACAAAAGATAAGTAACTCACCCAGAGAGCCATATATAATCTTCAAGTATTGGGAAAGCTTAATATAACCTCACCATAAGGGAAAAACTCAACTCATCACATGCTCAGTGTCTTTAAATATATCGTCCAAGTGAACTTGGACTGAGAGTCTTAATGCCAGACCCAGTTCTTTCTTATCTAATCTCTTTTAATTCCTATGGATTAGTAATGTTCTTAACAATTCCACACGTAGAAATTCCTGTGAAGATTTAGGGGACCTTCTTTTAAGTCCTGCTCTCTGCAAGTGACAGATTCTGTGGTCAAGATCTGAGGAAACAGTGGCAGAGGTAGGGAGAGAAGTTGTACAACACAGGACATTTTCCTTCTTCTGCCAGCAACGGGCATGAAGAACACAGGGCAGGGGCTAATGCTGATTCATCTCACCTTCTCCCTCCCCTTTCAGAACCTTCTACCTCTGTTTGAATTACAACACATCTCCTGCAATGTACACTCATGGAAGCACAGGCTCCAGGAGCGGTTAAGCAAACTAGAATTTTTGTGCTTGTTAAACTTAATCCACAGGCTTCACGCACACACACACACCCCTGTTGAACTTAATCCACAGGCTTCACACACACACACACACACACACGCCTGTTGAATTTAATCCACAGGCTTCACAGACACACACACACACTAACACACACACACATGCCTGTTGAACTTAATCCACAGGCTTCACACACACACACACACACACACACACACACACACACCTGTTGAACTTAATCCTCAGGCTTCACAGACACACACACACACACACATGCCTGTTGAACTTAATCCACAGGCTTCACACACACATACACACACGCTAACACACACACACATGCACATGCACACACACCATTGACACACACCATACTCAGGGGCACTATGGCCTTCCTTGCTTAGATGGTTCTAGGAGAACAGCTAAACCATAACTTTCAAGTATTTGCAAAGTTATACTTGCATTTAATCATAATAGAAGGAGAGAGAGTTCATCTCTCTTGCAGCTAATGCTAAAAAACCACGTTTTGACAAGGATATACTTACATCACTTAGGGTATTTTTTGCCACCATCAGCTGCTTGAGCAGTGGGTTCTCAGAAGCAGGAAGTACATTGTAATCTGCTTTTCCTTTATTCTTTTCATAGTCTTCTTTGTATTTTACCTATAGGAGTGAAATAAAATGATAAAGAAACTCTAGGGGTTATTTTTGCTGTCATTTCTATCATGAATATTAGGACCATTCCACAAAGCAGTTTCCTCTTTAGAAAAATAACAGCTCAGCATTTTATAAACAAAATGCAGTAACTCCTAACAGTAGCAGAGAAACTGCATACACTTTCAGGATATCTTTTCTTCCTATTCATTTATTCATTCAAAAATATCTATTATGCTATTTTTGGGTATTGATTATGTGCCAGGCTCTGGGATACACACAGGAAAGAATAATAACACATGGTCCCTGCCCTGAAAGATAGAGGTAGATATGTAATAATGGGAGAAAGAAACACAAATAACGACAGCACATATCCCAGATATCTGCTGCTCTAGATCCTCGCTCAGTTTTAATGTCCAGCTGCCTACTTGCCAACACATTTTTAAAGAAAAGAAGCATCATGACTCGACCTTTTTAGGTCTCATCTGTGACTATGTGTATATTTAATGTACACATAGGAGGAGGAAGGGGTTGAAGATTGGACAAATGGTGACAACTTCAACTTTTTTTCTCTGCCCTTCCCACTTTGCACTTTTAATTCTAGCTATAGCAGAAGCTTTACAAGAGGGCTCAACAGCCCCTGTTGGGAATGTGCCAACGAGAGGAGAAGAAGAAACTGATCTGAGTTCTGACCATGATTCCCAGGGCCAGCCATTTGTTTAGCCAATATAACCATAGAATATAGACAAGTTCAAAGAATCCTAGATAATCTATCAACATTTAAGACCTTCAGAAAACAAATGCAATCAGCTTGGTACCCAAGGGTGGAGGTGCACAACTGAAAACCAGATGCACTGATGCACTGCCCCCTACAGACCACACAGAGGTATCACAGGGGATGGAAGGCATAGATAACTGCTGTCTCATAGAGTTATGTATTTCCTTGAAAAACAGAAATAACCAGAAAGGAAATTCCACAAGCCTTACTATCCCCCCAGCTGCATTTGGGACACGCAGCCTCCTCTCCTGTTCACAGGTGAATCGTCAGGGCCTGTGGCAAAGCCAACCCTTCCTCTACGTGTCAGGTCCCCTTCTCTTTTACTACTCAAGGACATCACTAGGCCACTCTTGCCCATCCAACATCATCACTTTTTTCCTCCACACTGGATTGTTGGCATCAGCATAGTAACATGGTGTTTTTGTTTCCTATCTTTTAAAAAAAATCCCTCTTCGCAATTTATCCATCAGCTACTGCAACTTTTTCTTTTCAGCAAAATACTTTGAAAGAGTTGAGTATGCTCATACTCTTCTATTCCTCTCTTCTCATTCACTCATAAACACTCTTTAAGCAGACTCAACTGAATTGCTCTTGTTAACTTTATCAGAGACCATACATTGGTAAATTCCTTTTAGAAATATTTGATACAGTTGATCACTCCTTTTCCCCTTCACATCACTCTTAGGACTTTGCTCCTACCTCATCTTGCTGATATCTTACATGGAACATTCCAGAGTTCAGTCCTTAGACCGTTCCCCCTTGCTCCCTTGATAGCCTCCACTCTTATGACATTAAATACTATTCGTATGCTAATAACTCGCATATTTATACAACCTTGCCAGATATCTCCCCTGAAATTTCAGACCCATGTAACTGACTGCCCACTTGACATTTCCACTTTAATGTCAAATCTTACTTGTATAAAGCTCAGCTCAGATCTTTCTTTAAAAAAAAATCTAATATATATATATATTCCTTTCACAGTCTTTCTTATCTGGATAAAGGGAAACCCCATCCATATACTTGCTTAGACCAAAACTTTTCTCTCATATTTAACATCCAACCCATCATCAAATTGGATCAACTCTCCTTTCAAAATATGTTTCATCACTTGTCCTGCTAACCCCTGGTTCAAAGCATCACTGTTTTGCAGCTGGATATTGAGATAGCCTCCTACATGATGTTATCTTTCTTCTCTCACTCCTCTAGTAGAGCCTAGGCCAGCGTAAGAGTCAAATCTGATTGGCTTTGAAGTTTGTTCTCTTTCCAGTGCCCACCATGCTCCAGAATGCCAGGGATTCTGATGATTTACCGAAGTCACTCTATAGCATATATGAGCATATCCATGGACTCCTATACCTTGTTTATGAATATATTTTCACCAGTTGGTAGAAATATAAAAACAAAGTGATGGTGGGAGTGTCTATATTCACAGAAGGCTGCCTATTGTCTTTTCTACCCCACCCCCTTTTTTTATAGAGAAAGAGTCAGAGAGAGGGACAAATAGGGACAGACAGACAGGAAGGGAGAGAGATGAGAAACATCAATTCTTTACTGCAGCACCTTAGTTGTTCATTGATTGCTTTCTCATATGTGCCTTGACGGGGGCGGGGAGCACAACAGAGCAAGTGACCCCTTGTTCAAGCCAGCGACCTTGGGCTTCAAGCCAGCGACCTTTGGGCTCAAGCTAGCAACCGTGGGGTCATGTCTATGATCCCACATTCAAGCCAGTGACCCTGCACTCAAGCTGGTGAGCCTGCACTCAAGCCGGCAACCTTGGGGTTTTGAACCTGGGTCCTCCACGTCCCAATCCAACACTCTATCCACTGCAGCAACCTTGGTCAGGTTCCAATTGCTTTTTATTGAGAGGGTCTCAAGACCGCTCTTCTATCTTCTGTCTGAGATTATAGCATTTCTACTTCTGGGTATGAAAGGCCCTTAATTGTATGAAATAGTGAAGATAGTAACTGAATATTGTTAACGCTTATACATAGCAAATTCTTTTTAAATTTTGGTAGCCTTATTACAGTCCCAAAGTACTTTTTTTGTCTCCAAAGAATCTGATATTTTTCATTACGTACAAAAACAAGAGTTGTGAATAATTCACCCACATTGAGACCATGAAGATAAGTGAGAGAATTTCTTCATACCTTGCTGGCTGCCACTCCAGCTTGCTTTTGCACTTTGTACTCTGGTGTTTCCGTCTGCATGAAGTAGATCTGGTCTTTCATATTCTCGAAGCCTTCCTGATATTTCCTCTGTAAGACATTAAACATACAAAAGAACTGCTGTAGAAAACAACCTGGGTAAGGCTTTTGCATGGGAAGACAGAGGCCATTGAGAGAAGTTAGTTACCCACACCGTGTTCTCTTGGCTTCCACAAACTCAGTTACAATGATTGAATGTGGTGCTATTAGCAAAACAATTAGCAACTTAACAGAGATTTGGAGCAGTTACAATAGGCTGAAAGACAGACTTCAATAAGGAGGTCTCAAAGACCAGGAACAGACAATTAAGAGAAAAGAAAAAAAGGAAAAAACTTCTGTTTTTCAGTGAGGAAATTCTGGTAAGAATCTAAGCAGTTTCATAAATGTACTGTTTCCAGCAAAGAATAAATTAAAAAGGGCCTCTTTAACTTTGAAACCATATTGTTCCTATGAGGCAAGAATAATGGTATCTGATTCAAATAATATTTCTCAACAAGAAGGAAAGATTGTGAATTGTTTCTTAATAGGAACTCTACACAAGTCTTACCCCCGAGAAAAGGTACTACGTGCCCAGGACATACATGTGCCAGTGCCACCTCAGGTGCAGCAGCCGGTGGTACCAGTCATAAAGGGAGGGTCTCCTGTCAACCGGCCCCCCCTCCTCCTACTTACTGTGCTGAGGTTTTTAGCATTCATCCTGGCGGTTGCAATTTCAAAGCAAGGCGTCTCACTCCATTTGCCTTTGACTTTATTTTCATAGTCTTGCTTGTATTTTAGCTAAGAAAATATAAAGAAAGAAAATAAGACAAGTAAAATACAGGATTTGACAAATGAAAGATGAAACTAATTGGTATTGGTGAGCTTTCAAAAATATCTTGACCAGACCCTTCTTGGCCCCTTAATAGATATCTTCAAACCTTCTAATACAGTGTCAATTTACTCAACAATAAGTTGAGCGAGGGGGATAGAGGTATTAATTCTACCTCCTCTTAATGAGTACGGGAACTTAGTCAATTTCAGAACTCATAGATGTTCCCTGACATTCGAGAAAGGAGAGAGATAAAAGTATTTTCCATTTATAATTAATTGGTATAACAAAACCACTCAACCCCAAATTTCCATGCCAGATGAACTTAGCTGTTAATTTCTGAGTTTTAACAAAACTCGTTATACAGAAAGCAATAACACAACAAAATTTGGCTTGCAGACCAATGAATAAGACTTTCTAGTTTAGAATTCAAGAAATTTTAGTGAAAACTGGCAAATAATTAAAAAATTAAACTGCTGCCACATTTTACTCCTAAATATCATAGCACCTGATCCTAGGTTGTGAAATCCTTGGAAAGAGGAATTATATCTTCTTAGCTTTGTCTCCTCAGAATCTAACACAAAATGCAGCATGCACAAGTTAACCTTATAAATGTTTGTTCAACTACACTAAATTGAACTGAGTCCATGGTATGTGGTTTTAATGAGTTTGTCTTGAGTGTTATTTGAACAGAATCAGCCTAGCCAATCCCAAACTTGAGCACGAACCGGAGTCAGAGCTGGGTTAAAGCAATTTCCCTTCCTCGGCTCACAGAATGTGTTAAGAAACGTAACTAATGTGTTTCAAAGTGTTTAAATGCCCAACCCTCCAACATATTCTTTACAGAAAAAGAAAATAGTTTTCTGGTATACCTTTAACAACAAATACCCAGGGCAACAGATGAGTAGAGCCAGTGAGTTTGAGTTACAGGAAGCCCCCCTCCCTCTCAAATGTCCTATATCCTGCCTTCTCCAAAGCTTTGTGTGCTAATTAATAACTACATTGTTTTAATAGTTATAAACTTTAGAGCCTTGGACCTGAGTTCAGAACTCCTGGGCCCAACACTTGACTCCATCTTTCCAAAGGTGTTAATTTAGCCTCTCTAAGCTTCAGTTTTCTTAACCATATGTGCTGACAATAATACTTACACAGAGGATTGTTGAAAAAATTAAATAAGATCATACATATACTAAAAAATACTTTGTAAACTCTACAGTGATAAACAAATGTAAAGTATAATAACTAACATAATAGAGAGCAAGAAACTAAAGAAAAGAAAATTGCATACATGTGTGTGTGCACGTGTGTGTGTGTGTGTGTATACTCTTCAATGGAAAGTTTTGTTGGGATAAAATTTGCTTTATACTGCTGGTTAATTTTCCCACCCTCTTCTTTTGAAGCTTTAAAGAATTGAAGTCAATAACATTGATTTTTCAATTTGATAAGAGAGCCTATAGAAGTGTTTCTAATATTTTGGGAGAATAGACCTCAACAGGAATCTGAGAAAACTACAAAATGCCCATAAATACATACAATTTCAAAGATATTTGATATGCACACACCTGAGGTTAAGATCTCCTAACCTACAACATTTTGTCGAGATACTGCCATTCCTCTGCTTACTGACAAAGGAAGAAAACTCTAGGATTGGGGGTGGGGAGCAATTGGGCCAAATGCATCCCCAAACTGAGATATTGAGAACTTTGTAACATAATTTGAAGTTGAGAAGGCAGCAGATATTCTTTTTTTTTATATAAATAAATTTTTATTTTAATGGGGTGACATCAATAAATCAGTGTACATATATTCAAAGAAAACATGTCCAGGTTATCTTGTCATTCAATTCTGTTGCATACCCATCACCCGAAGTCAGATTGTCCTCTGTCACCTTCTATCTAGTTTTCTTTATGCCCCTCCCCCTCCCCCTCCCCCCTCCCTACTTCCCTCCCCCCCCCTCTGTAACCACCACACTCTTGTCCATGTCTCTTAGTCTCATTTTTATGTCCCACCAATGTATGGAATCACGTAGTTCTTGTTTTTTTCTGATTTACCTATTTCACTCCATATAATGTTATCAAGATCCCACCATTTGGTTGTAAGTGATCCAATGCCATCATTTCTTATGGCTGAATAGTATACCATGGTGTGCAGCAGATATTCTTAATGAAGTAAAAAAGTTAGCTATTATAGGGAAATAAGAATCACATATACTGATTTGCTAAGCAAAATTGAGTAGGAGATTAATTCTCACAGCAAGAGATGCCTGATTTTTAAAAGATATTAAAATAAGAAGCAAAACAAGAGTTTTGGAACACCACCTTATCCAGAGTCCTTTTCTCCTTACCCTTCGTGAACCAAAACTCATCGCTTCTTCCTACCCAGAGCTGAAGTGAGTCAGGGGGAGGCGGATATCCCACAACACATGTCTGAGTACCCCCAAGTCTGGGAAGATTTTCACTACAAGGGAGGAGGCTAGGGCCCATTACCTTCTGAGAAAGTTGTGGTCTGCACCTTCATTTGTGGGGAGCTGAAAAGTTGAAAAGATAAAGGCCTACAACACAGCTAGAGAAATGAAAAAGAGAGAGAAGTAGGTGTCCATGTGAGACCCCCCTCCGGCAACCTCCTGTCCCTCTGCCTGTGTGACAGCAGTGCCTGGGGGTGTGATACAGGGAGATGCATTCGCCACATCAGGGGCCCAATGTCCAACTTTCCCCCATCCTCCACCCTACGCTTCTCTCCAACTCTGTCCTGTTTGGAGTCAGTCAATGGAAACCTGGAGGCAAGAATTGATTTCACGTTTTCTAAGATTTTGTGTTTGTTCATTTAACAGAGGAAGGTACATTAGTCCAATTATAAGCTCTTGGACACTGTCTGTGGGCAAGAAGGTAACCACATATCGATAGATGTAGTAAGCTTAAGCTCGCTTTCTCAAATCATAGTCCCTCCTCCCCAGAAATCAGCTGAGGGTACTTTCATTGGACCATAAATTAGGTATCCTAACGTCTTGTTTAACTACATGACTATCAGAAGTGCTATAAGCGCAAACTTTTTCCTTTTATGTCTAGAACCCAGTTGAGCATCAACTGGAAATCACAAACTGAAATCTTGCAGAGAAGCAGGCACAGAGAAACTAAAGTGGCTTTCCAGTGTTGCATTCAGAACCCCATTTGCTGCTGGTGGTAGTGTGCGCGGTTTCTTCACCTGGGATGCCTGTGTACATGAACAAGCCCGCTTGTCTGCCCACCTGTGCTCTAGCTACAAAGTGAGCTGAGGAAGGAGGAGGTGCTGGCATGTAGTTGATGGCTTTGGCCGAAGACAAGTGTGAGAGTATGGTGTCTGACAGGTATAGTAAGGAAAGCTGGTAAACAGAACGTAAGACAAATCAATCAATCTGGGAGACATGATTCCACAAGAAAATGGTGAGAGTTTGAATGTATGGGAGTGAGTAGATAAAGGAAAGTTTACCTATTGGGGAGAGAAAGAAAAGGATATTGAAGCATGGGGCCAAGCCTCCTGATAGTGGGGAAGACTTCAAGAAAAAGGAAGTGTGTCTCACATCTAAGTAATCCCAGCAGCCTTATACATCTCTTATTGGATGGCTCGTTGTCAAATGGGCTACTACCACTCACAAGCATTTCTTCTCAACATGACCATTATTTGGGAAGCACAACAGCCATTAAGAACTTGGAAATCTGGGTAAGATTCGGATAAATCGCAACCACCATGACCAAATCTTGTGACCTTTATCTACAACCATCCTCCTCTTGGCTCATACTGTTATTCCAGAAGGGCAAACCCAGCTCTGGAAATGCCTTCACAGTTCCTAATGATACCTCTACAGGTATTGATCAACTTACGACCTATGCAACTTACGACCATTCAACTTTACAACCACAATTGCTAGCCACAACTGCTCCGCGTCTGGCAGCGCAAGCATTGCCCAGCTGGGTGTACGACAGTGTGGACCAGCTTCCGGCAGCACTACCATCTCCGCATGCACCATTTCAACTGTTATCCCAGACTCAGTACAGCAATTTGTGTTTTGTGTCTTGGATATTTTTCATCAAACCCCTCCCAAGATGTCTACCAAGAGGAAATTGACTTTGACTTAAAGATTTTTATAACATCATTTCACAGTACTGTACATATAGCCTACTCAACTTACTACCAAATTGTGTTATGACCGGTCTGTCGGAACCAATTGTGGTCGTAAGTCAAGCACTAGCTGTATATCCAACTGAGTGGTGTAGTCTAATTAGCATATAGTGCAAGCCACCACTATAACTTAAAATTTTTCAGTAGCTATATTTTAAAATAGAAAAAGGAACAAACGGGAAATTAATTTTAATAATATATTGTGCTTAACTTGATAAATCCAAAAATATTATCATTTCAACATATAGCAATATAGGCCACAAAAACAACATCAGCAAATTCAGAAAAATTGAAGTTGTACCAAGCATATTTTCTGATCATAAAGCCTTGAAACTAGAATTCAACTGCAAAAAAGAGGAAAAAAATCCCACAAAAATGTGGAAACTAAACAACATACTTTTAAAAAATGAATGGGTCAAAGAAGAAATAAGTGCAGAGATCAAAAGATATATACAGACTAATGAAAATGACAATACGACATATCAGAATCTATGGGATGCAGCAAAAGCAGTGATAAGAGGGAAGTTCATATCACTTCAGGCATATATGAACAAACAAGAGAGAGCCCAAGTGAACCACTTAACTTCCCACCTTAAGGAACTAGAAAAAGAAGAACAAAGAAAACCCAAAACCAGCCGAAGAAAGGAGATAATAAAAATCAGAGCAGAAATAAATGAATTAGAGAACAGAAAAACTATAGAAAAAATTAATAGAACAAGGAGCTGGTTCTTTGAAAAGATCAACAAAATTGACAAACCCTTGGCAAGACTTACCAAGGAAAAAAGAGAAAGAACTCATATAAACAAAATCCAAAATGAAAGAGGAGAAATCACCACGGACACCGTAGATATACAAAGAATTATTGTAGAATACTATGAAAAACTTTATGCTACTAAATTCAACAACCTAGAAGAAATGGATAAATTCCTAGAAAAATACAACCTTCCTAGACTGAGTCAAGAAGAAGCAGAAAGCCTAAACAGACCTATCAGTAGAGAAGAAATAGAAAAAACCATTAAAAACCTCCCCAAAAATAAAAGTCCAGGCCCTGACGGCTATACCAGCGAATTTTATCAAACATTCAAAGAAGACTTGGTTCCTATTCTACTCAAAGTCTTCCAAAAAATTGAAGAAGAAGCAATACTTCCAAACACATTTTACGAAGCCAACATAACCCTCATACCAAAACCAGGCAAGGATGGCACAAAAAAAGAAAACTACAGACCAATATCTCTAATGAATACAGATGCTAAAATACTAAACAAAATACTAGCAAATCGAATACAACAACATATTAAAAAAATAATACATCATGATCAAGTGGGATTCATCCCAGAATCTCAAGGATGGTTCAACATACGTAAAACGGTTAATGTAATACACCATATCAACAAAACAAAGAACAAAAACCACATGATCTTATCAATAGACGCAGAAAAGGCTTTCGATAAAATACAACACAATTTTATGTTTAAGACTCTCAACAAAATGGGTATAGAAGGAAAATATCTCAACATGATAAAGGCCATATATGATAAACCATCAGCTAACATCATATTAAATGGCACTAAACTGAAGGCTTTCCCCCTTAAATCAGGAACAAGACAGGGTTGTCCACTCTCTCCACTCTTATTTAATGTGGTACTAGAGGTTCTAGCCAGAGCAATCAGACAAGACAAAGAAATAAAAGGCATCCATATCGGAAAAGAAGAAGTAAAGGTATCACTTTTTGCAGATGATATGATCCTATACATCGAAAACCCCAAAGAATCCACAAAAAGACTACTAGAAACAATAAGCCAATACAGTAAGGTCGCAGGATACAAAATTAACATACAGAAGTCAATAGCCTTTCTATATGCCAACAATGAAACAACTGAGAAGGAACTCAAAAGAATAATCCCCTTCACGATTGCAACAAAACATATAGCAATATAAAATAATGTCATACTGCATATTCAAGTTCTAGAGTATATTTCACACATGTAGGACTTAGCTCAGGGTTCAGGAACCTTTTTGGCTGAGAGAGCCATGAATGCTTCATATTTTAAAATGTAATTCCGTGAGAGCCATACAATGACCCGTGTACGTTATGCATTATCCAATAAGAATTTGGTGTTGTCTTGGAGGACAGCTGTGATTGGCTCCAGCCACCCACAACCATGAACATGAGCGGTAGGAAACGAATGGATTGTAATACATGAGAATGTTTCATATTTTTAATGTTATTATTTTTTTATTAAAGATTTGTCTGTGAGCCAGATGCAGCCATCAAAAAAGCTACATCTGGCTTGTGAGCCATAGGTTCCCGACCCCTGACTTAGTTCATACTATCCCATCTCAAGTGCTCAATAGACATATGTGGCTAGAAGCTTCTATTTTGAAGAGTGTAGCTCTAAACTAACTGGTAAGCCTAATTTAGTACAGAGACTGATTATAGGGGAGTTTGAAAGTGGCTTTTTAAAAAAATCACTTTCAAGTACCCACACTGCATACTCAAATAAGGTAAAAGAATGCTGCCTCAGTAAGATGTCTTTTAAAATATGCTTTAAAAAATTAAAATAGATTTGTTTCTTTCTAAGTGATTATTAGAAAACAGCTTTTTCTTTTTATTCCAAGAAAAGAAATGGTCCTTGCTCCCCAGTCTTATTTACAAAATCAACACTTTCAGTAGGACATCTCTTGATGGACAGTTCTGAAGTTAATTTCTACTCAGCCCTGGGCAAAAATCTCAGGTTCATGGCATTCTTATTTGTGAAATTTTCTTGTACTTACTAGATCTTTTATCCAAGTAGCTCTTAGTTATACAATTAGGTAATCTGTAATATCAGACACTAAACACATAAATGAATAGACTTCATCATCCATAACTTTTTTCCTTCTTTACTGGAGGTATCCTTTCTAAAAAAAAAATACTTGAACAAGATAGAAATCTTGAGGTTTGAGGTTTCATCAAACTTTAAGACCAAACTGAGACTCAACTCCACACAGGGCAAAGAAAAGTATTTATTTAAAAGCAGTAATATCCCAGGAGAAAGTGGCCTGATTTGGACCCATTTTTAAAAAGGAATTTAACATGGGTCTATTCATCAGTTGACCATCTGTCTCTCTGCATTCCTCAGAGCTAGTTTACCAGCCTCAATAAGCAGACCAGGCTGTTTTCCAAGGCCTTACAAGTTATAAGGTGGCCTCTGCCTGGCTGTCAATCTGAGCTATGCCTGGGAGACCATTCATGCATTCTAATTTTCTCCAAGTCATACTGAGAGCACAAAACTCTATGGAGTCTTCAAACTGAATTGAAACAGTCAGATGCCATGTGGTTACTTGGTTCTGTCCTTGTCACTTCCATAAGTCAAATGACAAAGGATATTAGGACATGGATTCTGTTTTCAAAACACAGTTAGCACTTACCGAGCATTCAAGCTGGCTGAACATTTATAAACAGTTTATGATGTTCATGGATATATTGCTCTTGCTGTAGCATTTTTACGGTCATATGCAAAAATATTCAGTGTTTATCTTGTCTTTTTTTTTTTTACCTTAGTTTCTTTTTCTGAGGGTTGGCATTATTAAGCAGAGTTTTCACAGGAGACAGTGTTCCAGCCCTATTTACTTACCTTGCTCACTTGACTGGTCACTTTCTTGGCAAATTCTATGTCTGGAGGATCCGGCAGAGATGTGAATTTTGTTTGCTGTTCAGCGTGACCTTTTTTGTAGACAATCTGACAAAATAAAATGGATGTAAATGAGCCATAGATAATTATTCTATTGCCATGTTCCATTTGTTGGCATTTTAAAAAGACTGTGTTTTCAGCCCCAGTCAGCTGGCTCAGTGGTAGAGAGTCAGCCTGGTGTATGGAAGTCCCGGGTTTCATTCCTGGCCAGGGCACACAGGAGAAGCACCCATCTGCTTCTCCACCCTTCTCCCTCTCCTTCCTCTCTATCTCTCTCTTCCCTCCTGCAGCCAAGGCTCCACTGGAGCAAAGTTGGCCCGAGTGCCGAGGACGGCTCCATGGCCTCCACCTCAGGCACTAGAATGGCTCCAGTTGCAACGGTGCAGTGGCCCAGATGGGCAGAACATCTCCCTCTAGAGGGCATGCTGGGTGGATGCCAGTCAGGTGCATGCGGGAGTCTGTCTCTCTGCCTCCCCGCTTCTTGTTTCAGAAAAATACAAAAAAAAAAAAAGACTGTTTTTATCTTTGCTTGAAGTTTTAAACTTCATTTATTTTAAATTTAGAAATTAAATTTAATGACATGGCACTGGTCTATAAGAACACATAGGTTTCAGGTAAACATCTCTATAGCATTTGAACTGCTGATTGCATTGTGTGCCCATCACCCAAAGTCAAATCGTTTTCTGTCAACATATAATTTATGTGTTTGTCCCTTTTTACTCCCTTTCTCCTACTCCCCTCCCCTGGTAACCATTTCACTTTTGTCTGTAGCCGTGAGTCTCAGTTTTATATCCTACCTATGTGTGAAATCATATAGTTCTTAGTTTTTACTGATTTACTTATTTCATTCAGTATAATGTTCTCAAGGTCATCCATGTTGTCTTAAGTGGCACTATGTCATCATTTCTTAAACTTCAGTGTACCACATAACCATCGTTTATCCTTATAGACGTTACATGACCTTTCTCTCGGCATTACTGGTGATTTCTCTGAGTTTTCTTTCCTCTCCAAGATTATTAGCCCTAGATCTGTTTCCTTCCATTTCACACCATGTCATCATCTGCAACTGAAATTACTCTCTTAAGCAGCATCCTCAACTTCTAAAGTCTTGCCTTTCCATCAAAGCTGTTAGCAAACTGCCAGCTCTGGATCAACTTAACCACACACTTCTGTTCTTATATCCAGGATGCTGAGTGCTACTGAAGAAAATCACTCAACTCTATGGATTGGTAGTGATAACATGATAAGCGAGGCTACAAGGGTTACAGGAAGAAGGTACAGAGGAGAGAGAGAAGGTCTCTTGCACCCAAGCCCTTAGCTTGGAATCTATATAATTACCCAACAATATGTTCTGTGAACAACAGCTTGCTTGGAACTCTGTGCCCAATACTCTAAGTTTATTCAATTGCCACTTTGCCTTTACTGTAGCTTGAACATCATTAAGTGCTTCCGGTCAGTCTCTACTCCCAAGGGCTAGTCTAAAAGCCCAGCGCTGTCCTTAAGCCCCCAGTCAATTCCATCTTACCCACAACTTCCTCATTCATAGAGTAAAGAAAGGCTAAACATTTATCTTTCTCTATACTCATCCCTGCCTCTCCCACCTCCTGCATGGCTCAGGAGAAGTGTCCTTACAGGGCGTGAGCCTGGCACTCAGGTTACCGTGCCCTCCAGCAACCCTTATGTAACTTAATTCTATCAGTCACCTCTCCTCCTTCTTTTAGCTTTAACCTCTCCCTCTTCATTAGCTCCTTTCCTTCAGACTATAAAAGACCTCTCCTCTTTTCTTCACTACTGACTCCTCTGGCTTTTCTCCCCACCAATCTTGATCCCTGCCTCCAACAACACAGAATATTCACAGAGCCCCCGGCACAAGCAGCTCTCTTATGTCTCTGGTCCTCACACATGCTGCTTCTTTTCCCTGGAGTGCACCAACCCCACCTTCTTCTGCAAACTGCTTCTTGTTCTCCAAGTCCCAGGATGAGCACAGTTTCCCCTCCTGTGCCCTCCCTCACGCCATCACCTTCTCTGGGGTCTCACTCAAATTAGCCCTTACCTCCTTTAAAGAAATTAGCAGATGACACTGTCACTGGATGTTTACATGTCTGTCCCTCCTTAGACTCTGAGCTCCAGGATGGCGGAGGACATAACCGCTCATCTGGGAATCTTTGTGGCCTGCATAGTACCTGACTAGAGCGAAGGTTCAGTGACTGATTTCTGAATGGGTGGGTCCCACACTGAGCCTGTCAGGGCAGGTTTGAAGAGAAGAATGAGCCTTCTAATTCATTCGCTCCTCACCTGTGAGACTTGTACAAATCATTTCTCCTTCCATGTGGCAGAATTCTTATTTATAAAGAAGTTGTATACAGTTCCAAGTTCCCAATCATTTTCTTCATGCTTTAACCAAGTCTAACACTATCTCATCCCAAAAGTACCTACCTAGTGCTTATAGTAAAAGCTTTCATGAACATTAAATCAATTGGGATACAAGAGACAGATTTTAAAATGTAATCTTTAAATCCCACTGCTTCATTTCCGTTAAATGAGTGAAGACTTATTTTAGGTAAAAGGCAACCGGAGTTCTCCATGGCTGGCAAAGTCCTTGAGGAGAAAGCAACATTTTTCCTGGAGAAATGCTTATTAAGTATGACATCCTGTCAAGAACTTTCGGAGAAATCAAATCTAGAAGTCCTAATTTCTCAGGACCTTAGTCAGGATTTTGTCTATGTAGAATTCTGTACTCTGGATCAGCTTAAGGACTCTCTTAGTGTTTGCAAAGTCTTTGGTTTCTATTTAATTAATAAAGAAAACATGATAATTAGGGTCAAGAGAAACACTGAAAGGAGGACAAGAGCAAGAGAGGGAGCCTTGGATCCCAAACCCTTAGCTTGAACTAAGTGCCTACCTAATTGTATATTCTGCAAACAGCAGCTTGCTTGGGGCTCTGTGCCCAATACTTGTAAAAGTTCAGGGTGCTCACAACAATATTAACAGGCATGTCAGTAACCTGATACTTAGTACATACTTAGTCTGCAAAAAAATAAAAGTGTACCTTAACTGCCAAATCTTGCATAGCAAAGATGGGAAGATTTTACTTCATTATTTTAATTCTCCTTCATTATGTCTTCTCTTGAGCTATCTCAAAAAATGTGGTCAATTGTAGTTGTTCAAAGCCCATAGCACTAGAGTAGCACAGAAGCAACCCTTCATCTCTCCATTTTATGAAAAAGGTGACATTAGGAGATGAAGGGTGTTCTTGGAAACCTCTCCTCTGGCTTACAAAACATGCCTTTCCTGGTTCCCCTTCAACTTCTCTGACTATCTGTTCCCTCGTTCTTTCGCTGGTTCCTTTCCAGATGTCCCAGGGTGGGTGTCCTCCACAACTCTGCCTTTGGTCAAATACTGTTTTGCCTCCTTCAGACATTTTTATGTCTGAAGTCATATTCAGTTGTCACTTATATTCTGATGACTCTCAAATATTAATCTCATGTCATCTCACATTTATGCAACAGTACGGAATTTCTAGTTTATCCTGATCTGAATGTTCCCTCCATTGTCACAACCGTTTCTCTTTAACTAAAGCATCTTTACCAGTTATACCCCTGTCACCCGGATTGCCAGTGTGGGTTATAAATTCATCTATGGCTCCTTTCTCTCTTTTGTCTCCAATATTCAACATCATTAACACTTTTAAAATACTTTATTTTATTACCTTCAGAATTTTTTTCCTCTTCTTTGTTCCCATCATCCCTTTGATCCATCTATATCACTAAAATAGTCTTCTACAAATAGTCTTCTACAATTTTGCCTAGTCCCAATTTATCATATTGTCCATCAAAACTTCCCCAGGTTATACTTTTATCATGTAATAGGATTTCTCCAAAATCTTATGATGCTTCTTATTGACTTCCATATCATGTCAAGGCTATTTTGTCTGATTTTAAGGGCCTGCTTCCGGTTTCTTTCAAGTGCCCTCATAACTTGGCACCCACAGCATTCACTTTCTTTGTCCCATAAAAGCCCCAGACTCATTTCATGCTTGTCCCTTTGTTCGGGTGCTCTCTACATAAATTCCCTTCCTGTTCATCATAGCCCATTCTCTCCAAATCACCACCTCCACGTGGCCCTCTCTGATTACTCACATGTATCTTCTCTCTCTCAGCAAGTATTAGACTATAGGGTTTGTCATTTTTTAAAATTTGTTTCTTGTGGTTTAATATATAACACTGTCATCTGACCAGCTTAGTTGTAAGATTTTTAAGGGAAAGAATAAAAACTTCTTGTACTTCTCTGTCCTGCCAGGTATGCATGCATAATGACCTTTCAATAACTGATTATTGACCACATGGTAAAGATCATACAATATTACATATTCATGAGATACAGAACCAAAAAGCTAATCTTAAAAGAAAAGGATGAGATCCCCATACATTAAAATTGGTACACTAGATGCCCTTAAAATTTTGTAACATCTTCTTTAGTTTTTAGATTACTTCATGCAAGGATAAGAGTATATTTTATACACTCTTATATTATAACCAGTTATATGCAACTGGAGATAGAAAATATGTCCACTAAATTTGCAGGTGCTATCAAATTAGTGGCAATAAAAATTAGACCTGAAAAGTTGGATACATCATCAAATGAGTATGTATAATGTTAGTTCAGGGCAAGATAAAATTCTAAGATCCATTGGAAGTAAATTCTAATGAGTTTTCAGATGCCAACTGGCTTGTTAAGTTCATATTGAATGTAAGAGGTTCCAGGGATCTAGCTGACAACTAAATAAAAAATAATTTGTCATTTTATAATAGAGTGCTCTCCTAAAGACTTTGAATTTTCAGCATGACCTTTAGCAAATCCAGGGGCCAACAAATAAAGTAACTCCCAGCAAGGGGAAGCACTGGGCCCAAGCAAGGGTCTCTGCTGTTGCTGCTGCTGCTGCTGCTGCTATTCAACCCTAAGGACTCCATCAGGGCTTTTCAGTTCCCCTAATAAACAGTTTTCAGGGTCTCAAATACTAAAATTCTAGCCAATGGGACTGCTGATTTTTTTTACTAACTTTGCAATATCCTCTGTGTACATCAGTGACAAGAGGTCTTTGTGGGACAACTACACACATGTTTGGGCAGGCCCATCAGTCAGATCTTTCATGCAGGGAAAGAAGACACCAAATTCTGACTCAATGATTAAGATAGAAAATAAAAATCTTTCAACAATATCATTTACTTAACAAACCAGGGCAGGTGGCTAGATTCTAATAGGCTTTTAAATGCTACTCTATTATACAGAGAAACTTCAGCTCCAGCCAAGGGGACAGAAGGAAACAGGCTCCAGCAGATAGAACAGCAGTCTTGGGATCCACAGGACCAGGCTTCTAGCCCGGTTCTACCACTAATTAACTGTGTGACCTTAGACTTTAGTTCCTCACCTATGAGAAAAGGGGACTGGACTAAATTCTTCTTAATATAAATTATAAAATCTAATTTAAGTTAAACACTAAAAATTAAAATGATCCTAGGCGTGTTCCTCCTCAATAATGGCATTTAGTCTGTTTTACAGAACAGCAATGAACATCTGGCCCAGGGATGGAGTCTGAAGTGTCTGATTCCACATGACAAAAGGTGCTGGTTACAGTTCACTTACATCACTGAGAGTTTTCTGGGCTTGGGCAACCCTCCTCAGCTCCGGGCTATCATGATATGGGTAAAACAAAGTTTTGTCTGCTTCCCAGTCTTCGGTGTACAGTTTCTAAACCAGAAAGGAATGACAAGCTGTGAGAAAATGCAATCACACTTACACGAAATACATAATATCCCGTTCATCCATCCCTGGCACAAAGAGCCAAGGGCAAGGGGGGAGCAGAAGCCCACCGAGCTCACAGAGAGCCTCCCTCTCCCCATGCAGCCTACGTCCTGTTTATCAATGGACCCTCCTGCTTCTCCTGACGGTCTTATTCCCAGAGGGCAGGGTCTTATTCCCAGAGGGCAGACGTGTCTAACTTTGTTCCAGCTCCTCTCTGCGACTTTACCAGTCTCCAGCAACAAGTTCTAATGCAAAGGGGAAGGAGCCAGGAAGTTACTTAGCATAGTTTCTGTCAGGAAACAGACCCTTACTCAGAGTGATAGCCAGGAATAGCCAAAGTGCAGTGAGGGCAAGGTCTGCCAAAAACTAAAGTATTGCTTTGTGGGTCACCGGAGCTGGACGTCAGGAGCATCACTGCTCTCCCGACACACTCTCGCCCCAGGCTGCTCAGGCTCCTGATGGGACCCTCTCCTCCACTCGGCCCAGAGCTTTCCTCTCAGTTCTTCCTTGCCAAGCCCTATACCAGCAGCCTCACAGGTCTCAAAGCTACTTAGAAAAATATTGGGGAACTGTATTTCAGATTACTAAGAGTTTAGCAAGTATTTCTCCAAATGACATGGTAGGAAAACAGAGAACAGAGGTGGTGACAAAGCAAAGGCCCTTACCTTACTGAACAATGCTGTGTTCTTAACGGCCTGGACAAGCTCAGGGGCATCAGGGGGAAGCAGGTACTTATCCTTGGTGTCTTCCCAGTTCTGCTTGTATAAAACCTGACAGAAAGGGCAGAGGGCTTGATGTATCCTCCATAGGCATGAGGATTTAGAGGACAAAGGCAAGCGTGGTGAAGACTTTTTCATACTCCAGGGGTCCTCCCACAATGGCTGCCGGCATGCTGATGTGCTTCTAGCACTGATTAGGAAAATGTTGCCCATGCCAATATCCCATAATACTTTTTCCGCATTAGTAAGCTTTTCCTTGAGAAATCTGATTTTTAAACACTATCATGATTCTGATTCTCTATAGATTCCTTTCAAAGGTTGCAACCTATCAGTCACCGAATGAATTTGGATGGTACATGTGTTTCTTTTGACTTAATGGTATTTTTAAAAGTTTTTTTCTAATTAGTTTACCACATTTGAAATTTGGATATTTGTCATAAACATTCAGCTTCCCAGCTTTTTTAAAAAATAAAAGAGACTGATGACACCGAGACTGCATTCTGTGCATTGCGGCCTGCAGCTGAGTCGCATGGGCTCGCCAATGCACACAGCTCCCAACGGGCCTTGCAGTCATCGCGCAGCCTCCCTGGCGTGTGTGCACTCAGAGCTCACGATGCCTGTGGTTCAGGGGGCCTGGTACACACGACCAGGCCTGTCCAGTGGCCTCCTCTGAGACCAGCAGAGGCGATACACATTCTGTTTTCTATCCAGTCACTCGTACCATGATCTTACCTTACTGACTTGCTGCGACACTTTCTTTGCATGTTCAATGTCCTTGGCTTTTTCATCAACGTGACAGATAGTTTTAGCAATATCACCATCCATTCGATACTTGACCTGCAGAAGCAATGCACAGTTAGAAATCATGACAGAATGACCATGCGAGTATATAAAAGAATATCTTATAACCAAAGCGCATTGACCCACTCTCTCTATGTCTGCATCACAAAGCAAAGCTTCTCTATTTCGGCTAGAAAGCTGTGATCTCCAAAGATCTGCAGAACACCTATGTTTACTGCTTGTCTGCTTTCCTGGCCTAATTCCAGCCTCCCTGTGCTCCAGTATGGAGGACCACAATGAGCTGGAACTTCCAAAGCATATTACCTCTTAAGCTAACTAAGCCAAGCTTTTAGAAGCCTCTTAGTGTTTACACGTAGAGCAACACCATCTATAGCCAATGTTTCCTTTCAACTTCTGGACTAATTCATAATAATTCAACCCCTTATTTTCTCCACACCTACTTAAAGGCAATTCCCAGTTCCCAGTGGTGGGCATAGTTTTGATATGTGTCTGTTTTATTTTAGAAGTGCAGCCCACCTCACTGAGCTGATCTTGTACTTTTTTGATTCTGCGATGTTCTGGAGTATCGGTTGTGATGGTGGATGGCTGTCCTTTTGCTTTCTCGTAGTTTTCCTTGTATTTATTCTAAAAAGAACATCAGATATTAGCTTAAAACTTTATAAAGCAGCAGCAGAAATTTCTGGCAATGCACTCATACCCACCTGATTAAAAAAATACTGCAAGTTATAATAGTTAATAGTTATAACAGCATTTTCCCCCTTATTCGATTCTCAGCAAACACTAAAATAGATCTGTTAATTGCTCTTCCTAAACATGGTTGTATAACAGAGACAGTAGAAATGGTATTACAGACTATTGTATTGGAAATGCCCTAAAGTGATTCTCTCAATGTTTTTATTGTCTGAATGAACACATAAAAAGCTTGAACTGCAATCATTTTAGAAAATAAATACAGAAATTGAACTAAATGTGAAGACTTAATTGCTAACAAAATGCAAAAATATTCAATTTAGAAGTTTCTGCTGAAGCTCAGTGCTGTGGATAGCTGAGATACCACCTGAACTAATAAAAAGTCGCAATTATGTAATATTTTGAAAAGAAATGCAATTTTATTATTTCTGCTAAATATATAACAAATCTTTGCCTTAAATATGATGTGCATAATTTATCATTATTAATGCTTAAAAAATACTCTTGAGTGGAGTAGTCAACAATCTAAATTAGAGTATTGATTTAGTTACCAACCACTTTTAAAATATTAAAAACTTTGCTCACATTCTGCTCAGCTTACCAGAAATTCAAGGATATTAGTGGCTGAATTAATGAGATTTTTATGACAATAAATTGACATAGTAATTTCTATTTTTGCTGAATACTGCAGTGATAAAAGAGGTAAGATTATCTTGTTTTTAGAAATCTAGCCTAAATTTTAGGTTATTTTAAGAATCTGAACTAGAAATTCACCAAATAATCCCCAAGAGTTAACATTCAACCAAAAGTAATATTTATTGGCCAGCCACAACTGGATGCTTCTGACATAAGCATTAGTCTTATATGATCCAATGTTCCCTGAGATACTTGACATTATTTTTGAGCCTTCAGATGACATGCAATCAGCCTACCTAATGAGACCTCAGCCCACCATAGATAATTAACAAATTAGATCCATTCAAATGGGTCTGAATCAGCTACCAATCTGTATAACTTAGAGAACTTTAAGGACCAGGGACCATCAAGAGCTGTGATTCCTAACCTAAACCATACCTTAAAATCACCTGAACAGCTTTTAAAGATCCTTCTACACTGGCCCCAAGCCCAGACAGACTAAACCAGAATGTCCCAGGCATTAGTACTTTTGCAGGCGTCCCCAAACTACGGCCCACGGGCTGCATGTGGCCCCCTGAGGCCATTTATCCGGCCCCCCGCCGCACTCCTGGAAGGGGCACCTCTTTCATTGGTGGTCAATGAGAGGAGCACTGTATGTGGCGGCCCTCCAACGGTCTGAGGGACAGTGAACTGGCCCCCTGTGTAAAAAGTTTGGGGACCTCTGTTAGAGGATTAATGTGCAGCCACAGTTCAAAACCACCATTCCAGGGAGCAGTTGAATACTTCGATCTTTAATTTCTTATGAAATTCCGACCCTGGTTTTCTAAACTACATGTTCTTCTTCACTACTCCCATTTTAGAGACCCACATAGATTAAGTAGATGCTATTTAGCTTCCATGAACTGATATCAACTAAATCTACATTTATGATTTCATTATTCTAGATTGGTTAACAATTTGTGACTAAATATCAGTAAATGCTTTATTATAGCCATATTCTTATTTTGAAGGAATAATTTCAAAAGGATGTTTTTCCTGATGCTGCAACGATACAAATAAATTACAGGAAAGGAAAACCCAAGACTCACAAGAGCATATATTTCTGCAAAATAAGTTTTGTTTTATACAAGGTTGAGAAACACAATCCAGCCAGCATCCGAAACAGAGCTGGTTGAAATTAGTAATTTCTTCCATAATAAGACTAGATTAGCAGAAGTCAGGTTGAAACTTACTGTGCTAAAAAGATCCTGCATTTTCTTACTATGTGCAATGTAGGGGGTCATGAACTTTGATGTGTCCACTTTCTTCCTGACAACCTTCTTCCTCTCCACTGGCTTCCCTGGTTCTGGCTGGCCCAGTGCTGGTTTAGAAGGTTGTGATTGCTCATAGTCAGATGTCCTTGTGGTTGTAGTTTCATAGATTTCTGTGATTGTCTGAAATTTTGACAGGAAGTTCAACATTGTTACAAAAGTAGAAACTGTGATAAGCATGATCTTGGTATTCTGACTTTAAGTCACATTTGTATTCCTGATGTTACTTCTCCATAACTAACACAGGCCAAAGCAGAAAATCATGCACTGTTCCATTTGAAAGCACATTATGTCACATACTTAACGCTGGTTGTTCAAGATTGCAAGGAGTAAAAACGTTACTCCTTATAATTTATGACATTGCCTTCAAATTCCAGTTGCAGAAAGGAACTCAGACACTTTAAAGTGAGATATAAATAAGAAGTAAAATATTCTTAAACATTTAAAAGTTTTCTCAAGTTGTCTAGGAAAAGTAAAAGAAAACTCAGGATCAGAGAATAAAAGATTAAGATAGTCAAATAAGGCTCAAACTCTTGACTTTAATATTAACTTTTAAATTAATAGCTTTTAAATGAATAACTTTTTAAAAAGTCTAAGGAAAAGTCAATTGCTTATTCTGAAGGTATTTAAGCATCCCCCACCCTCCATAGTATGAGACAAAGAATAATGAACTTTATAAAAAATGAATCACATCAGTATTACAAGTGATTACCATTCTCTTGGCTTAGTCAGTTAATTAATGTGAACTGGAATGTCATTTTCAATAATAAATGCTTAGGTGGACAAATGTAGTGATGACACTTAATGGGGCAACCATCCTCACTACTGTCCCATGCGTGTGGCAGTGGGAAAATACTGTTTCTTTCAGTAAGCTGTAGTGGGAGAAACTGAGGCCCAGAGTTGGAGTCTAGATCAAACCGCATGTAAGAAAAGAAGATAAGTAGTCACATCTTCAATCCATCTCATAGCATAATTTTCTTTACAGCTAACAGCAGCTGTGTCAAAGGAAGAGAGCTCAAGCATCAATGTTGAGAAGAGAAACTTGAGTAATAAGGAAATTGTATGTCTAAGACAACTCTTCCTGGTGTTGTCAGATCACTGCTAACAAGACATTTTCTGCTCATGATTAATGATGTGTGGTTTCCCAGGAGAAATTAACCAATTGACAGCCTCTACAGGTGCCGTCACAGACTCTGAGTAGGCTTTAGGGCTAGCCATCCATATCACTGTTTGTTGTGTTTAAGAGAAATAGTTCCATGCAGAAAATGAGGCATGAGTGAAGTATTTCATCTTTGGGGAAAATAGTTCCAACCTGGGATATTTATGAGAATAGCTTTCTTAGAATTCTTAAGGTGCTAAAATCTAAGTAGCATTTTATGACACTGTCAAGGACAAAGAGTTGGAGGCACCATCCCTGTTGTCGGAGATGGTGCCCCACAAATTACAGCTCTACACAATACAGCTGCTGGTACCCATGCAAATCACAAGGCCAAGGCCATTCCTGTGCTGCAGTCAGAATGGTGAAAACCGCTGACATTACCCTAACTGGCATCACCAGCATTAACAATACCACATGAGCAATGGGAGAACCATCTCCCAACATCTTGGATATGTTGAAAAGCAAAAAACAGTGATAAAATCTGTCGGACAAGGAGCTCATTCTTGTTCCATCAGCTGTTGAGCACACGTAGGTGAGTGGTTCCCTCGCCCCTAGGTTCTCGCTCTTGCCAGCTGTGTGGCTCTGGGAGTGTGAGAAAGAAGAGGCCCTTCCCACTCTAACGAGCATACAGTTCATGCAGGCTTGGGCTGCATCTTACCTCGCCTGGCACCTCTTCATAGACGGTCTCCTCTGTGTAGTACTATAAACAGAGCACAAAGATGTCATGATGAGAACCGATGCAGAGAGCACCTCTCTACGCCTCAGCTGAGCCACCAGGGTCACTTCACTAGCCTGGTTTGTGTGCTGTATGTGAGGAGGAAGTACAAGAGGGAGCCTGTTCATAGTTTGGACCCTATTTTAAACCTGGGAAACTTCAGGGAAGCCATCAGACTGGACAAGGAGAAGCCACGGGATGAGAGAGGTATGGGGCTGGTAATTGATCATGGGATGCTATTTCACTTGGACAAGCAGAATTTTTTCTTCTGGTACCTAAGTAGAATTTGTGGAGAAAAGAATATACTACTATAATAACAATACCTTGAATGTGTGGGTTGGGCAGAGAAGAACTCCGATAAAACTCATTGTTTGCTGACTAACAATAAAACAAAACACAGACCTCAGTGTGAATAAAATTTTTAAATGGATTGTATCATGGAAATAATAGATCCAAAGGCATAGACATCTCAATTATCCGTACACCGAGTGGTGGAATTCAGCTGGTTTGCACCGGTTCAGCAGAACCAATACCTAATTTTGTGTTGAGTTCAGCGAACCGGTTGTTAAAATGGCACTTGTAATCAGGGTCCTCTCTAAGGTTGCCACCTGGGTAGTCACCCAATATGGAAATTACAAATTTTACATTCCTTACTCTCTTTTAACGTTTACCTGCACAACAACATATTCTAAGCATCCTCAGTAATGTTCATTCCGTCCATGGGTGACAAAATTTGCAAGCGAGGACCCCAATCAAGAAGCAATATGAAAATACCTTAAATAACAGTATTGTTTTTTGTCAGGTAGTATTTAATACTTTTCATTAATATTTTAAAACTCTTATAATCTAGTTTTGTGTACCTCTTTTATTGTTCTTATTTAAGTATTAAATGCATGTTTTTTTTATACTTAAAATGGTCATTGGGGCAGAGAACTAGTTGTTAAATTATTTGAATGCCACCATTGCCTACACCGCCCTGGTTGCTAAGTAATAAGAGTTTCTTCTGCAGTGATGGGTGAAACCCTTCCAATAGTGTGATGATCCTAACAGGAGAGTTAACATAAAAATTTACAAATGCCACAGAGTGAAAAAAAAATAAGGAGACGTCTCACCACAAAGTGGGAAAGTTAGGCAGCAATTTGCCACTGAGGGCTCTGAGGTGCCCTCAGGCTGAACCTGAAATCCCATCTGCTTTTGTTCTGCTTCTGACATCACTAGCAATAAATAGATGTGGATAGGAACTGGCTGACATTTTGTTTTAGATGCGTAAGGAGTGTGGAATTCTGTGCGCCCGGCCTCACCCAGCAGAGCTGGTGAACGGGGCAGACTGGCGCGGGCCAACACACGAGGAAGGGGGTCAAGATGAAACACCTGGCTCATTTTCACAGTTTAAAAAAGTGTATAAAATTTTATGTTTCATTTTCCTTTTTTCTGCCACCAAAATATATATTTGGGGAAATGGAAGAACATCAAACACAAAATTTCCCTTGGTGGCCTTTTCCCTTCTCTTGGTTCAGTGAATTCTCACAAAATTATTTAACCATTGTCAGTAGGCCACATGCTCCATTTCCCTTGCAGTAAAATTCTTATAAACGTTGTCTAATGCCCCTCGCATTTTCACTTTCCTTGCTCCCTTACTATTTTTGAATTTCAAATCTAGTTCCACCCCTGTGTCCTTACACAGAGCAGCAGAAATCAGAGCCCTTACAGGACTTAGAATGTCTTTTCCGTAATTGGGCCTCCATCACACGGGAAATACCGTGTGTTTCGGACCCTTTGGGAAATACTGTTTGATGCTGAGCCACATGGAACCATGCCTGTGGTCACACAAACCTCAAGGACTTGAAAAGAAATATTAAACTTCAATGAATGATTCATAACCGTTTTGGGTTTTGCTAGCATCCAAGGGAAAGCAGCTCTTTGGTAGTCATCCAATTTTACCTTTGCTGGCTTCTCATGATTGGTTAAAGGTATCTTAGAACTAAGCTTATAAAAAAGGCAACATTATCCAAATGGTTGGCATTAACTTATATGCCAAGTCTCTCTGTTTTCTAAAGAGCTTTGCCACTAATTAGATAGCACATTCTTGCTTCTTTTCCTTTCTCTCCAAGTTTATTTAAATTTGAGTGGACTGACAGTGCAGTTTTATTTACATGCCCAAGGTCCCTTGGAGATGTATTTTAAAAACAAATTCCTGTCTGTTTTGGGAACTCTCCCCTGACTATTTTCTCAAATCTGCCACCACCCTACTCTCATGCCATTCTTTTTGAGGTCAGAGAGACCTTGGTTCAAGACTCTCTGGCAGGAAGTCTATTATTTTAACACCTGCTGGTCAGACCCAGAGCATAACAGGAACAAAATGGCAAGGATGAGATGCCTAAAAATAGCTCCCTCCATTTTTATGACACCTAGTTAAATCAATCAAGTTCAGTGCTGGCGACAGTTTCCAGTGACCAATGAGCACAATTATCTGAGAAAAACAAGGGATATTTAAGTTGGAAGCTAAAAAAGTATTCTTGGCTTTACCATCACAGGGAAAGCAATTTAATTTATAATTGTGTTAGTGTTTTATACTGATTATTCGGCCCTTAGGCACATATGTAAAAGGAACACTAGTAATCATCTTGAACATTGATGATGTGGCCTTTGACATTGAAACCAGAGTTTGAATGTTATATTGTATGAGAATCATTCTGGATTTGATATATATATATAGCCTTCAGTAATAAAAACATTTTTATTTATAGAATAAAATAAGATTTTCTTCATCTAAATATAGACTGGTCCATAAAATAGTCTTCCAAAGACAAATTTTGGCACTTTCATTTAAAATTTGATTCTGGGTAGCTTTTAAAGTTAATCTCACTCCTCTTAAAAGGCACAGATTTTCAAAACAGCCTCTACGTTCTTATATGTATTTAGATCATCACCAATTAGTCATTATTAACCACCTTTATGTTAAATGGCAGTATATTTACATAGATGTGAAACTAAAGGCAAGATCTGGTGAAGAAAAATCATAACATAATAAAAGCAAAATTACATAAAAAATATATAAAATAAACAACAGCTTTGTAAAATGTGTCAGACACCCACAAATAATCTGGAGGGAATTTTTCAAGATGCCATTCTTTTTTGCTTTTTTCAAAATTTAAATGCAAAAGCTAGCTTTGTTTTCTGGGGTAAATACAATGAGGTTGGTGGGAAAGTGTGAATCCAATTCTCATTTGAATCCAAACTCACTCTCTCCTGAGTTTATTTTTATATGTGTGTGCATGCATGTATACATGTATATAAAATCTCATATGTGCATATAATTTCATATATATTATTCTGAACATTTAATTTATATCTGATAATAGATATTCAGCTGGCTGAAGCAAAGAGTTTTTCTGCTATTTCTGTGCAGACACTAAGAAATAGAGTTCATTTTCCAGGATATTTTCTTCATCTTCTCTGTCCCTTTGATAAAAGGGGTTGGGATGTGGGGAAGAAGGTAGTTTTAGTTTAGAAGACAAATTAACATCTGCCTTTACCCTATACTTTATTTCTTTGAGAGCTTAAAGAAAATTAAAAGTGGGAAACAGTGATATTTCTTTTCAATGTTAAAGCCCACGTAATTATAGTGAAATCGAACATAAAATATTCCTTTCTCATGCTTTAATGATGACTCTGTGCAGTTATAATAGACAATGTATTTTTCAAATGACTAATTCACCTCCAGGGCTTTGATTGTTGCTATATAAAATACTTTGCTGTCAGAGTCAGTTGTTTTTTTTAATCTTACCTCTACCACCTCCTCATATTCTTCGTCATCTGCCATTTTCTCAGAGTAGTAGTGGCACCTACAAACTTTCATATTCCGAAAAATGAAAACACATTAGAATTTATATCCAGGACTGAAATCATCTTATAACATTATAAAAAACAGAATTTAAAGCTTATCCATCCTTCATATACATATATGTTTGCAGGCCAAGTGAGAAAAGATGTTTAAAGGCAGGTTTGAAAAACTGAAACTTCACATTTCTTTCTCTTGACTCCTTCAGGATCATGTAGGGTATTGCTGCCTGTAGCTACATAATCAACTTAGTTCAAATAAAACAAAGTTGAGGTAAGGGAGTGAGAGGATTTAGATTCAAAGGAATAGAGTTCTTAAATTTCCAAATACTTGAAGAGAAACACTTTTAAACAAACATTTTATTTATTTTTTTAATGTTTATTTTTCTTGATTTTAGAAAGAAAGAAAGAAATGGAGAGAGAGAGAGACAGGAACAATGTTCCTGTATGTGCCCTGACCGGGGATCGAACTGGCAGCCTCAAACAAACGTTTTAGTTAAGAGGAAGGTCGCTCAGCTTTTGGAAGAAGTTGTAATTTCTTCCCAGCAGCACCAGAATTCTAAGAGGGATGCTTTAGGCCTCTGTATGTTTTAATACGTGATAAGAAATATATCTTATGCCTCAAAAGAGAACATATTAAAATAATTCTGCCAAAAGATTTTAAAAGAAAAATATAAACCTCAAGGCAATGGGTTTATTTTCTTCCCGAACACCATTGGCTTGTATGGCGTTTTCTCTTTCGTTTCTGTAGCTCTGTTCAAACCTGGAAAATAACAAAATTTTGAGGTACTAATTGAAGGACGTATCAGACTGTGGGTCTTTCGCCTAAGCTTCTAATTCAGGAACTAACGAGAGGATCTCCAAGGCCTTTGCAGTTTGACGCCAGAGAGCGGGACTCTCTCTTGATAAAAGTGGATGATGACTTGGAGCAGCTGTCCCTTCGCCCAAAGATATTTGCCATGTAAACCAATACCCAGCTATGGCTGGTTTTGTTAAGCTAGCAAAACTGCCACTCCTGAGGCAAATGAAGCCCAGTAGAAAACGATAAATATAGGAACACAGAATATAGATCCTTTTCTGTACTAATATATTTAGAGAAAAAAAATTGTTAAACAAGAGAGCCAACTCAGTCAAGCAAGAAATTGGTTAGTGCTAGACTTGAATCTAACCACACGTTAGTAGGTTCCGAGTACAGCAATACGGCTATATAATTTTCTAGCCACCGGTTCCATCAGTAATTTCCCCAGTTAGGGCCCCAAACTTTGGAAAACACTTCAAGGGAGATTGTGGTTTGTCTCCTGAAAGAACAGTTCAGAAAAAGCCATAAACCGGCCTTACCTTCAATCTATCAAATAAATTCCTCAGCAGCAAAGCCTCTCCCAACTCTCCCCTCCTGAGAACCCCACGCAAGAGCCAGCGTGGTGCCTGCACTCTGAATTATCATGTGGCAAGAGCAGCCAATCAGATCTTGAGTCGCTCAAATTTCAGAAGCTAAATATACTGTGTGATCTTCTGAAAACCACCTGTTCATCAATTCCTAAAGGATAAAGGGTAACAAATTGCTTGCTTAGAACAAGTCAAATGTAATAAAATTTTACCCAACTTCCAGCATATGGGGCTCAATTTTACGTTATATCTCTCATTTACTGCAACCCTGTTTAATACCCTGTTGGTGTAAAAGAATTTAGGAGAAAATCAGCATGATTTTGTGGGGCTTTGACCCTCCAGTACCTGTTTTCTTCACATCATTTGTCCAGTCTTCACAGAGGTAAATAAACATGCTCACTCGCAGACAGATCACCAGGTGAGCTACAGGTAATATGCAGGTATTGATGGGGAAGAAATAGAGGAATAAGATCCAGAAAGCATCAAGTTGGCAAACATAATTTTTTAAAATGTAACAGAATGACATGATAGGTGAAAATATTTGATGATGACACTAGGTAAGCTTTCCACAGGGTATAATTAGAGAAATTAGGCCCCATCGTTTTTCTATTACTCAATAAGGGGGGATGCCAAGATCATACTCATCATCTTCTCTGTCCCGAGGGAAGGCTAGCCGCCAGGACTACAGAGCCTCTCTCATATGTAATAAGGTCACCGATTTTCCATTTACTCAGATGGCTTCCAGAAGCAAAGCGTGAATGCAGACACTAACGGGTGCAATTTCTGAACTGCATGAGTAGATAAAATGGATATACGGTAGTAAATTACAAGGAGAAGATAATGCTTTATTAGGCAACTAGAATATAAGACATTGACTTTGTAAAAATTATCTAAAAATTTTCTACTCAAAGACAATTTTCACTCCTTTGTACTGAGGCAAAAACCCTGTGGGTCACCCATATCTTGATATAGATTTGAGATTAAACATATGGTAGCAGTTGTTTTTCAATGAAATGTTAGAAGGTAATTGCATATTTTACACATATGTCCCTCTCACCCTTCTGTGTTTCATATGGTCATAAATAAAACTGAACATCATTTTGTCACCTTTACTCATTATACCTATTCAATTTGGTACATTCTTACAGGTCTTATGACCAAAACATGTGTATAACATGAGATCATTCACTTGGTAGCTGTATACTAGATGAATTGTGACTTACTATTCATTATGTGTTTTAAAAGATGATATTAAGGCCCTGGCCAATTTGCTCAGTGGATGGAGCATCAATCTAGGGTGTGGACATCATGGGTTCGAGTCCTGGTCAGGGCACACAAGAGAAGTGACCATCTGCTTCTCTCTCCCTCCTTCTCCCCCTTCTCTCTTTTTCCCTCTCACAACCAGTGGCTCGATTGGTTCAAGCATCGGCCCCAGATGGGGGTTGCCAGGTAGATCCCAGTTGGGGCACATGTGGGAGTCTGTCTCACTATCTCCTCTTCTCTCACGTAAAAGAAAAAGAAAAAAAAAATTAAGATGGTGTTAAGTTGAGGAATAATACATGCCCCACTAAAAAAAAAAGATATAGTACAAAATTATATAATATAAAGATAAATAAGTGTTCTAGTTCTAATCTGAAATTACACCCTCTAGGAATGAAAGAACAGCTCTATCTATTTTTCTGGCCTATTTATGTTCTCTTCTGTGGAAGAATAAACTGTTGCCCTGATTCACCGGTAGGTTCTTATCACATAGTAAGTGCTCAATCAATGTTAGCTATTATTATTTGTAAATTATGGACATATTTTACATTTGATTAGAGTCTGTAGTAGACCAAAACACCAGAATATTGCACAGCTTCTGAAATCAAACATTAGTTAGTCTAAGAATTTATGAATCAAGAGGAGTTTGACTAGAAGCCTCTATGATTGGCTATAAAGCAGAGCAGGGGACAGTTCAGTGCCAACAGCAAAGCATCAGACAATGCTTTCCTGAAGATCAAAATATGGACGTGTCAGTGTCATGTCTGCAGACCAGAAGAGATTTGATGGGGAGGTGGCATTGGGACAGAGTTTTTGTTGTTGCAGTTTATTTGATTTTATTAATTATTTTAATCAAATTCTATCTGCACATTGTTTAAGAATCACCCAGTTTGTAAAGCTTATTATTAACACCAGTGTGCCCTGTTCCCACTATTCCTCTATTCTTCTCTTTCTAGAGAAAATAATTTCAACTCTTTTAGCTGAGTCTTTTGTTATTTATCTCTACACATTTACAAAAAGTCTATATTGCTGTTTACTGATTTTTTCAATCATAGGCAGTATCTGTTAAGTTCCCACCTTGGGAGATGCGGTTTAGCTCTCCTTCATATATGTAAACCCACATTCTCCTGAGATACAAATCTCATCTCCTATTAGTATAGCCTGGTAATCAAGTTCTATCTCTGTAATTTAGAATTTAATGTTTACATCATTATGATTAGCAAAACACTATTCATGATTGAAACCCATATATTATGATGATTTTTTGTTTCCTGCACAATGGTTTGTTTTTCTAGGAGTTGATATTTTTCTTACTCTCTTTTTTCTCTCTCTTGGCTTAATTTTTCTGGACAAGCAATATCCAGTAGAATTCTCTGCAGTGATGGAAATGCTCTAGGCCAGCGCCATGCAATATGGGGCATTTAAAATGTGACCAGTGTGGCCCTGGCAGGTAGAGCGTCGGCCTGGCGTGTGGAAGTCCCGGGTTCTAAAACCCATTCACATGCATTTTTTTGTGTCTGCACAAAGGTCACCCACTCACACTTTCTTGGAGTTTGCATCCAAGAGACGTTCACTCGGGGCTTTTACAGTAACTAAAGTTCCTCAATCCAAGTTATAGAGGGCTCAAGGCTAAATGGGTGATTCCCTACAATGTTTGTTGATTTTTATTATTGGATAATATCCCATGTATGACTGTACTTCAATTTATCCATTCTGCTGTTGAAGGGCAATTAAGTTTTTCTAGCATTTGTCAATTAGGAACAAAGATGAAATGAACATTCTTGAAATGTATTCTAGTGCTCACAGACAACTAAATGATCAGAATATGAAGTAAAAGTGAAAATTATAGGTCAAGGAATATGTTCATCATTAAATAATACTACCTGTTTTCCAGTGTTGGTGCCAGTTTATATTTTCATCAGTAATGTATGCTCCTAACCTGGCCGCCACTTAAAATTAAACTCTCTAAATTTTGTCTGTCTGATGGATGTGGCTTTAATTTGCATTTGCATGGCTGCTAATAAAGTTGAACTCTTTTTTAGATATTTGGGGTTTTTTTTTGTTGTTTGTTTTTAAAGCAGTGTCAGTTTCTTTTTCTCATTTTTCTGTTGAGTTGTTGGACTTTTGTTCATTGATCTATATGCCTTCTGTATTCTGGATACTAATCCTTTGGTGGTCATTTGTGTTGCAAATAGTTCTGCCAGACACACACATCCATGGCTTATCTTTTCATTATTTACACACTAATATTTGATTACCAGTAGTTCTTAATTTTCATGTGATCAACTTCATCTGAAACCTATGTATTCTTTTTTTTTTTTTTTAAATGAATTTTTATTAATGGTAATGGGATGACATTAATAAATCAGGGTACATATATTCAAAGAAAACATGTCTAGGTTATTTTGTCATTAGATTATGTTGCATACCCCTCGCCCAAAGTCAGATTGTCCTTCGCCATCCTCTATCTAGTTCTCTGTGCCCCTCCCCCTCCCCCTAACTCTCCCCCTGTCCTCCCTCCCCCCACCCCTGGTAACCACCACACTCTTGTCCATGTCTCTTAGTCTCATTTTTATGTTCCACCAATGTATGGAATCATGTAGTTCTTGTTTTTTTCTGATTTACTTATTTCACTCCTTATAATGTTATCAAGATCCCACCATTTTGCTGTAAATGATCTGATGTCATCATTTCTTATGGCTGAGTAGTATTCCATAGTGTATATGTGCCACATCTTCTTTATCCAGTCTTCTATTGAAGGGCTTTTTGGTTGTTTCCATGTCTTGGCCACTGTGAACAGTGCTGCAATGAACATGGGGCTACATGTGTCTTCACGTATCAATGTTTCTGAGGTTTTGGGGTATATACCCAGTAGAGGGATTGCTGGGTCATAAGGTAGTTCTATTTGCAGTTTTTTGAGGAACCACCATACTTTCCTCCATAATGGTTGTACTACTTTACAGTCCCACCAACAGTGAATGAGGGTTCCTTTTTCTCCACAGCCTCTCCAACATTTGCTATTACCCGTCTTGTTGATAATGGCTAATCTAACAGGGGTGAGGTGGTATCTGATTGTAGTTTTGATTTGCATTTCCCTAATAACTAATGAAGCTGAGCATCTTTTCATATATCTGTTGGCCATTTGTATCTCTTCCTGGGAGAAGTGTCTATTCATGTCCTCTTCCCATTTTTTTATTGGATTGTTTGTTTGTTTGTTGTTGAGTTTTATGAGTTCTTTGTAAATTTTGGATATTAGGCCCTTATCTGAGCTGTTGTTTGAAAATATCATTTCCCATTTAGTTGGCTTTCTGTTTATTTTGTTATCAGTTTCTCTTGCTGAGCAAAAACTTTTTATTCTGATGTAGTCCCATTCATTTATCTTTGCCTTCACTTCTCTTGCCATTGGAGTCAAGTTCATAAAATGTTCTTTAAAACCCAGGTCCATGAGTTTAGTACCTATGTCTTCTTCTATGTACTTTATTGTTTCAGGTCTTATATTTAGGTCTTTGATCCATTTTGAATTAATTTTAGTACACGGGGACAGGCTGTAGTCGAGTTTCATTCTTTTGCATGTGGCTTTCCAGTTTTCCCAACACCATTTGTTGAAGAGGCTTTCTTTTCTCCATTGTGTGTTGTTGGCTCCTTTATCAAAGATTATTTGACCATATATATGTGGTTTTATTTCTGGGCTTTCTATTCTGTTCCATTGGTCTGAGTGTCTATTTTTCTGCCAATACCATGCTGTTTTGATTATCGTGGCCCTATAATATAGTTTAAAGTCAGGTATTGTAATGCCCCCAGCTTCATTCTTTTTCCTTAGGATTGTTTTGGCTATTCGGGGTTTTTTATAGTTCCATATAAATCTGATGATTTTTTGTTCCATTTCTTTAAAAAATCTCATAGGGATTTTGATGGGAATTGCATTAAATTTGTATATTGCTTTGGGTAATATGGCCATTTTGATTATATTTATTCTTCCTATCCAAGAACAAGGAATATTTTTCCATCTCATTGTATCTTTTTCAATTTCCCTTAACAATGCTTTGTAATTTTCATTATATAGGTCCTTTACATTCTTTGTTATGTTTATTCCTAGGTATTTTATTTTTTTTGTTGCAATCGTGAAGGGGATTATTTTTTTAGTTCGTTTTCTAATATTTCATTGTTGGCATAGAGAAAGGCTATGGACTTCTGTATGTTAATTTTGTATCCTGCGACCTTACTGTATTGGTTTATTGTTTCTAATAATCTTTTTGTGGAGTCCTTCGGGTTTTCGATGTATAGGATCATATCATCAGCAAAAAGTGATACCTTTACTTCTTCTTTTCCGATATGGATGCTTTATTTCTTTGTCTTGTCTGATTGCTCTGGCCAGAACTTCTAGCACCACGTTAAATAAGAGTGGAGAGAGTGGACAACCCTGTCTTGTTCCTGATTTAAGGTAGAAAGTCCTCAGTTTTATGCCGTTTAAAATGATGTTGGCTGATGGTTTATCATATATGGCCTTTATCATGTTGAGATATTTTCCTTCTATACCCATTTTGTTGAGAGTCTTAAACATAAAATTGTGTTGTATTTTATCAAAAGCCTTTTCTGCATCTATTGATAAGATCATGTGGTTTTTGTTCTTTGTTTTGTTGATATGGTGTATTACGTTAACCGTTTTGTGTATGTTGAACCATCCTTGAGATTCTGGGATGAATCCCACTTGATCATGATGTATTATTTTTTTAATATGTTGTTGTATTCGGTTTGCCAGTATTTTGTTTAGAATTTTAGCATCTGTATTCATTAGAGATATTGGTCTGTAGTTTTCTTTCTTTGTGCCATCCTTGCCAGGTTTTGGTATGAGGGTTATGTTGGCCTCATAAAATGTGTTTGGAAGTATTGCTTCTTCTTCAATTTTTTGGAAGACTTTGAGTAGAATAGGAACCAAGTCTTCTTTGAATGTTTGATAGAATTCACTAGTATAACCGTCTGGGCCTGGACTTTTATTTTTGGGGAGGTTTTTAATAGTTTTTTCTATTTCCTCCTTGCTGATTAGTCTGTTTAGGCTTTCTGCTTCTTCATGACTCAGTCTAGGAAGGTTGTATTGTTCTAGGAATTTATCCATTTCTTCTAGATTGTTGTATTTGGTGGCATATAATTTTTCATAGTATTCTACAATAATTCTTTGTATATCTATGATGTCTGTGGTGATCTCTCCTCTTTCATTTTGGATTTTATTTATTTGAGTCCTGTGCCTTTTTTCCTTGGTGAGTCTTGCCAAGGGTTTGTCAATTTTGTTGATCTTTTCAAAGAACCAGCTCCTTGTTTTATTGATTTTTTCTATAGTTTTTCTGTTCTCTATTTCATTTATTTCTGCTCTGATTTTTATTATCTCCTTTCTTCGGCTGGTTTTGGGTTGTCTTTGTTCTTCTTTTTCTAGTTCCTTAAGGTGTGAAGTTAAGTGGTTTACTTCGGCTCTCTCTTGTTTGTTCATATAGGCCTGAAGTGATATGAACTTTCCTCTTATTACTGCTTTTGCTGCATCCCAGAGATTCTGATATGTCGTATTTTCATTTTCATTTGTCTGTATGTATCTTTTGATCTCTGCGCTTATTTCTTCTTTGACCCATTCATTTTTTAGAAGTATGTTGTTTAGTTTCCACATTTTTGTGGGTTTTCCCCCCTCTTTTTTGCAGTTGAATTCTAGTTTCAAGGCTTTATGATCAGAAAATATGCTTGGTACAATTTCAATTTTTCTAAATTTGCTGATATTGTCTTTGTGGCCCAACATATGGTCAATTCTTGAGAATGTTCCATGTACACTAGAGAAAAATGTATACTCTGTCACTTTGGGATGAAGTGTCCTGTAGATGTCTATCATATCCAGGTGTTCTAGTATTTCGTTTAAGGCCACTATCTCTTTATTGATTCTCTGTTTGGATGACCGATCTAGAGCCGTCAGCGGAGTATTGAGGTCTCCAAGTATGATTGTATTTTTGTTAGTTTTTGTTTTAAGGTCAATAAGTAGCTGTCTTATATATTTTGGTGCTCCTTGGTTTGGTGCATATATATTAAGGATTGTTATGTCTTCTTGATTCAGTGTCCACTTAATCATTATGAAATGACCATTTTTGTCTCTGAGTACTTTTTCTGTCTTGTAGTCAGCATTATCAGATATGAGTATTGCTACACCTGCTTTTTTTTGGGTGTTGTTTGCTTGGAGTATTGTTTTCCAGCCTTTCACTTTGAATTTGTTTTTATCCTTGTTGCTTAGATGTGTTTCTTGTAGGCAGCATATAGTTGGATTTTATTTTTTAATCCATTCTGCTACTCTGTGTCTTTTTATTGGTAAGTTTAATCCATTTACATTTAGTGTAATTATTGACACTTGTGGGTTCCCTACTGCCATTTTATAAATTGTTTTCTGTTAGTTTTGTATCTAGTTTGATTCTTCTCTTTTGTTTTTCTATCATTTGTTTTTGTTTGTTTGTGTTCCATACTTCTTTCCTCTGTTGCTACCTTTTTTAAGTCAAGTGTTTTTGTGGTGGTTTTTTCTAGGGTGGTTACCATTAAGTAATGAAAAGGGTACCTACCATATTCATTGTAGTACCCTATCTTATGAGTATTTCTGCACTTCATCGTCCTTTGCTACTGTTAATCTCCATCCTCTCCCCCCTTTTTTTCCTTTGTTGTCACAGTTTAAGTTTGGTTTTATTGTGTTCTTGGTGGAGCTGTTACTTGTGGTGTTGTTTTCTTTTGTTCTTTGAATCTGGTTGGAAAACCCCCTTTAGTATTTCCTGGAGTGGGGGCTTTCTGTTGATAAATTCTCTCATCTTTTCTGAATTTGTGAATGTTTTTATATCTCCTTCATACTTGAAGGATAGCTTTGATGGGTATAGTATTCGTGGCTGAAAGTTCCTCTCTTTCAGGGCTTGAAATATTGGGGTCCACTCTCTTCTAGCTTGTAGAGTTTCTGCTGAGAAATCTGATGATAATCTAATAGGCCTTTCTTTATATGTTGTACTCTTCTTTTCCCTGGCTGCCTTGAGAATTTTTTCTTTGTCATTGGTTTGTGTCATCTTTATTATGATGTGCCTTGGAGTGGGTTTGTTGGGGTTAAGAAAACTCGGTGTTCTGTTTGCTTCTTGAATTTGAGGCTTTAGTTCTTTCCACAGGCTTGGGAAGTTCTCGTCTATTATTTGTTTGAGTATATTCTCCATTCCATTTTCTTTCTCTTCTCCCTCTGATATACCTATTATTCTTATGTTATTCTTTCTGATGGAGTCAGACAATTCCTGTAGGGCTTTCTCGTTTTTTATTATTTTTGAGTCTCTTTCTTCTTCTCTCTGTTGTGCCTCAAGTTGTTTGTCTTCTATTTCACTAATCCTATCTTCAATCTGGGCTGTTCTGCTAGCTAAGCTTGTTACCTCGTTTTTCAGCTCGTGAATTGAGTTTTTCATTTCTGTTTGATTTGTTTTTATAGTTTCAATTTCCTTGGTAATATATTCTTTGTGTTCATTGAGTTGTTTTCTGATCTCCCTATATTGCCTTTCTGTGTTTTCTTGTATATCTCTTAGTATTTTTAAGATTTCTATTTTAAATTCTCTGTCATTTAGCTCCAAGGCTTCCAATATGTTAAGTCTTTTCTCCATAGATTTTTCCACATCTATTTGTGTTACCTCTCTTTCTTTTGTATCCATAATATTCGATTTCCTCTTTCTTATTGGCATCTGAGGGTGGTCTTGTTGATAGCACTAATTAGAATTAATAAAGAGTAAAAAGTAAAAAAAAAAAAAAAAAAAATGTAAAACACCCCACAAAAAAAAACAGTAATAATTTATTATTTCCCCCTTTTTTTCTTTCTTCTCTTTCCCTCCTCTCCCCTCCTCAGGGAAATATTGTGCCTATAATGGAGGGCCTGATTTGGGGTGAAGAGTTCAAGGGGCAAAAAGAGGGGAGTAGGGACCTACTAAATGCAAAAAAAAAAAAAAAAAAAAAAAGGAAGAAAATCTTAGACAAGCATAAGATGATTTGCTTGTGAGTGATGGTCAACTAAGAGATATAATGAGAGGGATAAGAGGGAACCAGAAAAAAGGACAAAAAAAAGAATAATAAAGAAGAAAAAAAAAAAATGATAAGTAAAAATCTGTTGTATTAAGTGGAGCGAAGACTAAATACAATGGAGACCTTGGGTTGGGAGGACCCAAAATGCCACAAAAATAAACAAACAAGAAAAAAACAAAAACAAAAGCGAAAAAGAAAAATAAAGCCAAAAAAAGCCTTGAGTCCCAAATTAACTAATTTGTTCGTGATTGAGGATTAAATGGGATGAAAGTAAAACGAGAAAAGAAAAAACGAATAGAAAGGAAAAAATAAGAAAAAGAGAAAAACGAAGGAAGAAATAAAAAAGGAAGAGAAAAAAACAAGATAAAGCAAAACAAAATAAAACAAAAGAGGAGAGAGTGAGAGTTAAGTGTTTTGGAGTATAACCTTAAAGGAGGGTGAGGATGAAGAAGAGAAATAAAATGTAACACTTATGGGTAGTGTAGTTCAAGAAAAGGGAAGCATAAGATGGGCAGAGAATAGAAGGTCCGAGGTGGAGGAAATAAAGGCAATAAGATAGAAGAAACAAACAACAACAACAACAACAAAAAAAAATTAGTGGAACAAGTTGTAAAGTCTGTGGATTTTTCTTGATTTTGAGATGTTAACTTCTTCCTTTTTCTTTTCTCTCCCTCTTCCTGGTCGGTGACTCTACCCCAGGCTCTGCCCCTGTGTCACACTTAGGTAGGGATTTGCAGTTGATGGGATTCTATGGCAATGTCATATAATTGGCTTTAGTCTTGCTGGTAGTCAAGGCTTGTTGGCGTTTGCAGGGTCCAACGATGAGAGAGTTTGCTTTCCTGGATTCTCTCTCCTAGTCCCCCCTTCCTGAATTAGCAGCCTGGTGATCCAGCTATAAGGCTGCAACTGCTTCTGCCTGGGGAGTAAGAGGCTCAAAGAGCTGGGAAATCCCCACTCTATCCCCACTCAGTGCAAGGCTTTGGGAAAGGCTCTGGTAGTCAGGGCCTCCAGTGTAATCAGGCGGGGGTGGGAGTCAATTGTTGTCAAGGTGACTGTTCAGCGCCTAGCATTCAGTTGGACCTCTCAACCCAGGCTTTCCACACTTTGTAACCTGTTTCGGCTGGGAAGAAGAGGCACTAGTCTCTGCTTGCGACTAGTGTAGTATAGATCTTATTATCTGCCAAGTCCTTCTTGTTAGCGTTTATCCCTGAATATGGAGGCTCTATCAATCAGAAGTTGCCCCCGCCCCTTTAGTGAGAGGCACTAAAAAATATCACGCCTCTTGTCTTGGGTCGCTGAACTGAGAGAGATCTTATCAATTAGAACCGAGGGTGCGCAGATTTCACGGGTTAAGCTAATTTCAGTGATTGGGTCGCAGCTGTGCTCCCGAAGGTATTTCAGGCTGCCTGCGCGCGCCCCTCCCCCAACGCTTGATTGTTAGCTTGAATGGCTGGGTGAGGTGCCCCGCCCGCGGAGAGAATCTCCCAAGTAGGGAATACCGCCCTGGGGCCTCTCCCGCTCCCCCCCGCTGCTGGCGGCTGGGGCGCACCAGGCGCAGGATGATGGGGCACCCTGGGTGTGCGGGCCAGCAGGGCGCTCTGGGCGCATGGAATGCCCAGGGTACACGCGCGAATGGGGTGCTCCCGGCACCGGTGGCTGGCGACTCTCACTCGCAGTGCGCAGGCCGCTGGGAACGTTAGCGGTGCTCGCTCTGCAACCGAACCGGGCGCGCGCCTGCGGCTGCTCGCGGCTGCTGCTCGCGGCTCCCGAGTGTGGGCTGCTCGCGGCTGCTGCTCGCGGCTCCCAAGTGTGGGCTGCTCGCGGCGGCTGCTCGCGGCTGCTGCTCGTGGCTCCCGAGTATGGGCTGACTCACCACAGGCGCACTTCCTCGCGGCTTGAATGAACGTCCCTGCGGTAGCTTCCTCCACACCCTCGTCTCTCAGATTCAAGTGATAACAGTCCTTTCGCTTTCAGTTTGTGTGGAACTCCGGAGTGCTCCGAGGATAAATTTTCCTGTTTCTAGTTGATAAATTTGTTGTGATTTTGGGGAGATCTGTCGGACGCGCTGCTCACGGCGCCATTTCCGTGACGTCTGAAACTTATGTATTCTTATGGATCAATGTCACCCTGTTAAAGTTAATTTTCTAAATAAAATTTTAAAAATATATGTGTTTTTATATGTACATGGGAGTGTGCACACACGTGTGTACGTGTGTGTGTATGTTTTTGTATTTTTCCTCAGAAAAATGACTTCCCAAATACTAGTTTGAATATGTAAGTCTCTACATTGCTGTTAAAAATAAGATCTAGCCTGACCTGTGATGGTGCAGTGGATAAAGCATCGACCTGAAATGCTGAGGTCCCCATTTCAAAATCGTGGGCTTGTCCAGTCAGGGCACATATGAGAAGCAACTACTGCGAGTTGATGCTTCCCACTCCTTCCCCTTTTCTTTCTCTATTCTTGCTCTAAAATCAATAAATAAAATCTTAAAAAATAAGGTCTAGTGTTTGAAAAAATTATTATACATATTCATTTAATGGATGTATAAATATGAACATATAGGCAAACAAAGAATTTTCAACATAAAAGGTGCCTCTAGCTCAGACAACAATGCTTTAAATTGCATATATATTTCCATGTTCATTAGTTTTTATATAACTGGTATCAGGGGAAGACGATGTCATGTCACTTTTTAGTTAGCAAGAATAGACTATGTGGAGGAGGTAGCATCTTATGAAGTCCTGTATATGCAAAACAAATCCACCTAAACTCTCCTTGGAAAAGGATTTATTAAATAGTTCTTTTAACAATTTGATTAAATAATTCTTAATGTTCTGTATGAAGTAATGAGCAATTTGACAAAGCCTAACTCACTCGACAGAGTTTGAGCTAATACCTATCTCCTCTTTCTTTCACTGTCACTGGGACCAGAACACATTGTTTTCCAGAGGTCAGTGAAGAGGAGACAAGTTTGTCAGCAATAAGTTTTCATAATCAGTCACAGAGCATTGGAAGTTGGAATGTCTGACAAAATAGCAAATATGAGCAGTTAAACAGTAGACGACAATGTCCCATTGATTCCCAAGTGCAGTTTAGTCTCAGGAAGATCCCTGGAGGTCAAGTCTAGTTCATGATGGATGAACAATCTAGCTGATCTAGTAAACATAAATGGTAGGGAGGTCACTGAAAACTGGGTCAATTCTATGAGCACCAAGGACCTAAATATACTTTAGGAAGGGCCACGACGGCACTATATCTAAACAGATAAACTCAGATCCAAATCAAAGCCTAGTTTGGTGAACCTCTGGAATTATTGTTTCAGTAGACAGTTGTCTAGAAGGGGCATGATCTAGTGTTTGTAAACTTGGGAATATTTTTTTCCAAAATAGAAGCCTTGTCTCATAAAACCTCTTAGTGGCTTCCTTTCCTCATAATTGGGACTGGCTTACTCAATATGAGTCTTGAGAATCACTAGCCTCACAACCTGGTCTATGAGAAAAGGGTTCTATTGTCAACAAGTGTGTAAAATGTTGAACATTATAATTCCTCTATGAGAAGTGCTGGCACATTCCATTGTAATGGCTTCAAGAAAGAGCCTTAAAGTAAAAGAAACCTACTGACTTCTTTTGTTTCGTTTTGCACATCTGAAAATCGTACAACCACAGAACAATATTTTAAGTAACATCAGTAAATTCTGTCTCATTGAATATACTGTGTGGAATTCTATATTAACATTTGTCCAGAGTAGCAACTCCAGAACTACTTTGGTCTAAACCCAAATCACTGGGACTGACACAGAGAAAAACTGGCACCCACGGCTGGGAAGAGAGTCAGTTTACCATCCTCCCCGTCTCTGACCCGTCCGCCATTTAATTTTCAACTAACGTGTTACTCTTAGAAATCACTCCCCTGCTGAGACTCATTTTCCTCATCTGTAAAATGAGTGAGTGGTATGACCCTTTCAGCTCTGTCATTTCATGAAATATGTTCCCATGTGTGAGGTTCACTTTAGAACTTGGCCTCTCTATTGCCCCTTGGGCTGCTGAGTGACAGACACCATGGATAATCCTCCATAAATAGATGTTCCATATCTTGGGTCTGAGGATAAATTTATAGCTGAAGATTGACACATAGTAACTTCCAAACAAGACCAATTTGACCTCTAAGAAAAAAAATATTTTACAGTAATCCATTATATGACATTCTAAAGCAATGATATATTTTATTTAACAAATATGAATTATAGGCCACCAGTTGGAAGCCCTGGGCTTGCCAGGTCAAGGCACATATGAGAGTTGATGCTTCCTGCTCTTCCTCATCTTCTCTCTCGCTGTTTCTCTTCTCTAAAATGAATAAATAAAATCTTAAAAATAAGAAAAGAAAAACAAATATGAATTATAATCCTGACTCTTATTTTTTTTAAAAAAGTTTAAAGCAAACCAGTATTTACTGAGCAATTTCTCTGAACAGGATCATATCCAAGAAGCACTCCAATGCACTTTAAGGCTACGCCAGGAGCCAAAGATTAATAATGATTTTTTACCTAGAAAATTCTTATTTATTTTCTTTTGTTTTTCATAAAAAACAAAAACAAAATTAAAAAAACCTCTTTAACGTGATTGGTACATTTCTGGGTTGGTTACAGGTATGTCTTATTCAAACACCACTAGAGCCTAACAAGTAGCTGAAACATTTAGTTTCTCTGTCGTTTTGATTAACTCTGGTGACAAAAAGAATATCATTCCAACTGATGGAAAAATGAACCTGAAGCTGCAAAGACTGGGAGGGGCTGAAGATAAAATGCAAATCTAACTTAAATGCCCAGGAAAATATAACTTTCAGGGAAGAATATTTAAAGAAATACCCAAGTCATAGTATTTTTATGGAGAAAAGGTTAATGGTGAGAAACCCTGAGTTACACTATTAATGTGTTCATCTCAAGTGACGATCCAAAACAAAACCTCAACAACTGCTTTAGAAGTTTAGAACTTGTTTCTGCTTCTTAGAATAAGCAAAGAGTAGTTCTACAGATAAGGAGGAGGTAAAGAATTCCTACATGACGGGAATGGGTAGAGAATATTGACTCTACAATGCACTACTCCCACTGTAGTAAGGACCGGGCATCCTTACAAAACTGAAAGGAATTCTTCCCCTTATCCCAGGGGTTGGGAACCTATGGCTCACGAGCCAGATGTGGCTCTTTTGATGGCTGCCTCTGGCTTGCAGACAAATCTTTAATAAAAAAATAATGTTAAAAATATAAAACATTCTCATGTATTACAATCCATTCATTTCCTACCACTCATGTTCATGGTTGCGGGTGGCTGGAGCCAATCACAGCTGTCCTCCAGACAACACCAAATTTTTACTGGATAATGCATAACGTACACGGATCGTTGTATGGCTCTCACAGAATTACATTTTAAAATATGTGGTATTCATGGCTCTCTCAGCCAAAAAGTTTCCTGACCCCTGCTTTAGCCCATTCCAATTTACCTTTATGACATTCTCTTTCTCCAGACCCCAGAATAGAAGTGAACCCGAATCACAAGGCTATTTGTTGTTTTGCCCTGTTGTCTAACGGCCCAGAGCAAGAGGCTTATCAGGGACCATTATTAACATTTATTTAGAAGTTGCCTGAGTGGGTACTTTATCAGTGTAGTCTGTCTCTCTGCTGACCCTTTGAATATATTCCACTACTTCTAAAGCTCCAACTGGATTTCTGTGCTTGAAGCTTGTTTCCTCAAGACTAAGGGAAGCTGCCAAGGAATTAACACAACCCCCTTGGCCCCAGATACCGCACTCAATGACTATCAGGAGTTCTTGTATAAATACCCCAGCTCCCTCTCACCTTGGTTGGGATCATTTTGAAGCATGTAGTTTGTCGTGTGGCTTAATAGCTTTGCTTTCCCTTCCCTGTATAACATGCCTCTCTCTGCTGAAGTTGCCTGCACTTAAATTTTTTTTTAAATTTATTGATTTTAGAGAGAGAGAAAAACATTGATTTGTTGTTCCGCTTACTTTTATGCATTCATTGGTTGATTCTTGTATGTGCCCTGACAGGGGATCGGGCCTGTAACGCTGGCATATTGGAAAAATGCTCTAACCAAATGAGTTACCTGGCCAGGGCCCTGCACTTATTAAATAAAGTACTTCTGCTTAACTCCGCTTCCTTCTCCAGTGTCCACATCTAGGAAAACCCACACTAAGTCGTGTTCTGTTTGCTGTTCATTTCACAACATGAGGAAGAGAAGTTCTCAAAACTAGTCTATGCTAAAGAGGCCTGATGGTCACAGAAAGTCTCATCTCCATCATGTGCAAGCTCTCAAGAGGCCACTTGTTGGGCAGATAAAATATATTATGCTCACTTTGTTAAAGATGGCGCTGCCCACTTGGAGGCCGTCGCCCAGGTGATATTAATGTGTGTTGGGGGCGGGCTGTGGGCAGGCAGAATCCTTGTAGCCTGGGGCTTGGTTTTAGGACTAAGCCTTTCCCACCCTTTTTGATGTGGGGTGGTACAATCCAATTATACCTCAGATAAGTGACTTTGTATTAGAACTTCCCTATTTTGTATATTGGATTAAAGGTTTGGATTTCTACACTATAAAATAGGGGCAGAACGGGAGCTTGCTCTCTTGGTTCCTGAGATTATCATTAGAGGAGAGAGCAGAGAGGAGAGCAGAGAAAGGCCACGTGGAGGAGGCCAGGAGAAGCAGCCAAGATGGCAGAGTGTTGTGTGAGAAGCCAGTTAGTACAGAGTTTGTGCAGGGAGAAGGAAGGAGATGGGGAACAGAGGTGAATAAGCTCTGGTGAGCTAGAAACCTTTGATTCTAGAAAACTCAGATAAGTCAGTAGCTTTGTGAGCGCTGAATGTGAGTGGGTTTTGGAGCCCAGTGTGTGTTTTTACTTGCCCGCCGGGTGCAAGCTAGGATTAAAGATGACGGCTCATCAGGTTTTGGCTCCGTTGTTTCTTTACCGACTGTCCGAATCCAATGCGAACCTGCATGGGCCGGGCGGCTGTGATGGTGGCCCTGGCCCTGGATACTGGCTTTACACCACTCTAATGGGCTTTTCCTGCCTCCCCTATGCTGCCTTAGATAACCTGAAATACTCTCTTCCATCTTCTCAGCTCATCTATGCTTCAACTCCTCCTAGGAGCTACATCAAGATGTAACTACACTACTCTCTAAGATAGCGGTTCTCAAAGGGTGGTTCCAGGGCCAGCAGTGTCTTGGGAACTTGCTGGAAAGCAAATTCTTGAGCCCCACCCTTGCCTATTGAATCAGTTACTCTTGGGTAGGGGTCTTGCATCTGTATTCTAACAATCCCTCCAAGTGATTGGGATGCACACTAAAGTTGGAGAGCTACTGTTCTAAGAAGAACTTCTTGTCACCTCAAATTGACTATAAAAATCTTTGACTCCAGTTCCTCATTATCTTTCATAGATATTTAGTCAATTTAAACTCTCAGCGCTACCTCCTAAACCTCTCATGTTGACTTCTCTTCTCCCTCTCCATTGCCACTGGCTTAATACCAACCCATATTTCTTACCTGAATTAGCAATGCAGCCTTCCCACCTGACCTCCCTGAATCCACCCTATCTATTCTGCCTCACCCCTGGATTTACATGTCAAAGCACAAATGTGTTATGTCCCTCTAGTGCTTCCAGTCATCTAAATATAAACCTAAGACCCTGAGGATCTGCATGCAGAGCCATTTGTGATTTGGCTCCTGCCACTCTAAAGTTTCCTGGAATACAGACGCATCAAAGTATCTACACAGCCACCTCTCACACACCCCCATGGAGGGCTGATTATCAATTATTATCTATTACCACTAGCATAGGTGCATCCCTTAGGGTCTTACAGGCCCCTCCAGTGCCTCTTCTTAAATCAAGCACAAGCATGAAAAGCAAGCTTTCAAGGCAACATCAAATCTTGGAGATCAATAGCTTAAAGCAATTCAGGCTGAGAAAAAAGTAAAAGGAATGAGAAGCTTGTGGAGGTGGAGGGGGAGAAAGACGGGGCCTCAGACTAAACCTGACAAGCTCAAGTGAGCCCTGCATGATGGCCTTGCAAACTCAGAAGTCTAAGGTAACCACACAGAATGGTCTGAAATTAAAAGTTTTTAACTGTTGGTCAAATAAGTTTGTAAATATGATATATATGTTTGCTCGCTTATAGTTTGCATTGGGTGTGAGAGACAGGCTGTAAGTTGGCAGGGTTGTTATACCCTAAGGCTTAGTTTTAAGACTAAGCCTTTCCCACCCTAAGTGACTTTGTATCAGAGACTTCCTTGTTTGTATATTGGATTAAAGGTTTTGATTTCTACACTATAAAATGGGGCAGACTGGGAGCTTGCTCTCTCTCAGTTCCTGAGATTAGCATTAGAGGAGAGCAGAGAAAGGCCACGTGGAAAAGAGGAGAAGCAGCCAAGATGGTGGAGTGCTGAGTGAGAAGCCAGTTAGTGCAGAGTTTGTGCAGGGAGAAGGAGATGGGGAACAGAGGTGAATAAGGCTGGTGAGGTAGGAATCTTTGATTCTAGGAAACTCGGATAAGTCAGTGGCTTTAGGAGTCCTGAATGGAAAGGGAAGTGTTTTCCCACTCTGTGTATTTCTTTCCTTTTTTTTTTTTCTTTACAGAGTCAGAGAGAGAGTCAGAGAGCGGGATAGATAGGGACAGACAGACAGGAACGGAGAGAGATGAGAAGCATCAATCATTAGTTTTTCATTGCAACACCTTAGTTGTTTATTCATTGCTTTCTCATATGTGCCTTGACCACCGGCCTTCAGCAGACCGAGTAACCCCTTGCTCGAGCCAGTGACCTTGGGTCCAAGGTGATGAGCTTTGCTCAAACCAGATGAGTTCGCGCTCAAGCTGGTGACCTCGGGGTCTTGAACCTGGGTCTTCCACATCCCAGTCCGATGCACTACCCGCTGCGCCACCACCTGGTCAGGCCCCACTGTGTGTATTTCTTGCCCGCCAGGTGCAAGCTAGGATTAAAGCTAATGGCCCACCAGTTCTTGGCTCTGTTGTTTCATTACCGTCTGTCCGAATCAAATGCGAACCTGCATGGCAGGTGGCTGTGATGGTGGCCGAGGCCACTGGCCTTACACGAACTAAAAGCAGTTCTTGGTGGGTAGTCATGTCTTAGGGAGGTATTTTTCTCTAACAAAGGTCAATACGTACCTTAATCAAGACTGTCTGTTGTCTTTTGCATCTACAATAACACACCTAATAACATGCAGGTAATCTTCTTTTCCTGCCCCCCTCAGGGCAGGCATCTCACCAAAGAAGAAACCAACAAACCCCCTGTTGTTATTATCATGTTAATTAACTATTAACTTTCTTATTCCTCCCTATGTAAAAGCTGTTTCAGTCTATACATTTTTTTTTATTCATTTTTTTTTTTTTTTTTAGAGAGGAGAAAGGGAGAGAGAGAGACAGAGAGGGAGAGAGAGAGGAGAGAGAGAGAGAGAAGGTGGGGAGGAGCTGGAAGCATCAACTCCCATATGTGCCTTGACCAGGCAAGCCCAGGGTTTCGAACTGGCGACCTCAGCATTTCCAGGTCGATGCTTTTATCCACTGCGCCACCACAGGTCAGGCTCAGTCTATACATTTTTACTTTGTATCCAATCCCAGAGATTTCCCCACTGTGTTTCTCCCACCTCCCTAATCTATCACCAGTCAATTTCATGTAAGCCCCTTACATCTTCCCCTTTGGTTCTATGTATAAAATAAGTGGTGAAACCACCATTTTCTGGAGCATTTTCTCAATTTGTGGAGACTTTGCTTCCAGGTAATTGTTGACAGTTTGGCTCAAATAAACTCATTAAAAATTCTGACAGGTTTGGAAGTTTCTTACCTGACAAGCCAAAGCTAGATTTTTCTGGACTTGCAGTGTTTCCTCAGGGGAGACCTCACCCCTCTTGTTCCAGGCAGGCCTTGTGCCTTCCAGCCCCTTCTGCATTTGCTATTTTTTTGGCTGTAGGGTTTCTTATGTCCTTAAACTCTTTGAGATGAATTCTTCCTCTGTAAATTAGAGATAGATGCTTGCCTTGTCTATTACAGAGGCTGGTTGTGGTTCATATGAGAAAACATTTACAAAAGTTTTAAAAGCTTGCCCCTGGCTGGTCGACTCAGTGGTAGAGCATTGGCCCAGCATGAGGAAGTCCTGGGTTTGATTTTCGGTCAGGGCACACAGAAGAGGCAACCATCTGCTTCTCCACCACTCCCTCTTCTCTCTTTTTCTCTTCCTCTCCGACAGCCATGGCTTAATTGATTCAAGCACATTGGCCCCAGGCACTGAGGATGGCTCAGTGGTGCCTCTGCCTCAGATGCTAAAGATGGCTTGGCGGCGAGCACGGCCCCAGATGAGCAGAGCATCGGCCCCAGACGTGGGGTTGTCAGGTGGATCCCAGCTGGGATGCATGTGTGAGTCTGCCTCTGTATCTCCCCTACTCTCACTTAAAAATAAAATAAAATAAAAGCTTTACAAGCTTTGAGGTACTGTAACTAGCTAACATTTAGCAAGCACTAATCATTTGCCAGGCCCTAATCTAAGTTTAACATGTTTAATCTTTTTTTTAATTGATTTTAATTTATTGTGTTTACACAGATTCAAGTGTTCCACCAAATACATCCCCCACCCCCATGTTCCCCTCAATATCCCCTTTGCCCCCCTCCCCCCAGTGCCCCCCTTCCCTCCAGGATTTGCTGTCCTGCTCTCTATAACGCTGTGTTATGTATATATAATTTCACCAATCTCTTTCCCTTCTCTGTCATTTAATCTTTTTAATACTCCAGAAATAAGATACTATGATAATCTCCCCATTTTACATAAGAGGTAACTGAGTCATGCAGATGTGGAAAAAAACTTGCTCAAGGTCACATATTTTGAAAGTAATGAAGTTTGGATTTAAATCAGGTAGTGTCACTCCAGAGCCCAAACTCTTAACCCTGTGAATGGCAAAAGGGCATCAGATGTTAGACCTCGATTCAGCCACCTCAGTTCTTGAGTTGAGAAAGAATTCAGACTCAAGACTCAAATACAAGCAAAAGTTTATTTAGAAAGTCACAGGAGTAGAAGTGAGCCATGGAGGAAGTGAGCCAGCCAGAGGCGGATTTAATGGTGGGCACACTGGGAGTGCACCCTGAACCCCGACTTCTGAAGGGCCCCGCAAAACCCCAACTTTATACTTTTTCTAATGACATCAAGTTTGCTTTCATAGGTGCAATTTCAACATTAATAGTACATATTTTTTATTTACTTAAAAGTATAGTTAATATATATTTTTATTTTCCCTGTCTCTCTCTCTCTCTCTCTCTTTTTTAAGGGGCCCAATATTTTCTTCTGTGCCTGGGGCCTCAACCAACCTTAATTCGCCTCTGGAGCCAGCTGGTCTGTGTGGGCTCAGGAAACAAGTTACAGAGGCAGAAGAAGGGCCTTGGAGCTAAGGAGAAAGAAAGCAAAGGTACACGAGTCTCAAGGGAAGAAAGGGGAGAGAAAGACACATCTTGCTCCAGAGCTTTCCACCTGAAGAAAGAGGGGGTTGCAGAAAGGTGCAGGCATGCTCCAGAGAAAGACAGAGCTCACAGTGGGTCCTTGTCTTGAGGGTTTTTATCTGGAGGTGTTAGGAAGAGATTTCAATAGAACAGAAATCAGCTTTTCAGGTGTGTTCTTTCAGGGTGGTGGTCTCTACTGATTAGCTGACACTGGGGCAGAGGGTCATTAGTCGTTGCATCTGGTCCTGATGTCAGCCAACGCCGTCAGCCCACCTGGCCTTGCTGCATTTCTGGGCCCAGAGCTAAAATACAACTGTGGCCTACGTTATCTCTAGAGCTTAAGGGAGTGGTTGTGCAAGGGGGTATGAGGCTATTCTCCGGCACCCTTTTTTCTTCTCTAAGAGGGGATACCACATGACTAGCAACGTGCCAGGGGAGGAAAGGTGAAGGGAGGGTCCTAACCGTATGACCAGTGATGTAAAAACTCAGAGGGTCAAAACACATGACCAGCGAGAGGGTAGAAAAAGAAATGTCACCCTGGCGCAAGGTCTCACCCTACAGTTGTCTGTTGCTAGACACTTGGGGCTTTCCGCCACGGGTGACCTGGCCTCTCATTCCTATTTATACCTGTGTAACCGCCGACTATATCCACTCCCACAGGGGTCCCCAAACTACGGCCCCCTGAGGCCATTTATCCGGCCCCTGCCACACTTCTGGAAGGGGCACCTGTTTCATTGGTGGTCAGTGAGAGGAGCATAGTTCCCATTGAAATACTGGTCAGTTTGTTGATTTAAATTTACTTGTTCTTTATTTTAAATATTGTATTCGTTCCCATTTTGGTTTTTTTACTTTAAAATAAGATATGTGCAGTGTGCATAGTGATTTGTTCATAGTTTTTTTTTTAGTCTGGCCCTCCAATGGTCTGAGGGACAGTGAACTGGCCCCCTGTGTAAAAAGTTTGGGGACCCTTGCACTCCTGTGTACCACTGCCTCCCGAGGCCTGCATATCCCAGCACAGTCACGCTCACTGTGTTGCGATTGAGCTCCTGCTCTATGTTGCTCATCCATTGTCCTTGAAAGGGGGCCAGACTGGTGAAATGTCTTGTCCCTGGGGTCAGACCACCTGAGTGTAAATCTTGGCTCTGCAAAGATACTAATAGTATGACCTTGGCCAAGTAGCCTACCTGCTGAGTCTTGGAATCCTTCTCTGTAAAATAAGGAAGATATTTGTACTGGTTTCATAAGATTTTGTGCAGATTAAAGGAGAGAATGGATGTAAACAATGCCTAATCCTTGTTAAGCATATAATAAATACTAATTATTTTCATTTCTCTGGGGAAGTGGCAACGTAGGCAAGCAAAGCAAATGTTCTTCATTAAAATATGAAGACTTTACTTATAGGCACAATTACAATATCTTGGGAGAACGCTTGCAGCACTGAGAAAATTGTTTTGAGCCCTCTTTGGGTCACCAGATAAAAGCAAACAGGCTTAAGTCCTGGGGTCAGAACAGTGTTGACCACCCAGCTCACTGCCGCAAATAGCAGCCACCTGCGGCTGGAGAGTACCATGTCCCTTTGCCTGTGGTGAAGGTAGGCGGGAGGCAAGTGAGGAGAGGACAGAGAGCAGGCACTGCTCTGGGTCAGGGGCACGAGGGTGTGAGGACAGCTAAGTCACAGCAAAGGCAGCATGTGCTGGCTCAGCGGGGAGAAGGGAAAGACAGAGGCTCATTTAAACCAAAAATGGCTTCTCTCCAAGGGACCAGCGCTGTCCGTGGGGAGTCCGGGTCCCTTGGCCCAGACTCCTTTTCACAAAGAGCCTCAAGAGTTGGCGTATGTCTAATGAGGTCACAGAATCACTGACTGAGATAAACCAATGGGATTAAAGTAAGTTGTCATTCATCAAGGAACTGAAAATTTGGGTCCCACTTAGAGTACACTAACAATTAAGGGTTTTTCTTTAATATATATTACATTAAAAAAAACTTACTGATTGATTAATTTGACAGAGAGAGGAAAGAGCGAGGATGTGGAGGATGTATCGGTTCATATGGTATTTGTCTTTCTTCACTTTCATTGTTCACTGGTTGCTTGTCGTATGTGCCTTGACCTGGCGAGTCCAAGTTTCGAATTCCAGCCTCAGAGTTCCAGGTCCATGATGCTTTATCCATTGTGAATTCTGCAATTATCTTGTGAATAATATAATTATATTGCATTTTATGTTTTGTGTGATAAATTAATTTGTTGATTGAAAACATTTAAAGCATCTCACAATATTTACAATCTTACCAATATAGCTACAACACTTTAAAAATTGTTTATTTTTTTGAAGTTGAAGAGAACTAGAATGCTAGTTTCCTGTATTTATTCATTGACAGGTAAGTTATTTTCCCCCCACAAGTTACATTTTATTTATTTTCATTTTTTACAATATTATTTTGTATTGGTTTCAGGTGTACAGCATAGTGCTTAGACAATCATATACTTTACAAAGTGTTCCCCTGATATTTCTAGTACCCATCTACCCCCATACATTGTTATGCGATGTTATTGACTATATTCCTTACTCTGTGCTCCGTGACTATTCTGTAACTACCAATCTGTACTTCTCAACCCCTTCACCCTTTCCAGCCAGTTCCTAACCCCCTTCTCCTCTGGCAACCACCACTCTGTTCTCTGTATCTGAGTCCGTTTCTGTTGTTTATTTATTTATATTGTTTGTTAGATTCCACATATAAGTGAAGTCATATGGTACTTGTCTTTCTCTGACTGGCCTATTTCGCTTAGCACAATGCCCTGCAGGTACATCCATGCTGTCACTAATGGTAAGATTTTAACAGACCAGGAGTCTTCAAAAATGAAGTGGAACAGGCCAGGCACTGAGTCTCTTGAAGGTTGATATTGATTTAACAAAATGTGACTTGGGCTGGTGAACCCACAATACAATGTACAGATGATGTATTCTAAGAAAAAATGCTTTACAAAATGAACTTCAGGGTGTTATGGGTGGAATTGTGTCTTCCCAAAAAAGACATGCTGAAGTCCTAACACCCAGATCTTGAGAATGTGACTGTTTGGAAACACAGTCACTGAAGATGTAATTAATGCAGATGAGGTCGTACTGGATGGCATAGGGATGGTTCTATCCCAGTATGACTGGTGTCCTTATAAGAAGAGGACAGATACAGAAAATGCCATGTGAACGGATAGAGACACAAGTGAACATGGCCTTGTGAAGAGGGAGGCAGAGATTCAAGTGCTGCCTCTACAGGCCAAGGAAGACTGAAGTTGGCTGGCAAAAACCAGTAGCTAGGAAAGGCAGGACAGGATTCTCCTCTACACGTTTCACAGAGGGCTTGATTTCAGACTTCCAGCCTCCAAAGCTGTGAGCCAATAAATTTCTGTTGCTTTCAGCCACCGTCTTTGTAGTACTTTGTAACTGCAGCCCTTGGAAATTATTGCACAAGGTTACATTTTCCATCTATCTTTGACAGCCTTGGTTGAATGGTCCAGGCGTCTTTTAGAACAGGATTCCCTGCACTGCAGTATGTTTGTCTTCCCCGACTAGGCAATGAGCAGGAGTCCTTTTGTTCGCCTGTCTCTCCACACATATGAGTTACTCAATAAACGCATGTATGAAACGGAATAAATCGCTGAGAACTTTTGGGATTCAGTTTGGCTGCTTGTTCATGTCCAGCCACCACCCCTCAAATATTGAACTACTTTCCAGCTTACTAAGTGTGCAAAGGTGCCAGGTACGAGAAAACAGGGCAGCAGCAAAATAGACCTGAAGGACATGATGGGCCTGAGACACACAGCTTACCCTTGGATCTTCCCCTTACCTCTGAGCATCCTTGAACTACAGGCTTGGCCGTTTGGGGTCTTTTTTTAAAGTAAGTTATAGACCAGGGGTCCCCAAACTACGGCCCGTGGGCCGCATGTGGCCCCCTGAGGCCATTTATCCGGCCCCCCGCCGCACTTCTGGAAGGGGCACCTCTTTCATTGGTGGTCAGTGAGAGGAGCATAGTTCCCATTGAAATACTGGTCAGTTTGTTGATTTAAATTTACTTGTTCTTTATTTTAAATACTGTATTTGTTCCCGTTTTGTTTTTTTACTTTAAAATAAGATATGTGCAGTGTGCATAGGGATTTGTTCATAGTTTTTTTTATAGTCCGGCCCTCCAATGGTCTGAGGGACAGTGAACTGGCCCCTTGTGTAAAAAGTTTGGGGACCCCAGTTACAGACAACTGACTTGCCTTACTGATTTACCTGGGAAAAACTCCTTCAAATTAAAAATGAGTATCATTTCAATGTTATGTGTACAATGCTAATGATATAGCTATAATTCAGTGTTTCTCCCTCTCAGTATATTGTTCACATACATGTGAACACATACATATAAACATATGTGTAGGTATGTGCATAAATTTCTGCTGCTGGTGTCAACACCATTTGATTTGATACATCATAACCTTTATAATTAGGCTAGTGCAGTCATTATTATACATGCAGCCATTTGGTTAAAAATAATCCTGTTATCATTAAACATAACAGTTATAAAAAGATGAGACAGATTACAAAATGAAACACAATAGTAAAACAAAAATCAACTCATTAAAGTTTATGTGTTTTCAGAAGTATTGGATATTTTAAATTTCTTCCAAATGTGTAACTTCAAAAATATCTAATTTATATTGTATCTCACTGTGAAAAGTTACATTTTATTATTTATCCTTAGATGCGAATAGAGTTATTTCTAACCAAGAACCGTCGTGACTTGAATATGGGAACCATCCAGTCAGTCTCAGTGGTTGCCGAGAGGATCAGATGGGAAAGAGAATGACTATGAGCTCACCATCTGTTTCCCATATTGCCTGAGAAAAACAGCCAGAAAATCCAAATTCTCAGGGCAGCTGGCCTTCAAATCAGTCTCCAAAAAGAGAAGTGCTTTCTGCCACACTGCAGGGCAGATACCTCATTTAATGGTCAGAATCTCGATTGTCTGGTACAATTTGAACAACATGACACCAGAAAATCAAAAGGACTCTGACCCATCTAAATGCATAGCTTTGGGCACAAGTGTTTCAGATGCAATGCCTGGTTACTAAGGGGTTTTTCTTTCTCTGAATCAACATTCAGGACTGTCTACTTGGCAAGCAGTATGAATTTCAGTAGATTGCCAGAAGGTTAACTCCAGACTGTGGTTTAAAATTGGAGGCATGTTTGTTTATTTTGTTCATACATTCCACATGTAAGTGAAATCATATGGTATTTGTGTGTCTCTGACTGGCTTATTTCACTTAGCATACTATGCTCTAGGTCCATCCACGCTGTCTCAAAAGCTAAGATGTCCCTTTTTTGTTGTACTTTACTGATGAGTAGTATTGCATTACCAGAGGAAAAGGGGGTGAGGGCAGGTTAAAGAGGATAAAGGGGGCCACATGGTGATGGAAGGAGACTAGCCTTTGAGAGGTGAACACACCATACAGTGTACAGATGACATATTATAGAATTGCACACTTGAAGCCTATATAATTTTATTAACCAGTGTAGCCCCAGTGAATTCAATAAAAATATGGTTTAAAATTGCAAGCATGTTACTTTAAATTAATTATGATATAGATCTGAGAAAAACATTTTTTTTCTTTACATCCAAAAATATTCCTGCCCAAAGGTTTTCTGACCATGCTCTTCAGACCCTGGTGACTGTAAAGAGTTCCCTGGGGTGACCCCTTAATAGCTTATGCCAGAACTGCTCCAATGTGCCCTTCTTTGCACATTGAAATTTTGTTCTTGAAAAGCATGGCAGAATTTGAATTGTTTTAATACATGAAAAGAGGGACCCAATGAATAGTTATTGAATGACCTAAAAGATTCAAAATATATGTGCCTAATAAATTTTGGGTTAGCAGATGCTAAACGATATGACTGCTTATGAATGCAAGCTAGACAAATGACAGAGAGAGCTGTAGTAATGACCCAAGGTAACAACTCTCCTCTCAGCATTGCCTTATGGGTATTTCAAACAGCATGAGCTATTTATTCTTCCTGGGGAAGAGAGAGGAACCAGGAAAAGAGAACTCAGAGGTCTTTATGTCCTTTTATGACCTTTAACTGTTTCATGTAAACAGAGAAATCAAACAAAAAAATCAGTCAAACAACTCCCTAATGCAACATGGCCAAAACCACAGAGGGCTGCATGGAAGAAATGAGAGCCCCAAAAAGATCTGAGTCAATAGGTCACAGCTCCTATCGCCACCAGCCTCCATGGAGCCCCTCTCTGAGACCCAGCCTCAGCACCGCCCGAAGGCCAGGCCTGTCTTGGACAGCACCTCCCCTGCGTGCTGGCAGGAGACCACAGCAGGAAGCCGTGCCGGTCATTCCTGAGCGCTAGTGGAAGTCTTCAAGGCTGAAGTTTTGACTTTTTCTTCCATTTGCTGGCCAAATGCGTTCCTGAACTTGCAACAATGCCTATTTTCCCATTTCAAAACTCAAACACAAGTAATGCTTTTATTAGAGCTATTCTTAACATGCAAATGCATGCACATGTACAAACACATGGACACACACACAACCAGGGGATATAATCAAGGCCAATGATAATCGTAAGAATGGGAGCCAAGTTTGCACTAAAAACATTGGATGGACCTACAAGTGTGACTCTGCCCCACAAATCAAAACATTCATCCAGCAAACATTTCTCTTGTGCCAACTATGTGCTAGGAACTGTGATGTGGATACAGTGATAACTAAACCAGACCGTGTCTCTGCCCTGTTAACATTCTGGTGAAGGAGACAGAGAGAACATGTGGGGAAAATTACTATTCTAACAGGAGGGGGAGGGCTAGCTGGTGGGGGGGTCAGGGAAGCTCCGGGAAGTCGGAGCACGGGCCTCGGCGGAAGGAGAGGGAAGCTCCGGGAAGTTGGAGCGCGGGCCTCAGCGGAAGGAGAGGGAAGTTGGAGCGCGGGCCTCGGCGGGAGGAGAGGGAGGCTCCGGGAAGTCGGAGCCCGGGCCTCAGCGGAAGGAGAGGGTGAGCTCCGGGAAGTCGGAGCCCGGGCCTCAGCGGGAGGAGAGGGAAGCTCCGGGAAGTCGGAGCCCGGGCCTCAGCGGGAGGAGAGGGAAGCTCCGGGAAGTCGGAGCCCGGGCCTCAGCGGGAGGAGAGGGTGAGCTCCGGGAAGTCGGAGCGCGGGCCTCAGCGGGAGGAGAGGGAAGCTCCGGGAAGTCGGAGCACGGGCCTCGGCGGAAGGAGAGGGAAGTCGGAGCGCGGGCCTCAGCGGAAGGAGAGGGAAGTTGGAGCGCGGGCCTCAGCGGAAGGAGAGGGAAGTCGGAGCCCGGGCCTCAGCGGGAGGAGAGGGTGAGCTCCAGGAAGTCGGAGCGCGGGCCTCAGCGGGAGGAGAGGGAAGCTCCGGGAAGTTGGAGCACGGGCCTCAGCGGGAGGAGAGGGTGAGCTCCGGGAAGTAGGAGCGCGGGCCTCGGCGGAAGGAGAGGGAAGTTGGAGCGCGGGCCTCAGCGGAAGGAGAGGGAAGTCGGAGCGCGGGCCTCAGCGGGAGGAGAGGGAAGCTCCGGGAAGTCGGAGCGCGGGCCTCGGCGGGAGGAGAGGGAAGCTCCGGGAAGTCGGAGCGCGGGCCTCAGTGGGAGGAGAGGGAAGCTCCGGGAAGTCGGAGCGCGGGCCTCAGCGGGAGGAGAGGGAAGCTCCGGGAAGTCGGAGCGCGGGCCTCAGTGGGAGGAGAGGGAAGCTCCGGGAAGTCGGAGCACGGGCCTCAGCGGAAGGAGAGGGAAGTAGAGGGAAGTCGGGGCGCGGGCCTCAGCGGAAGGAGAGGGAAGCTCCGGGAAGTCGGAGCACGGGCCTCAGCGGAAGGAGAGGGAAGTTGGAGCGCGGGCCTCAGCGGGAGGAGAGGGAAGTCGGAGCGCGGGCCTCAGCGGAAGGAGAGGGAAGTTGGAGCGCGGGCCTCAGCGGAAGGAGAGGGAAGTCGGAGCGCGGGCCTCAGCGGGAGGAGAGGGAAGTTGGAGCGCGGGCCTCAGCGGAGGGAGAGGGAAGTCGGAGCCCGGGCCTCGGCGGAAGGAGAGGGAGGCTCCGGGAAGTCGGGGCGCGGGCCTCGGCGGGAGGAGAGGGAAGTCGGAGCACGGGCCTCGGCGGGAGGAGAGGGAGGCTCCGGGAAGTCGGGGCGCGGGCCTCGGCGGAAGGAGAGGGAAGCTCCGGGAAGTCGGAGCGCGGGCCTCGGCGGGAGGAGAGGGAGGCTCCGGGAAGTCGGAGCCCGGGCCTCGGCGGAAGGAGAGGGAGGCTCCGGGAAGTCGGAGCGCGGGCCTCGGCGGGAGGAGAGGGAAGCTCCGGGAAGTCGGAGCGCGGGCCTCGGCGGAAGGAGAGGGAGGCTCCGGGAAGTCGGAGCACGGGCCTCAGCGGGAGGAGAGAGTGAGCTGGTGAGAGGCTGTTGGAGACCATTCCAGGCAGAGGAAAGGACCACGAGGGAGGAAGGTGTTTGACCTACTCAAGTAAAAGCCTAGCCAGGGAGACTGGAAGCATGAGATGGAACAGAATAGCCGGTGACCATTAGGAGACACATGTCAGAGTCAGATTCCGTTGGCCCCTGATATGTTTTCGGAACGTTTTGATTAAGGAAGTGGCATCGGGTGCGGTGTGGTCCACAGTGATGATCTTGGAAGAGGTGTTCGTTCTGACAGTTGGGCCAGTATCCTTGGCAGACTTTTCGGGGATGGCCAGAGGGCCACTGTCACTTGTAGAGATGAAGTGCCCATCCAAGTCTCATGGATCCTGTAGGACTAAGTCGGAGTGGGCATCACTCTGCCCAGTTTCTCTCCTTTCTCCTGCTGCGCACCCTCCGGACATGCCCGTCTTCAGCCGAGTCTGGGAAAGGTGAGCCAGGAGTGACACAAAATGCGGACCTCAAGTCAGCCCAATTCAGATCCTTCGCCTTGGTCCAAGTCTGGGGAGAAAAGGGTGAACCGACAGCGGGTCTGAGGTCAGGGAAGTAGCTGAGCCATTCCACGGCTGGGATTTTCCCTCTGCTTTAGAATATGAATCCGGCCTCAGGCTGGCTCTTTCTATTCAGTCATCAGTTTATTTTATTTCCTTCAGGGGAAGCCTGATGCCAGGAAAGTGGTGGTTTTTCTTCTTTGCTTTCAAAAGATTTTATTGAAATGACAACTTTGGAAGATAATACAGGAACAATTTCTGTACAACACATAATTTTTCAGCTTAGCAAATACTTTAAAAGTAAGCTAAGAGACAAAGCAGAGGCTGTGACATCAATTATCCCTGTGTTCTAACTCCAGGAGAAAACAGAAAGTGGGAGGAAACAGGGTTTCTCTCCTCATTCTGAATACCGAGTACAGAGTTTGAAAACAAGATGAACTGGAATGTGTTTCATTTCCCGCCCCCTTCCTGCAGTCATCAACCTCACAAGTCCTCCAAAGAGCCCGATCGAGCCCACGGGACCGTCGTCCTCCCCACCCCAACCTCCACCTCTTACCTCCTCCACTCTGGACAGGGAGGGAACGGGGAGAAGCAGTTTTCTACCTGTTGCACCCTGAACTACAGCTCTGAGAGCTGAAATAAGGGGGAAGCGCTCACACTTGGAGTGAAGTCCAGCCTTCCTCCATCAGCCCCCTTCCTGCCCCACCGAGCCCCCCACCCCCACCCCAGGTGTACTCCAGTCCCTTTGGGCTTCTTGATGGGAGCCCTGGGCTTTGACCTGCTGCAGCCATGGCTGGAATGTTTCTAAGCCGTCACTGGGCTCCTTTCCTCCTGTCACTCAGCTCTGCTCAGAGAGCCCTTCCTCCCACCGAGTGTAAGCCAGCGCCACGGACGGTCTGTCCCCAGGGCATTGTGGAGTTATTTCCCTGAGCGGTGCTCACTGCTCGCTGACCTTCACAGCTGTCACTATTTATTATGTCTCCCTCCTCAGGACACAGGCATCTCGAGTCTCGAGAGTCGGAACATCAGGGGCTTGTTCCTGGCATGTGAAACGTATGTAATGAACTTGAATAAGTGAGACAAAGATCAGAATTTTTGTGTAGTGTGATGCACTAGAAATTACTTCCTACTGTGGTAAGGTACCAAAGAATAGAAAATTAATATTAATATTTTAAGGAAAATAGGTTTCTTGTCCTCTCCTTTCTGTAAGGAGTGAAAGTAAAGGAATGTGAAAGTGTCCTAGCTTGCAGAGATATACTGTGTAGGAAACCATTTTTACCAGGAAGCTTAAAGGACATTTATAATTTAGGCCAGGCATACAGAGAGATTTTGTAAATATGATTTTTGTACTTGTGTGTGATTTGCACCAACTCAGGATAGAAAACAGTATTGTATTGTAAAGAGATTTTGTGCTAGGAAGACTTAAATTCTCCTTTCCCCCATACCTGTAAGGAAGCAGGTAAATATCTAGCTAGGTGCAGGGATAGAGAGATTAGCAAACCTTTTCCTCACCCTCTTTTTCTATTTGATGGGCCCTTCACACGCCTATCCCCTGGAGCCATGTAAATTTCCCCTCCCCTCCTGAAAAATGTGATTGATGTATGTACCTCTAGACAAAGGGATGGCAAATAAACACTAGAAAAGTTGGGAATATCTTTTAATATGAAAAGATATAAAAAGATATAACACTATTGTGTTACCTTGTAAGTTTTGATATATAGGAATATTTTTATAAATCCTATAGATAAGTATTATAAACTTGCTAATGAATTGTGTCATCACTCTCCCTCCCCCTTTTCCCACCAACCTGGGTGTGATCAAAGGCATATAACCTGCCTCGGGGCTGTGCACAGCACACATGATTTGGGTCAGCTTTGCCCTGTGTTAGCCATATGTGGCCGACATATTAAATTTCCTCCTTTTAATAAAACTCCTTAAAAGTTCATTTGGACTTGGTGTCTCTACATAAACCGGGTGAAACGGTACTTTATAACACTACTTTATGGCTTTCCTTTTAGAAGTGAGGGAAATGAGTCCACCCAGAGAAATAGAGAGGCTTTCCTTAGTCACACAGTCAGCACCAAAGCCTGAGGCCGGAAGTCCAGGGTTATGACCCTCCACGGCAATCTTCACCCTTCTACCCGGACCCCAGTTGCATTTTATATTTTCCCCCTTCCTCTCTTCTTCCTCTCTCTCTCTCTCTTTCGGTCTCTCTGCTTCTCATGAACCGCAAGGGAAGTCTCAAGTAAATGATATTCAGTAAATGGTTTTCTGCCTCAATATTCAAAGTTTGAGCCAAAATAAAAAAGTGAGTTAAGACCTACTGAGCAAACATGTGCTACAGCCTGCCCACATTTGCCGCAGGAAGACACCGGCGGCGTCAGAGAAGGCGGGGAGTGCTGCAAATGAGCTGCAACGCTGGCTCCGGATCCCTTTCTCCTCCCTGCCTGCAGGGCTCCCACACTCACCGCCTGCACCAGACTCCAGGGCTCTCTCTGGGTGTCCTTGTCACTGATGGAGGCCTCTGCTGACCCCAGTCTCAGATTCTTAACCAGCCACTGAGTTGTCTGTCGTCAGCTTTGGGGCAAAGGCCCTACTCTGACCCAGAGCTCAGGGTATGTGTCCTGGGAGTGGAAGACGGAGATGTAGGCACAGGGAGTGCTCTCTGAAATGACAGCTCATCTGGACAGTCATCCTCCGAGGGTTCCAAGGACTGAGATCTAAACACAAAGGTACTTCTATTCCCAGGAGTCACACTCATCCTCCCTCGTGCATTAACTCACAGGCAGCAGAAAGAGCAGTTGGATGTTACGAGCTAGAGATCACCACTGGACAAAACAGCCTTTTTTTTATATATATAAAAAATGTTTTAAGTTAAATTATTAGAATGACATTAGTTAGTAAAATTATATAGGTTTCAACCATATAATTCGGTAACATATCAACTCTATATTGCCTTGTGTATACCATCCAAAGTTGGTCTCTTTCTGTCATCATATATCTGATGCCTCTACCCTTTGCTACCTCTCCTCAAATCCTTTCCAAACTCTGTTAACCACCATCCTGATGTCTGTATCTATGACACTTATTAGAATGGCTATTATTAGTAAAACGAGTAATAACAAGTATTGGAGAGGTTGTGGAGAGAAACCCTAATTTACTGCTGGTGGGAATATAAACTAGTACAGTCACTATGGAGAACAGTATGAGGTTCCTCAAAAAACTAAGCAAGGCCTTGGCCCTTTAGCTCAGTGGATGAAACATCGGCCCAGCATGTGGATGTCCTGGGTTCAATCCCCAGACAGGGCACACAAGAAAAGCAACCAGCTGCTTCTCTCTCCTCTATTTCTCCCTTCTCTCCCTCTCCCCCTCCCTCAGCCACTGGCTCGATTGGTTCCTGGTCAGGGCGCATGCAGGAGTCTGTCTCACTATCTTCCCTCCTCTCACTTAAAAAAAAAAATTAAGAATAGACTTACCATTTGACTTAGCAATTCTTCTCTTGGATATCTACCTGAAAATTTTTAATTAGTAAAGATATATGTACCCTTATGTTTATTGCAGCATTATTCATGGTAGCTAAGAAATGGAAACAACCTAAGTGTCCTTTGATAGATCATTGGATAAAGAAGGTAGGGTACATACGTACAATGGAATACTACTCAACCACAAGAAACGATGAAATACCACCATTTGTGACAACATGGATGGATTGAGAATATAATGCTAAACTAAATAAATCAGATGAAAAAGTTGGGATCCATATGATTTCCCTCATATGTGGGATATAAAATTGAAAGCAACAAATGAACAAAAAAGACAAACAGACAAAAACTACCTGTAAAGAACGAGTTCAGCTAGCACTTAGCAAGGGTGGGCTCAAACACGCATGTCCAAATACCAGTTAACCAGCTAGTCCTGAGTGGTTATCTGACTTGGTATTTTCTCCTTCCTTCTCCCAACGCTCCTCAAGCCACATGTGAGGTTTTATTTTATTTCCTTATTTATTTATTTATTTATTTATTTATTTAAAGTGAGAGGAGGTGAGATAGAGATACAGACTCCCGCACATGCCCTCACTGAGATCCACCCGGCAACCCCCATCTGGGGCTGGTGCTCAAATCAACTGAGGTATCCTCAGTGCCTGAGGCTGATGCTTGGACCCACTGAGCCACTGGCTGAGAGAGGGGGAAAGAGAGAGAAGGGGGAGAGGGAAGGGAAGAGAAGCAGATAGTCGCTTCTCATGTGTGCCCTGACCAGGGATCAAACCCAGGATGTCCACATGCCAGGCTGATACTCTATCCACTGAGCCAACCAGCCAGGGCCAAGTTTTATTTTTTGATGAGAGTTAGGGAGCCTCAGAGTCAAAACTTTGAAACAGGGTCATATGTTAGTGTTAAGTGGAATAGAGATTAAACAGAATCTGAACTGCTCCAAAGGGCAGAATAAAGGTCAAGGGAGAACGAGGTGGGGGAGGTTACAGAGAGGGAGGTTTAGGGTTAATATTGGGACAGATGTTCCAATAACTAGAGCTGTCTAACAAAGGAATAGCCTGCTTCATGAGGCTGTAGCTGCTGTCACTCAAAAGGTACAGACAATGCTGCACAGCCTGTGATTAGGAATGCTAGGGGGACTTCAGCATCCCATGGTCCTTCCAACACTACGACTCTAAGACAACTTGACATTGTTCACATTCTGTCAGCTTTTGCTGAATATTTTACTCAGTCACCCCTTCCTGAGTCACTATGACTCATGCATGAGGAAAACCTTTATCTCCATATCCCAAATACATTCATTTTGAACCTTTAAGGAAGAAGATAAATTTATAAACAGAGAGTTTACATTTGCCTTTCAAAGATAATGTACATATATTTCTCATATTTTAACTCTCTTCCTGTGATATATTTAAAAAGAACAACACTACAGATAGTATGCATGGAGGGCACTTTAAAAATGTTCTCAAAACCAAATGAGTCAAGGTTGATGTTCTGACCTCTGAAATAGCCAGACCCATGTTCCCGTTGGCCTAACCGTCTCTGCTTAGCACCCTCAGCTCAGCTTGCACCCACACGGGCCACCCATGGGACTGGCTAGCCTTCTTAAAGAAGCCGAGAAATATTTGCCATTGCTGTTGTGAACCTGCTGTGTGACTCGGGAAAGTTACTTAGTTTTCCTGGGTCTCAGTTTCCTCATGTGAAATATGGAAATTATAATAACATTTAGCATAAGAATGACTGCTAGCATTGAATTAAGTAATATATATTATACTTTTTGTAATATCTGACATATGGTTCATATTCAAGAAAAGGTTTGCTACCATTACTGGGTTTTTTTGTTTGTTTTTTGTTTGTTTTTGTTGTTGTTTTTTTACAGAGACAGAGAGAGAGTCAGAGAGAGGGATAGACAGACAGGAATGGAGAGAGATGAGAAGCATCAATCATCAGTTTTTCGTTGTGACACCTTAGTTGTTCATTGATTGCTTTCTCATATGTGCCTTGACCATGGGCCTTCAGCAGACCAAGTGACCCCTTGCTCAAGCCAGCGACCTTGGGTCCAAGCTGGTGAGCTTTGCTCAAACCAAATGTGCCCGCGCTCAAGCTAGCAGCCTCAGGGTCTCAAACCTGGGTCCTCCACATTCCAGTCCAATACTCTATCCACTGTGCTGCCACCTGGTCAGGCCCATTACTGTTCTTAATATCATTAATATTGTCTTTATCATGTGACTGTGACAAAGAAAAGCTTTAGAAATATCACAGACTGCCATTGCGATTGCTCCACATTCTTAGCATGAACAGCACAAACATTCCATGGTCATCAATTCCCTCATTGTGCCCGGGTGTCATCCTTGCCAGCACAGGGCTCATGGGGAGCTGAATAAAATCACTTTTGGGACCGGTCGTATTGCCGAGAACTTCGTCACAGAAAGCGTGGTCTGTGGACCGGCAGCATCTGAAAGGCGTGAAGGAAATCAGCTTTGGGGCACAGCCTGCTTTTGACTCAACAGCTAGGGTGTGTAGCTAGAGGAATGTGAGGGGAGCACTTATATTTTTTCCATTTTATTTTTAAAGCCAACATTAAAAATATGAAGTTCCTCTTAAAATGCTCCAGCCTTCCCACCTCGGCCAAACAGGCTCATGAATTTGGTACCCTCGGTGCTCTTGGGCAATGCAGCCTCCTTTTCTAACAGGACGCAATGAGCCAAAGTCAAAAATGACTATGCACTATAGAGGAGGCTCTAATTTAGATGAATCACAAAAAGCATCTATGTTTTATGGTCTTTAGAAAATCAGCTTAACATTCCTCCAGCATTTATACAGTGTCTGATGGACAGTAGATGCTGAAAACATAATTGATAGATTATTAATCTTTGTTTCTAAAGAATTAAATCCAACCAATTTATTTTAGAACCGTATACCTACCACAGCTGGTTCTTTTTTAGATAGAATATACATATAACAAAAAAATACTAAAGAACTGTGTCTTAAAATTCTCTCATGTAAAAAAAAACTGCAAAACGCCCTGGCCAGTTGGCTCAGCGGTAGAGCGTCGGCCTAGCATGCGGAGGACCCGGGTTCGATTCCCGGCCAGGGCACACAGGAGAAGCGCCCATTTGCTTCTCCACCCCTCCGCCGCGCTTTCCTGTCTCTCTCTTCCCCTCCCGCAGCCAAGGCTCCATTGGAGCAAAAATGGCCCGGGCGCTGGGGATGGCTCTGTGGCCTCTGCCTCAGGCGCTGGAGTGGCTCTGGTCGCAACATGGCGACGCCCAGGATGGGCAGAGCATCGCCCCCTGGTGGGCAGAGCATTGCCCCTGGTGGGCGTGCCGGGTGGATCCCAGTCGGGCGCATGCGGGAGTCTGTCAGACTGTCTCTCCCTGTTTCCAGCTTCAGAAAAATGAAAAGAAAAAACAAAAACAAAAAAAAAAAAAAAAAAACCTGCAAAACAAAAAACTAAGGATGAGCAGTCTTGGGTGAGTGTGCAGCTCCCATGCATTATTTTTATTTATTTTTTATTTTTATTTTTTTGTATTTTTCTAAAGCTGGAAATGGGGAGAGACAGTTAGACAGACTCCCGCATGCGCCCGACCGGGATCCACCTGGCACGCCCACCAGGGGGCGATGCTCTGCCCACCAGGGGGCGATGCTCTGCCCCTCCGGGGCGTCGCACTTTTGCAAACAGAGCCACTCTAGTGCCTGGGGCAGAGGCCAAGGAGCCATCCCCAGCGCCTGGGCCATCTTTGCTCCATTGGAGCCTTGCTGCGGGAGGGGAAGAGTGACAGAGAGGAAGGGGGGCGGTGGAGAAGCAAATGGGCGCTTCTCCTGTGTGCCCTGGCCAGGAATCAAACCCGGGACTTCTGCACGCCAGGCCGACGCTCTACCACTGAGCCAACCAGCCAGGGCCTTCCCATGCATTATTAATAGCCCAGTTTCCTCCTTTTCTTCCCGATAAACTTTTACACATGATATCCATTTTCGTCATCTCCTAGTCCAAGATGACTGTTAGAGCTCCAGCCACCTCATCGCATTCTAAGTAGCAGAGAAAAGGGGACTATAAACATGCACTTTCCCAAAGTCCCAGGACATTTCTGCTTATATTTATCGGCCAGAACTCAACCACATGGCCACACTTAACTGGAAAGAAGATTGGAAAATATATTGCTCATCAAAATTAGGGGATATTTCAAAATGAATATGAAGCGATAAAAAAAAGAAGCACTTGATTTTTTTTTTTATTAAACAAGATCATCAGAAAAGCAAATGACAAGTCAAAGAAAGTTGTTCAATTTTGCAAATGAGATGCAAAACCAACTTTTATTTCATTGGTACTTTTATTTCAATGTACTTACACAAAAGGCTGAAAGCACTGAAGTATCTGCATGTTCCCTGATCCTCTAATTTTTGTGAGCAGTATATAATCTTTAATTCTGAGCAGCAAGAAGCTCAATGAAAAATCAAGGTTAGGCTACCAAGAAAGAAAAGAAGTTATTGGAGTAGGCGACAGCAGTGTCTGCCAAAACCTCGAACCCCACTTCTAGTTGAATCGACTGTGCCCTGGCTCCTTGGTCCTGCCTTTCAGAGGCTCATCTGCTCACCGTCTCCCAAATGTGGCACTGGTGAGGCCTTGCTCATCCTGTCTTCTGGCTTGAAGCACCTCCCAGCTCCTCTCCACTGCACTGAGGCCTCCTCCTTCGAGACTCAGCCGGGGCTCCCGCCATGCACCGTTTCCTCATCCCATTCTCCACTGACATCCACAAATACTACTCCCTGTAATTTGTGTTGTTGCGGTAGTTTTTTACCTGTTTAAAAATATCCCTCTACAATGACAGTGTGAGGCTGTCAGGCATAGAACTGATTTTGTTTTTAACCAAGTTTCTGACTCAGTAAGTTCCTCACTTACCATGAATATTTGTGTTTGTTATCAATGACAATGAGAGTCAAGAGTTGTACTCAGAATTTAAAAGTCTGAGTAATTGGTCTAGCTTGGCAAACTCCCTCTGTTCCAATGAATGAGAGCACAAAGTTGTGTCATCTTCCTAGCCCTCTTTGGAGTACAAATAGACCAAGGAATATGGAGATTTATGGAGTGGCAAAATTTATGTAAAATTCCCAGAGGGCATAAAAAATGTTCACAAAGCTCCATTTGTGGGTAAAGTCAAGGACTCTTGGATTGTTTCTGGTTTCTGTTTAACTTTGCAAAGGGTGCTGAAGCTATAAAAGGCATGATGGGTAATCTAATGAAGTCTGATCCTCCAATTACATAGACAGGCAAACTGAGATAAACTAAAGATAAAGATAAAATTTCTCGGCCAAGGAAGAGACAGAACTTGGAGGCTGTTCTCTAGTGACACTCCAGGTCCCTTATTACAACACCTCACCATCATGTTGGAGGACCTTTGCTTCCATGTCTGGAGAAATCTGAGATGACCGATCACTGTATCGGACCCATTGCTCTCTCTTCAATAGCCTCTCCCCATCAGCAGCCCAGACTCACGTCCTCCAATCAACAGAGGAAGTCCAGGTCTGAGAAACTAGCATGCTAGAATGCTGAAAGAACCAGACTTCTGAAGCCAGGCTTTTGTGAGTCATTTCCAGTATCTAAGCAAAGAAGCCATTTTTCCCTGTCATAACATGTTTTTACAGTTTAGGACTTGCTGTTGTTGTTTTTTCCCCAGACCTAGTCCGTGGACTAAATAGAGAGGTGACATCAAACAGTTGGACAGATGCAGCTGTCAGAAGCCAACCCTGGGCACTGTGGGAAAGTAGCTGGTCCTCCTCCAGCGATACCCAGGAGTGGGCTCACACTGAAAGGTCATTGGCTACTAAATAGTGAGCTCAGTTGGCGCGTGGGATGTGACAGTTGTTTGGAGTCCATTAATGCTGCTTTTACTCGAGAGTTCATTGTTTTTTAAGCAACCATGGCTTATTATGACAACCAACATTTGTTATTTATTCAGTGTCTATGGTTGAAACAGAAAAGGGAATGTGTCCATCTTTAAGAAGTTAGCAAACAGACTGCATGTGGGCCAGGAAGGGGGGATGCATACATTGCATTCTGGCTGACCAGCAGATGGGCCCGCAACAACCCTTGCAGGGTATGGCCATGGCCCCTAAGTCATACGTCTCCAACCTCTTTTTTTCCCCAAAGGGCCGCACAGGCTTAAATTGCAGCCAAGACAGAAAACTCTCCTAGAATAAATGGAAGTGACTAGAGACCATCAAGGGGACTCAAGAATGTTCATTCTGAAAGACTTCAAAAAAATGACTCCAACCAGACTCTTCATAGTACCGTGGAGTTTAAAATAAACTCTAATATCTTCAAATCTCATCTCCGTATCCTACACAACATTCCTGTCAGACAAAGTTTAGTTCCTGCTTGAACCATTCCAAGGTCTGGGGTTCCTCAATTTCAAGAAGCCTGTCGTTTGGCAGTATGCTGCATCGGTTCTGTAATTGTTCAATAAGAGATCTTTGTGTGGGCAGAAAGAATCAAAATTTTATAGTGGTTAGTAACTTAAAAAAATACTATAAACAAAGTAAAAAGAAAACTGGTAAAATAAAAACACACTGGTGCTGGCGAGGATGTGGAGAAAAGGGAACCCTCCTGCACTGCTGGTGGGAATGCAGACTGGTGCAGCCACTGTGGAAAACAGTATGGAGATTCCTCAAAAAACTGAAAATCGAACTGCCTTTTGACCCAGCTATCCCACTTTTAGGAATATACCCCAAGGACACCATAGATCGGCTCGAAAAGGAGAAATGCACCCGCATGTTTGTGGCAGCATTGTTCACAATAGCGAAGATCTGGAAACAACCCAAGTGTCCGTCAGAGGACGAGTGGATTAAAAAGCTTTGGTACATATATACTATGGAATACTACTCAGCCATAAGAAATGATGACATCGGATCATTTACAATAACATGGATGGACCTTGACAACATTATACGGAGTGAAATAAGTAAATCAGAAAAAAAACTAAGATGAATCCATACATAGAAGGGACATAAAAATGAGACTCAGAGACATGAACAAGAATGTGATGGCAACAGGGGCGGGGGGTTGGGGGAGGGGGGGTGGGGTGAAGAAGGAGAGAGGGGTTAGGGGAGGGGAGGGGCACAAAGAAAACCAGATAGAAGGTGACAGAAGACAATTTAACTTTGGGGGAGGGGTATACAGCACAATCAAATGTCAAAATAATCTAGAGATATGTTCTCTCAACATATGTACCCTGATTTATCAATGTCACTACATTAAATTTAATTAAAAAAAAAACACACTGTAACATATAGGAGAATGTGGTTAATTTTCTAATGTACAAAAGCACTTATATAACAATTTGAAAGAGAAATCCAATTTTAAAAAAGGAGAAAGGGTTACAAATAGTTCAATGGATTAAATGAAGGAAGTAAAACCAAATGAAAGGCGGTTTTATCTCACACATAAAGAAATGCAAGTTCACACAATAAAATCTCATTTTCACCAATGTTTGACTAATGTCCAATTGTTTGATAATACTCAGAATATGAGGAACAGACATTCATACTTATTGAAGAGCAATTTAGTTATGTCTATTGAAATTGAGAACAAACACACCCTGTGAAATTTAGTTCATAGATATGCTTTTATATATGCACAGAAAAATCTTCAGCAATATTCATAATAGAGGAATGTTTGCAATAGGGGAAAGCTAACAACTTAAATGTCTACCAATATGAAATTAAGTTAAAAGCACAGCTAACATGGATTACAGCTGTTAAACTGAATGAGGTCGATCTCTATATGTGAATACAAAAAAGATTAACACAGAAAGTGATGTTCAGTAAGTGAAAAAGATACAGAAAGTGAAAAAGACAAGGTATAAAAATATGCAAATAGTGTGAGTTTATTTATGTAATAATTTATATGCTTGTATATTCATAGAAATTTTTGCAAGGAGATAATTATTATCAGTAGTTACCATTTATTTAAAGTTTAAAATACACAATGGCCACACCATATTTCATCTATGGATACATACATATAGCAAGCAGAAAATATGCACGGAACTGAGACAAAATAGTACGGTTTATACTGAGAGGAAACAGAGAAGTAAAACTATCAAGGGGCCCATAAGAATCTTTATATATATTTTAATATTTTATTTTATTAAGAATATATATGTACATGTCTTTTCAAATATTTGAAGGGGTAAAAAAAAATAGAAAAAAGATTCATTTGACTCTAACACCCTTTAACCTTGATAAAATCTCTTAAAATAATCAGTGATACAATGATGACTCATTTCTTTTTTTTATGTGAAAGCCCGTAGTGAGTAGGGATTAACATTTCCTTAGAGAAATTGGATCTAGTTGGTAGAACATTCTTGAACTAATCTTTCTTGTATACCATATTTTTCTATTAATACAGTCTGAAAGGAACAGTTGTGCTTTTGTGGTGTGCTTCTGTCTGCGGTCAAACAGCAGCTGATATTTTATCAAGTTAGCAGGCATTTTAGTGTTGGGGAAGCATTCTCTTTCCTTCCTCACCCCTACCTTGGAAATCTCTCTCCATAGTTACTGCCCTCCGTAAATCAAGGATCTCCAACACAGCGTTACTGGCAGATATTCTTTCAAATTTGTGGGGTTTGGGGTGAGGGTGGGGTCTTCCTTTTCTAGTTAAAATTTATGGTTAGCCTGGCCTGTGGTGGCGCAGTGCATATAGTGTCGACCTGGAACACTGAGGTCAACTGGGTCAAAACGCTGGGTTCACCGGTCAAGGCACATATGACAAGCAATCAATGAACAACTGAAGTAAAGCAACTATGAGTTGATATTTCTCATCTCTCCCTGCCCTTGAAAATCAATAAATAAATTTTAAAAATCTAAAAATTTTTTTTTTCTGGTTAAAAAGAGTAAAATGTCTGTTCTCAGATCTGCACAGCAGTATTCTTCCTTAAATACGTTAAACTCACTCCTCCTTACAGATCCCCACTGACGTCCTGGGGAACTCTGAGAGATGATTCAGAACTCACTATCCATTTTCTTCCTTAAGTGCATATATAAATGACACATAGCTACAGAGCGGCACTAGCCAGAGGAAAAGGGGGGTGAAGGCAGGGGGCGTGAAATGGGGGTGAAAAGAGACTTGGCTTGGGGAAAGGGGAGCATGAGGCGGGGTGTAGATGGTGTTATGTTGAGCTATATATTTGAAACTTGAATGGTTTGGCAAACCTGTCAACCCAATACATTAAAAAAAAGAAAGAGAGAGAGAGAGAAAGAAAGGAAGAGAGAGAGAGAGAGAGAGAAAGAAAGAAAAAGAAAGATGACCTTGCCTGGGATGATACCGTCAACAACAACAACAACAAAAAGAGCTAAGAGACGGGCTCGGTGACTTGGCACTAATTGTCCTTCCGTCCTTCTCATTCAGCAACTCATAGTGACAAGAGATAATGGCACTGAACAAGTCAAATGTGAGCAGGAGACAGCTCTTGCTTTGAATACCAGAGTAAGTAGCTAATCTCTTTGTAGTTTATACATTTTACTCTCAATAGTATTAAAGCTGAGTTGTAAATATACATAGTGAATTTTTCTTCCAAGCACTGTGTCACAGATACAGTGGTGAATATTATCTAGTGAGCAGCTCACTTCTAAAAGTCAGTTTTTATAAGACAATTACCTATCCAGAAACCTGGGTAAAATTCTTTTCATTAGACAACCTAGTTAGCCTGTTCTAGCTTCCCAACTGGAAGCATGCCGGCAACAAATTAGCTGACAAAAGTTTTATAGGAAGAAAAAAAAATCCACTTTACATTCTGTGTCACCAACAAACCCAGGAGTGGTATGTTTCTGTTTAAGATCTCCAACAATGTCTATATGGATCCCATTTTGAGCTACTGTGTTGGCAGAAGCCATCCCGGCCTGTCTCCTTCCACCCATGCAGCAAGCCTGGTGCCCTTCGGGCGTCCTCTGCATGCCACTCTCCCTATGGGCATCTGGAAGGCAAGGGCTTTTCCATAGACATCCACCATACTCCTGGCCCAGTGGCCTTACTCATCCGTCCAGGGCACTCAGGAACTCATTGCCATTCCAGATGTTAGCTGGTGAAAGAAGACTCATCCTGTGGACCTGGCTAGGGGTACAGCTCTTCCCCACAGCTCTCAAAACCAGCTTTTCTTTCTCTGGTCATGCCAGAGGGTAGTCATGCCCAGTCATGTAACTTCTTTAGTGAAAGGTTTTCAGCCAGCCCAGTCTGTTATACAACTTATTTAATACACCCTTGAAATACCAGAAGTAATACCTCCAAGGGAGTATTAACCCTGAAGAGAGTACATAATCTTGCTAACTATCTTGTAATCCAACTCCTGCCTTGCTTTCTCCAGTCTTCTTAGCTCCCCTCCTTAATTCAAATCCACAGAAGAGGATGCAGAATTTACTCTCTGAAGCATTTGAGATCTTGTTCTCCAGCATGTTGATGGTAGCAAAAATGTAAAATTTAATCCTTCAGATATTTATTGAGGGCCTTCTAGGGTTCAGGCACTAAAACAGGCACTAGATACATGGTGGGGTTTGTGAAATAATCGAAGCCTTTGCCCTCATGGTGATAGTAAATATGAAAGCAAAAAGGTGAATAATCACAAAACTGGATAAATGTGATGAGGAAACAGCCAGGGTGTTGCAGTAGATAATAATGAGGGGCCGAGGGTGTGACTTAATTATTGAGAGTGTCCAGGGAAAGTCCACTAAGGAGGTGACATTGGTGTTAAGACCACACATATAAAGAACAGGGGGAGCATATTTCACGAGGGAAAAGGGTCTATATAGAGCCCGAGGGTCCCGGAGCGCCATCTGCCAGGGAGGGGCCATTGGGCACCTTGTGAAGTTGTTCATGGAACCAGGGGCAGATCATGCAGGCCTGTCAGGTCAAGATAAAGAGCTGGAATTTCATTCAAGGTAAGGTGGAAAGCCAATGAAGAGATTTAAATAGGGTAATGACTTACCTATCTTATGCTTAAAATAGGTTCTCCTGGAAATTGTGTAAAGAATGGATTGGAAGGGACAATCACAGATGCAGAGAAACTACTTAAGAGGTAGTGCAGTCAGTCGTCCAGGCTAGAGGTGTGGGCAGCTCGTTCTAAGGTGGTGGCCGCAGAAAGCAGTCAGTGGGAAGCATGTTTCCCTTGTCCCTGAGTGCTCCAGCTTTGGGAGCTCAGAGGAATACTAAGACGATAAGATGCAAGTAAACGAATCAGAGAGGCCAACTCCCTCCGTAATGTGTGTGAGGAGCACCTGAGAGGATAGGACATTCTCTTGGTGGTTCCTCTCAGCACTTGCTCCTGCTCCCTAATCTAGACTCAGTACTTGATCCCCTGTCGCTGTCCTGTGGGCTGCCCCAGCTTGCTGTGAACATGACCTCGGTGCTAATGACACAAACCCAAGGAAGGCGTAAAGCCTCCCTGTAGGCACGGGCAAGCGTAACAAAAAACTGGAGCACCACAGGAGAAGCAGCCTTCACTTCATTATCCAACGTGCCTGGCGCTAAAGAGTGCTCTGGGCTTGTTCTCCCATCTCTTTCTCCTCTGGTTCCGGGGTCCAAACTCCTTCCCTTTGGCCTCAAGGAGGAAATGTAAAAGTCCCATTACTTCATTATTAAAAGCAAGTGAATGTTGCTGCTCGCTTCATGTCAACCTCTCCTATCCAGTTCGGGGGCTGGGCTTTGCCTCCCACAGTAGTCGGCCCGTCTATATCCTTTCCTCAGCAAAAGAACAGGGTTTCCTCTACGGAGGCCTTTTGATGTGAAAGCATCTGAAATGAGGTTTTTACATTACATTTTTTCCTCCACGTTTGTATGACCTCATTTAATCTTCAGACGATGTAGAAGAGGTTATTCCTATTTACGCAAAAGAAAGCAGAGCTGAAAGAGGTTGCTAAGAGAATAATTTGCTCCAAATCATTCAACCTGTAATGAATGGACAATTCAAAACTGAGCCTGGCTGAAATGCCAGGCGCCCCCAGCCCCCGGCACCACCGCCCCTGCAGACGGGGCCAAGGGCAAGGGCGGGGGCAAGGGCCAGTTTCCTCACAGCACCACCACCTTCCCCTTCCCTTTTGGAAATCCACCCTTTACCTAGATGACTAGAGATTCAAGAACAAATTTTGTAGAATTTGTATAACCAAAAATCCATTCTAATTTAGTGCCATTTTCCCTCCTAAGAATAAGGTGGTGGTTCTTTTTTTTTTTTTTCCTCTAAAGGACAAATTCTGTATGCCCAGGAACTAGTAAGTCATTCAAATTCATTTTATTTAACTCTAAATAAAATGCTGTAGTTTCCTATGGAGATCACAAGTGAAATTGTGGCAGATGGCAATTCCTTTTATTCTCCTATGGGAGCTGAAGGAACAGATGATTGTTCATAGTTGAGAACACTTCCTCCAATCAAGCAAGGCTATACTTGCACCTAAATGGGAAATAGAAAGCAAAAATGCTAGCAAAGGCTGTGGTGGCAGTGTTCACCGCGGTAACAGGAGGACTAGGAGGCCGAGGAGTAACAGTCAACATTTCCTAGTACGTTGTTGTATGCACTGGGACAGGCTCTTTGCATGTACGGACTCATTTAATCCTCACATCAACGCTGTTAACTTCTTATTATTATCCCATCTTATTGCTGAAGAAATTGAGTCTCAGAGAAATTACTCAACTTGCCTAAGATTAGAGTCTGTACTCCCTATTTGAAAAACATGCAGACTTCTGAAGCTCTTTAGTAATATAAGCTGGACAGAAACCTGTGTGAAGGTCAGTTCTCAAAGCCTCTTCCAGATACAGTAATAGGCTGTCTAGAAAACACAAAAACATCTACTGGGTGTTATTAAGGGCTGGCCCATGAGGCAGATGCCACTGTCAACCTACTGATAAATTACAGTGAAAATTCAGTTGTATTTGGTTTGTACCATCTAATCATCGAATCCTTATTCAATTCATCATGATTGAATGAATTTGATTTGATTCATTTGTTACTTGTTTATTCATTCATTGATTGGCTAACATTTGTGAGGTATTGCTCTCTGAGGATACAAAGATTAATAAGAGGCTGCACTTCAAGTCCTCTGTCTTCAAGTGGTTCAGAGCCTAAAAGGGGACAATAGTCTTAACAGGGTGAGATTCCCCATCGCCCCCCACCTGGACCCTCCTGAGCCTGGAACCTCCCAGGCTAGGTTAATAGAAGGGGTCCTTCTGTCCTGTGACATGGACTAGTCAGCCTATGGAAGAGGATTCCTGCCAGCAGGTGTGTTACCTTCCCAGTTTGCTTTTCAGATTTTCTGTTCTCAGGCCAAACGCATGAGGTGGCCTTTTCTTCCTCCTTTTCCAGTTTCAGGATCAGAGTTTCCCTTTTCCCTCATCTGACAGACCTATGGGGAGCAGAAAATCACTGGCAACTAATACCTGAGGCTGAGACACCATCAGAGCTGGGTCTTTGGGGGCTGGAGTGCTGTGAGAATGTATGAGAAGGGGAAGAGTTAGAAGGGAGGGGCCATCAGAAGGAAAGAGAGGACTAGAGAGAGTACATTTATGCTGGGTAATGGGATTGGCTAGGTAGTGGTCTCAAAGAAATATTCTGTACTCACAAACGTATTCAGCAAACTCACGCTGCCCATCTTATTGAATTAATGTTTGCTTAATTGAATGGTTTTAAATTTGTAGTTTTAAAATTTGATTTGTAAATGTATTTTTGTTTAAATATATAATAAACATGATTTATAAAAGAATATACTTGATTTTATAAGTGTACTGTTAATTGGAATTTTAATAAAAACAATACTGGTATTCATAGGACCATTGAATTTTTTTATTTTTAAATTTAAGGTTATAAATTATATACAGTAAAATTAGCCCTTTGTAGTGTATAGTCCTATGAATTGTGAGAAATGTATAGTTACATAACCATCACTAATATCAAATTATAAAACAGTTCCATCATTCCAAAAGTGTACCACATGCCACTTTGTGGTTAAATCTTCCTATCACCCCTAGTTAGCTCCTGAAAACCACTGATATCTTTGTTTGTTTGACGTGAGAGGAGGGGAGATAGTGAGAAACTCCCACATGTGCCTCAACCAGGAGCCACCTGGCAATCCCTGTCTGGGGCCGATGCTTGAATAACCAAGCTATACTCAAGTGCCTGAAGCTGAACCACTCGACCAACTGAGCTATCCTTAGAGCCCAGGGCCAATGCTTAAACCAATTGAGCCACTGACTGTGGGAGGAGAAAAGAGAAAAGGTAGAAAGGGAGGGGAAGAGAAGCAGATGGTTGCTTCCCGTGTGTGCCCTGACCAGGGATCGAACCTGGGATGTCTGCACACCAGGCTGACGCTCTATCCACTGAGCAAACTGGCCAGAGCCCACTGATATGTTTTCTGTCCCTATAGTATATGTGCTTTGGCAAGAATGTCACACTAATAGAATTGAACTGTATGTAGTCTTTAAAAAAATCAAACAAATATCTTGAGTGAGGTATAATTGACATATTACACATATATAAGGATACATTTTGATAAGTTTTGACATATGTATACACTTATAAAACCATCACCATAAAAATAATATAGCCTCCTCCCAAAATGTTTTTTCATGTTTCCATGTCTCCCTGTTCCTCCTTCCCAACTATTGATCTGCTGTCATCCTAGATTATTTACATTTTTTATACTTTTACATAAATGGAATCATGCAATGTGCAATGTTCTTTGGCTTACACTCAGCATCATTTTGTGATCCATGCATATTATGCATTTATATAGTTCATGCCTTGTTATTGCTGAGTAGTATTCCATTGTATACTATACATGTATGGTGGTAACACAATAGTTTATTCCTGCATCTGCTGAAGTATATTGGTTTCCAGTTTGGGAATATTTTTACAAATAAAACTGCTCTGAACCTTGGTGTGCATGTGTTTATTTCACTGGGATAAATAATTAGTAGTGAAAGAGCTGAGAGATATGATGTGTAGGCTTAACTTTTCCAGAAATTGATAGACTGTTTTCCAAATTGGCTGTGCTATTCTACATCCTCACCAGTGTAGGAGTTCCAGTTTCTGCTCACCCTCACCAACACTTGGCTTAGTCGGTCTTTTTTTTAGTTGAATTTATTGGGTGACACGGTTAACATATTATACAGGCTTCAGGTGCCCAATTCTACAACACATCTATGTACACAGAATTGTGTGTCCTCCCCCCACTGTATAGAGTGCAAGATATTAATAAAGGTTTTTAAAAAGAGTTCATGTGAACTCATGCTTTAGAATACTGCAATGTTTTCTCATATTGACAAGGGAAAGGAAGTGGTAGTATGTATTAAGCAGGGAGCATAAAGTTGAGACTTCTAATTAAAAAAATTTTTTTTTAATAAGGAAAGAATTAGATGCAGTTTTAGGTTGTAGACATGGAGGGACTTGAAAAAGATTGAAACCCCAATAAGGAAGATTCTTCTTACTAGAATGGAAGCTCCATCTTAATTATCATAGCTATATCCCCAGCATCAAGCACAATGGTATGCACATAGCAGGAGCTCAATAAAATCTTTCTGAAGGAAGCAAACAATTAATAAATTAATGCAAGAGAAAACAAAATCAAGATTATAGTTAGAAAAGGAGCCTTGATCAGCCTCAGCGATTGAGGGAACTCCAGAAAACGGGCAGAGGGAGATGAGTGTGTAGACACGAGGGCGGGAAGATCAAGTTCACATGCTATAGCCTTCCTTGTTTGTTGTTGTTTGCTTGTTTTTTAATTAAGAAACAAGGTTTTTTTTACAAAGATGGGGAAATGAAAGAGGAGGAGGAGACCTAAGCTGTCTGCTGAAGTGTAGCAACCCCTCATGTGGGCTGGGGGAAGGAGCAGCCTTCTATGTTCTGAGTTAGCTGCTTCAGGAGACACTCTTCAAGACGGGATTCCTGTCTGTTGCTCAGTATGAATGCATCCGCCATATCAGGGTGAGTGCATTTCCACTGTACTCTAAGACAGTGGTCCCCAACCTTTTTTGGGCCACGGACTGGTTTAATGTCAGAAAATATTTTCACGGACCGGCCTTTAGGGTGGGACCGATAATGTATCACGTAACCGAGACAAGCGTCAAGAGTGAGTCTTAGACGAATGTAACAGAGGGAATCTGGTCATTTTTAAAAAATAAAACATCGTTCAGACTTAAACATAAATAAAACAGAAATAATGTAAGTTATTTATTCTTTCTTTGCGGACCGGTTCCAAATGGCCCATGGACCGGTACCAGTCCGTGGCCCGGGGGTTGGGGACCACTGCTCTAAGAGACAAAAATCTCACCACAACCACAGAATGACATTTAATTCCAAGTGCTTTGAAAAGAGCCTAGGGTTAGCGAGGGGTTGTGGGAGCTATCTTGAATAGGGATCCTCACAATGTCTCTCATATCACATTCTATGGGCAACTGTGTCAAGGTTTGTTCTGTAACTGACTTTCCCCTTTCCTAAACTATTTTTTGTGTCAAATGATGGTACTTTTGAAAAGTACATTTTCAGATGATCACGTCCTAGGTTCCTATTTAGAAGTGGTTTTCTAGTTTACAATTCTCTTGAACTTTTCTTAAACTCTTCCCAGAATGCTCCGCACAGAGTTGTCAGACTAGCACCTTCCATAAACTCAGACTCAGGGTACAGCCTTTGCGGGAAATGATGCCGTTATCGTACATGCGAGGGAAACTTTCTTTGGGGACCTCCCCCAACACGGAATCTTGGAGTGGCTTTTGCAAAACCACACCTAAAATGTTCATTTTTAAAACATAAAGATTTGTAATATTTGGCATTTTCTCATTCCTTTCTCTCCCTATACCTGATATCTTTCTCTATTCCCGTTGCATGTAAACTTGTTCTCCCCATGAGACAACTGAGAATATTAATTCAAATGAACATGTAAATGGCACTCTAAAATAAGGAGCTCCATACTACTATACTACATTGACATGTACCATTTTAGAAATGTTGTATTCTGGGCGAGTGGGGTCAGAATATATGTGTTGTGATTCAATAAATATTTGCACAATCCCGTTTAAAATCTCCCAATAACTTTCCATTGGATTTAGGATAAAATCCAAATTTCCCCCATGGTTTAAAAGGCCCTAGGTACATGGACAAGAGTGTGGTGGTTACGGGGGGCGGGGGGAGGGAAGGAGGGAGAGGGGGAGGGGGAGGGGTACGGGGGAAGCTAGATGGAGGGTGACGGAGGACAATCTCTTTTTGGGTGATGGGTATGCAACAGAATTGAATGACAACATAACCTGGACATGTTTTCTTAGAATATATGTATCCTGATTTATTGATGTCACCCCACTAAAATAAAAATATATTTATAAAAAAAAAAGAAAATATAAACTGTACTTCACCAAAATTACAAAAAGAAACAAACAAAAAATAAACAAACAAAAGGCCCTAGGTGATGTGGCCCTGTCACCTCTCTGACCTCATCTCCTCCTACACAGACTGCAGCCTTAAGCGTTTGTTTTCTAGACACACCATCGCCCTTGCATTTGCTATTCCTTCTGCCTGGCATGGGGCGAGCCCAGACCCTCACTGACCTGGCTGTTTCTCATCGTTTTGGTTGCCTCTCATTCCAAACACTGTAGATAATACATTCTAAAAATCTCTTGAACACAGAATTTTTCCTTAGTATCTAAAGGCTCTTTAGCCATATCTTTTGGCTTATCATCTTTGGCTCATGGCTTCCCAATACAACCCACTTATACTGCACCACTTTTGTCCCCCTAACAGACCATATTCTTTTATTCTTCCTTATCTTTTGCATGTCTTCTCTGCTTAAAATCTTTTTCCTCTTCTTCACCTGGGTAGTTTACACTCTTCTTTCAAGACACAGCTCAAATGCCACCACCTCCTCAAAGCCTTTCTGGATCTGTTGCCCAGTCTGAGTTAACCAAGTTAAATGTATTCTCTGCTGTGGTGTTGTAATGATCTGTTAACTTGTCCAAACACCCTACACGACAAATAGCAGTCATCTACCAAACTCTCTTCTTCCCACCACCTGTGATATGGCGGTAACTGGTAAGTGGCAGCCCAGCCAAGAATGACATATCCCAGCCTCCCTTGCATCTTGGGGTGGCCACGCAACTAGTTCTTGCCAATAGAATGTGAGCAGAAGTGAGGCATGCCACTCTTGAGGCTGAAGTCCTTAAGGAGCTGACATACCTCCTCTATGCTCTGTCTCCTTCTTTAGGTTTGGAGCAGATGTAGGCAGGCCTTGGGGATGGCGGAGCCACAGGACAGAAGTACCTGGCCATCAAATGGAAACACCTGCCAACAATTATGGGTGAAATAAGCAACTTCAAGGAATCTCTGACTTATTTTGTTGTAAAGATAAGTTGTTAAGAATATAATACCAAAAAGAAAAAAGTGTTGGCCTACAGATAAAGGGTAAATCTGTAGAAAACTCTTTGTTAAATTCAGTAGTTTTTAATCCTTTTATATTTTGGTTTTTGTATACTGAAAGATTCAAAAGGCTTATATAATTCCAATATTTAAAAGAAGAAAGATTAGCCTGACCAGGCGGTGGCGCAGTGGATAGAGCATCAGACTGGGATGCAGAGGACCCAGGTTCGAGACCCCGAGGTCACCAGCTTGAGCGTGGGCACATCTGGTTTGAGCAAAAAGCCCACCAGCTTGAACCCAAGGTCGCTGGCTCCAGCAAGGGGTTACTCAGTCTGCTGAAGGCCCACGGTCAAGGCACATATGAGAAAGCAATCAATGAACAACTAAGGTGTTGCAATGAGCAATGAAAAACTAATGATTGATGCTTCTCATCTCTCTCTATCCCTGTCTATCCCTCTCTCTGACTCACTCTCTGTCTCTGTAAAAAATAAATAAATAAAAAATTAAAAAAAAAAAAGGAAGAAGAAAGACTAAAGGTCTGGATAACTAGAAAATCTCTAACTATAAGTTAAAGTTCAACTTAGAACTGTTCCCTATCCACTTACTTTTCAAACAATACATTAGAATTGTAACATCATTCTTGTTGAGTGGATAGGGAATTTAAAAAATGTAAATACAGAATATTAATTTAAATGTTAGCAATTTAATTTAAATGTTATTTAAACATGTTTAAAGTAATGTTGCCATTGTTCTGCTAAAATTTTTATTTTTCACATTTGTTTTAGTAACTGAATTTATTGGGATGACACTAGTTTGCAAAACCATACAAGTTTCAAGTGTACAAGTCAGTAACACCCCACACAGTGCGTGCTCTGCCCCAGCAGTCTCCCCTGCCGCCTCTGCCTTCCTCCACCCAGCCTGCACCGCCCTGTCCCTCTGGCTGTCTCCATACTTGTTTGTGTTGTCTGTGTCTGTGTGTTATGTACATATGTAAAACTGCCTGTTAAAAATAACATTTGATAAGCTTAGTAGTTCTGTAAAAATGTAAAAAGTCCTTCCAGACTCCAGGAAGGAATAGATTTTTGAGTTCAAACCAGGAGACCCTTCCAAAAATTTAAAGTTTGAAAGAAAAGAAACATTGCTACTGGTAACAAAGGTGGAAGGGAGGGGTGGGGGGAGAGAGGCCATGATGTTTAAGGAGGTTGTTACTTTTTAGGACCAAGAGATGATCAATCGTACTGAAATTTGGGAAACTGGGAAGCAGGATGCAGGAAGTGGGAGGTACAAAAGATGAATGAATGCTTTCTTACATACACATCCCATTTCAGACATCAACTGAACAATCACATAGGCAACATAAATCTACTGTAGGTGACATGAGTCTGAAGAGCAGAAAGGTCAGGGATGGAGAGGGTGGTTTGGTAAAACCCTGAATGACTTGGGGTAGCAGAGTGGTGGCATGTCTTGAGGAATGCCTACAATATTGGGGAAAAAGAGGTCAGCAGGCACAAATAGGAAAAAATACCCCAATAGAAAACCAAACTTATGACTGATACCTAATAAAAGGGAGTGATGCTCTGGTACCTTTATATGCTACTGACCTTTGGGTCACTCCAAGAGTACATAGGTCAGAAATTTTATGACTAAAGGTAGAGACACCTACTTCTGTTGTTTCTAAAACTACACAAGCTATTTGTTTACAGAACTTCCCCACCAAATTAACCAACCTAGGAACATGCGTGGTTCCCTTCTCTACATCCCTGACTCCTAGAACTTTCTAAGACTTAATAGGTGCTCAGCTATAATTTTATTTTGCTGTTGAATATAGGAAGCCAAAGGACATATTTTGGGGTCACTAGATAAGGGGAATAGGGAGATACACATTGTATTTAAAAAAATCATTTGTAGCCAAAATATTGTCCTAAGAAAGCTAGATATGCACTTAATGGGATTTTGGCTAGGTTATTGGTCCATTGAATGCTACTCACTTCATTTGTTTCTTTTGAGCTAAAGAACATGGGAATTCTGACTCAACTTCATGCTGTTTGGACTCACGTACTTATGTGCTCGTTAGTCTGACACTTTGTGGGAAAAGATAGTTAATAAACATCTTTGAATCATAGTTCTTAAATGTCTTTTGTTTTTTTTTAGTGAGACGAGGAGAGGCAGAGACAGACTCCAGCATGCGCCCGACCAGGATCCACCTGGCAAGTCCACTAGAGGGCGATGCTCTGCCCATAGGGGGTGTTGCTCCTTTGCAACAGGAGCCATCCTCAGTGCCCAGAGCCAACTTGCTCTAATTGAGACTAGGCTGAGGGGGGGGGGGGGGGAGAGAAAGAGAGGGGGAGGGGTGGAGAAGCAGATGGGTACTTTTCCTGTGTGCCCTGACCAGGAATTGAAACCAGGATATCCACATGCTGGGAGATGCTCTACCACTGAGCAAACCGGCCAGGGCCATCTCAAGTGTCTTAAATGAAATTAACAATGTAGGTTTAAATTCTAGACATCTATATAATTTCTTACCCAAGGTCTCTCTTCAAAAAACTTCTTTAAAAAGGAAAATATTTTACACTGTCCCCTTTTCCTGAATCCCTAATGGGCAAGCTGGCACAGTTACACTTTGAAGAAACAAAATTAAAAAGAAGAACAAAATAAAGCACAAGGCTTCCTTTGCCTTTAATGAGTAGACTTTCAGCTCATTTCCTTTAAAGTACTGCCCTTGAATTACAAATTACTCCATGGTCTTTTTTTAAGTGAGCTCTCTTCCTAGACTGACAGAACCAGCTGCAGCATTGTACTGTCTGTGGAAATGATATCATCAGCACTCTGTCCTTGAATAAGACACAATCATTACATCTGGCTCCTTTTCACGTGGCAGGAACAGAATAATATGCTTGTTTACAGCAATGGTATTCAGAAAGTTATCACTTTTGCAATCTATCTGTTGGCAATTTAAATCAAAAGAAAGTTTAGTATGAATTACCTGAATTCCTTTTTAAAGTTGTTTTAATATTAATACATTTATCACTAATGTTTAAAGTGTTAGCTTGTTTTCTAATATTCAAACAGCATGTTAACGGTAATTTTGACATTTTAAGACTAGAAAATTTTAAATTTATATTTATTACCTCTCCTCCAACTTAGTTATAACTGACATTCTGTTTAATTATAATTTAATACTAACTTTAACAATTTAATAATTAGATTATTAAATAATAAAGATTTAAAAATTATGACATTTTTATAACTGGCATAAAAGTTAGACTTTGCATCCCCACAATCTCATTCCCTAGAGAAAGCTAGTGAATAAAATAATTTGTCATTTACTTAAATAATATTTAATAAATATCAATACATATTTAATAAAATAATTTAGAGCCATCTTCACCATAAAAGTTTGTCTTATCTTTTATTAAAATAATGTTTCTATCTGGCAAATATATTAATAAAGTAATTCAATAAACTATAATTTTAATATGGCTTTTATTTATCAAATACAAAAACAAGGTGCTTTTATAATCTGAAAAAAGATTTTACATTTTCTTAAAAAAGTGACTGCCACTCTCTCTAAAATACTTCATTTAATTAAGTTTTATTAAAATGAAGCCAACCTCGTCTGGTTAGCTCAGTCAGTTAGAGCAGTGGTCCCCAATCTTTTTTGGGCTATGGACTGGTTTAATGTCAGAAAATATTTTCACAGACCGGTCTTTAGGGTGGGACGGATAAATGTATCATGTGACCAAGACAAGCGTCAAGAGTGAGTCTTAGACGAATGTAACAGAGGGAATCTGGTCATTTTTAAAAAATAAAACATCGTTCAGACTTAAATATACATAAAATGGAAATAATGTAAGTTATTTATTCTTTCTCTGCAGACTGGTACCAAATGGCCCACGGACCGTACCGATCCGCGGCCCGGGGGTTGGGGACCACTGGGTTAGAGCATCCTTGCAAAACACCAAGGATGCATGCAGGTTTAATGCCTGGTCAGGCAAATACAGAGAGCAACCAGTGAATGCACAACTAAGTGGAACAACAAAGAAATGCTTCCCTCTTTCTCAAAACAACAACAACAACAATAATAATAAATAAAACGAAGCCAAAATGTTAACACCATTTTTATGTACAAGACCATTAAGTTATTTCTGTTTAGGTAAATCAATATTTCCCAATTTTTTGGTCAATTATTTTCCAACTTTAAAAAAGTGAACACATTAATAGATTTAAACTGCTCTTGTTTTCACCCAGTAATACTATGGGACTCACAGACAATACAGATAGGCCATGGCTGTTTGGCTCAGTGGTAGAGTGTTAGCCCAGTGTGTGTACATCCCAGTTTGATTCCCAGTCAGGGCAAAAAGGAGATGCAGCCATCTGCTTCTCCCCCCCCCCCCTTCTCTCTCCTTCTCTTCCCTTTCTGCAGCCTTGGCTCAATAGGTTCGAGCACATTGGCCCCGGGTGCTGAGGATGGCTCTGTGGAGCCTTTGCCTCATGCTCCAAAAATATCTCAGTTGCGAACATGGCCCCAGATGGGCAGAACATTGGCCCCAGATGGGGGGTTGCCAGGTGATCCTGGTCGGGGCGCATGCAGGAGTCTATGTCCCTCCTTTCACTTGGAAAAGAAGAAAAAAGAAAGATAAAACATTAATTTTGTTTTGTTTTACATACGGGTTCCACAGAACATCACTTACAAAAAAAGTTTTCATTGCTAAAAAGGTTTTGAAAAATGAAGTTGAAGTCTTAAAATATGGAAAATTTGAACAAAGCTTTGCATATACTAATGGCTGACCTAAGTTTATAAACTGGGCTGTAGGTTACTAGTCCAGTGTTTGATTTACTGTACCTTCTCACTTCTACAAAGCCTTCTTAAATCACCCACTGCAAATACCTTTTCTCTCAGTGCATTTTTCTTTTTTTATTAATATCTTCATGTCTTCATAATGCCCCCAAAACGCAGTGTTAGATGGAGAGAAAAAAAAAAGAGCTGCATCTTTTCTTTTGTGACAGAGACAGAGAGAGAGACAGATAGGGACAGACAGGGAGAGAGATGAGAAGCATCAATTCTTCATTGTGGCAAATTAGTTATTCATTGATTGGTTTCTCGTATGTGCCTTGACTGGGGGAGGGGGGATTCCAGCAGAGCGAGTGACCCCTTGCTCAAGCTGGCAATCTTGGACTCAAGCCAGTGATCTTGGGCTTCAAGCCAGTGACCTTTGAGCTCAAGCCAGCAACCATGGGGTCATGTCTATGACCCCATGCTCAAGCCAGATGAGCCCGCGCTCAATCCGGCTACCTTGGGGTTTTGAACCTGGGTCCTCCACATCCCAGTCTTATGCTCTATCCACTGAGCCACCGCCTAGTTAGGCAGAGCTGCATCTTATTTACTTACAAATTAGAAACTTTTTTGTATTTTTTCCTACCACATTAAGATGTTTTAAAGACAAAAATGATCAAATACTATTCTGTAATTATCAGAAGAATGTGCTATATGTAGAATATTTAAATGCACAGAAACATGAAGAATCAGAAAAATATCAACATAATGCTTGCCTTAAACAATCTGTACTATATAATGTGATACATTTTCTTCCTATTTTATGTTTCTTCCCGAGCACAGCTGAAATACTAGATGTAAAAGTCTGTATCTTTTTCCCCTACTTAACGTGTCATAATCTCCAATCATTTCCCCATGTTATTAAAATCTCCTTGTAAAATAAATTATAATGGCAGGACGTTTCATCTTATAATTTACCAAATTTCTTAGTATTTATGGATAGACACTAAATTATATATATATATATATATAATTTTTTTAATGAATACAGAATTTTCAACGTTTCTTATCTTTAAACTATATTCAAGTAGGGTCCTGCTAGAAAAGGCAAACTCTTAAAAACTTTTACAATGTAGGACCCTGCATTTTGAACCAGTTGGTTGAAAAGCCAATCATGTCCTCTTTATTAAGCTTACACACTAACTGGGGACAGTTTATTAGGAGTGAAGAAGAGATATACAGAGAAAGTCATTATCATCCACTCAAGGCAAAAATGAAAATATCCTACAACTATTAGTTATTTTTTATCTTCTCCAGCACAAAAATTTTGAACAAGAGGCACAAACCATAAAGAAAACATACTATATCCAACTAAATTCTGCTGAGACCAACATAAGATACCATAAAATGATAAAAATATTAATGACAATGGCAAAAGATTAATCTTTAAAAGAATATTCACAAAGCCAGTAGCAAAATGGACAAACAAGGTAGGAAATATATATTAAAAAAATGACTAAAAATCTTTGATGCTTAAACTAGTAAAGAATTGACCAAGATATGGAATCTTTGGGGAAGACAACAGGCAATATGCCAATAATGCCTTTTAAAAACACATACACTTTGAAATAGCAATGCAATTTGTAAACTGAATGAAAAATAAATTAGAACACTAATTGTAGTATTGTTTTTAATGGTAAAAAATAAAGAACAAGTTAATGTACATCTTGAGAAGACTGGTTAAATGAATCATAACAGTTTGAACAGAAAATACAATACATCCATTAAGATATTTTATATGTAAAAAATGTTTATAGTATATTGTAGTAAAATTACAGGGTTTTTTGGAATATATATTCATCCCAAAGTGTTGATATTGGTTTTCTTAGAATGGAGGAACAATGAACAATTTTAATTTTCTTTTTGCTTATTAATTATGCCTCTTTTCTAGTCTTCACTCAAAGAAATCATATATTTCTTATGTAATTTTTTACACTAATTAAATACTTGTCTGTGCTAAAAAATACTATAAAAATTAAGAGCAAATGGGGAAGTCTGCAGAAACATGACCAAGTGCCAATATATTCACTATTTAAAGAATTTAGTTTATTCATAAGATAAACACTAGGATTCTAATAAATGAACAAAGTAAAAGAATAATTAAGAAGAAACTGAAACATATAGAAAAATTGTTTCATAAGATCACATGCTTATCCTTTCATAAAAATGAAAAGGTGTTGGCCCTGGCCGGTTGGCTCAGCGGTAGAGCGTCGGCCTAGCGTGCGGGGGACCCGGGTTCGATTCCCGGCCAGGGCACATAGGAGAGGCGCCCATTTGCTTCTCCACCCCTCCGCCGCGCTTTCCTCTCTGTCTCTCTTCCCCTCCCGCAGCCAAGGCTCCATTGGAGCAAAGATGGCCCGGGCGCTGGGCATGGCTCTGTGGCCTCTGCCTCAGGCGCTAGAGTGGCTCTGGTCGCAATATGGCGACGCCCAGGATGGGCAGAGCATCGCCCCCTGGGGGGCAGAGCACCGCCCCTGGTGGGCGTGCCGGGTGGATCCCAGTCGGGCGCATGCGGGAGTCTGTCTGACTGTCTCTCCCTGTTTCCAGCTTCAGAAAAATGAAAAAAAAAAAAAAAAATGAAAAGGTGTTTTTAAAAAAAATATATACAGTATTTATGATACTTGGAATAATAGGCATTCTGAAATCCCTTACCACTTAATACAGTTGTTTCACTTCTGGGATTCTAGTCAAAAGAAATACTCCTAACAATGAAAAAAGCTTTCAGTGTAAGATATCCACCTGACTTGTGGTGGTGCAGTGGATAAAACATCGACCTGGAATGCTGAGGTCACCAGTTTAAAACCCTGGACTTGCCAGGTCAAGGCACATATGGGAGTTGATGCTTACTACTCTTCCTCCTTCTCTCTCTCTGTCCCTCTCACTCCTCTCTAAAATAAACAAATAGTCTTAAAACATATTTAAAAAATTAAGCTTTAAAAAAAGTGTTCAGCCTGACCAGGCGGTGGCGCAGTGGATAGAGTGTTGGACTGGGATGCGGAGGGCCCAGGTTCAAGACCCCGAGGTCGCCAGCTTGAGCGCGGGCTCATCTGGCTTGAGCAAAAAAAGCTCACCAGCTTGGACCCAAGGTCGCTGGCTCAAGCAAGGGGTTACTTGGTCTGCTGAAGGCCCGCGGTCAAGGCACATATGGGAGGGCAATCAATGTACAACTAAGGTGTCGCAATGAAAAACTAATGATTGATGCTTCTCATCTCTCTCCATTCCTGTATGTCTATCCCTCTCTCTGACTCACTCTCTGTCTCTATAAAAAAAAAAAAAAAAAAAAAAGTGTCCATTATGTTCCTTGTATAGCTAGCTGCTCCTTGACTTACAATGGGTTTATCAGGAACTAAACTCATTGTAAGTAAAAAATGCATTTAATACATTTAACCTACCCAATACCATAGCTCATCCTAGCCAGTGTCTACTGGATGTGTATTGCTTTCAAACCATTGTAAAGTCAAAAAATTTAAGTCAAATCATTTAAGTCAGAGAAGGTACAAAAAAAATAATAATAATAATGGAAATACGGCAGAATATTATTTGGGGGTCTAAATACTAGAAGCATCCAAAAACTAAAAATATCCACTTTGATACAGAATGATTTTCTAGAATATAAGGCATGCAGTGATGTGAATAACTGGTAACTCATCCCAACTCACGGTAACTCAAAAAATTGGAGCCAGTCATAAGGAACACATTCAGAAAGACCACTAGAGGCTACTTTATGTTGTAAAAAATCTCACTCTTCTCATGGGACAAAAGATATTTACTAGCAAAAGGAGGATATTCCAGATGTGGAAAAATAAAGACACAAAGGTTCAAGAAGATGGCACAGATCTTTTATCTAAAGAGCTGTTGTGCTCAGATAAGGGCCTAATTTCCAAAATTTACAAAGAACTCATAAAACTCAACAACAAACAAACAAACAATCCAATAAAAAAATGGGAAGAAGACATGAATAGACACTTCTCCCAGGAAGAGATACAAATGGCCAACAGATATATGAAAAAATGCTCAGCTTCATTAGTTATTAGGGAAATGCAAATCAAAACTACAATGAGATACCACCTCACACCTGTTAGATTAGCTATGATCAACAAGACGGGTAATAGCAAATGTTGGAGAGGCTGTGGAGAAAAAGGAACCCTCATTCACTGTTGGTGGGACTGTAAGGTAGTACAACCATTATGGAGGAAAGTATGGTGGTTCCTCAAAAAACTGCAAATAGAACTACCTTATGACCCAGCAATCCCTCTACTGGGTATATACCCCCAAAACTCAGAAACATTGATACGTGAAGACACATGTAGCCCCATGTTCATTGCAGCACTGTTCACAGTGGCCAAGACATGGAAACAACCAAAAAGCCCTTCAATAGAAGACTGGATAAAGAAGATGTGGCACATACATATACACTATGGAATACTACTCAGCCATAAGAAACGATGACATCAGATCATTTACAGCAAAATGGTGGGATCTTGATAACATTATAAGGAGTGAAATAAGTAAATCAGAAAAAAACAAGAACTACATGATTCCATACATTGGTGGAACATAAAAATGAGACTAAGAGACATGGACAAGAGTGTGGTGGTTACCAGGGGTGGGGGGAGGGAGGACAGGGGGAGAGTTAGGGGGAGGGGGAGGGGCACAGAGAACTAGATAGAGGGTGGCGAAGGACAATCTGACTTTGGGCGAGGGGTATGCAACATAATTTAATGACAAAATAACCTAGACATGTTTTCTTTGAATATATGTACCCTGATTTATTAATGTCATCCCATTACCATTAATAAAAATTTATTTAAAAAAAAAATAAATAAAAATAAAGAGCTGTTGTACCAGTTACTATTTCAATGTCTGCAGATGCTTCTGACAAACTCTGGTACATTCCTGGTATTCCTAGATGGAAATCCATAAGAATTCAAAGAAAAAGGCCCTGGCTGGTGGCTCAGTGGATAGTGTCGGTCTGGCATATGACATCCTGGATTTGATTCCTGGTCAGGAACACTAGAGAAGTGACAATCTGCTTCTCTCCGTAGCCAGTGGCTCAACTGGTTTGAGCATTGCCTTGGTGCTGAGGATGGCTCGGTTGGTCTGAGCACATCAGCCTCAGGTGCAAAAAACAGCTTGGTACTTGAGCATCGGCCCAAATGATGCTGCCAGGTAAATCTTAGTCAGGGTGCATGCGGGAGTCTGCCTCACTATTTCCCTTCCTCTCACCTTAAAAAAAAAGAAAAAAAAGAAAAAGAATTCAAAGAAATAAAATTTGTACATATTTATTTGTATTATATAATGCTTTTAAGCCACTTCTAGGAAAATAAATCTGATTTCTATTTATAAGAACTAGTGAGAAAAATAAGTACCAAGCATCCCTTTTAAAAGCAGGCAGTATTAAGTAAGAATTGAGGTAAGAATGAAATGAGGCAGTATGCTACAATCACACAGGTAAGAAAAACCTATCCATGAGGAAAAAAACTCCACAAAAATATTAATAGTTCATTCATTCATTTATCAAACATATATATTGAACACCTGTTACATACTGGCACTGCGCTCAGCACTAAGATTTAGACAGGTAAATACAACACTTACAGTCACTGGTACCCTGGGGCTTACATTCTAGTGGAAGAAAGACCAACATCCAAATAAGCATATACATGTAGGTCACTCCTCTCCCCCAACTATTTTTCCTCATTTTTCTTGTTTATTATCAACCATTCTTATGAAGGTTCACTTAAATAATATTCCTTTTAAATGACTCAACTTTCCTCACATTTTAAGACAAATTAATGACTCAAACTGGTCACTACATATTAGCTTCATGTCTAATTCAAATTTTCAGAAAAGATAGAATGCTTTCCATTAACTGACTAAATTCTATAAAATGTTCCTAGAGAAGCCCAGCTGGCCTAATGCAGCTGTCATACCTTCAAACTGCCCTGGCAGATCCCAGCCTGTCCAGCTGACAGAACTACCGCCACCAAGTCTGCACACCTTCAGAGAGTAAGCCAGAAAAAAAACACTGACAACATAGATGTGTGAATAATAATTATAATTAGCCCTTTCTAACAGAAAAGGTGTATGTAATAACACAAAGCAGAGTAACAATTTAACTTGTCTTTTTTTTTCCTTTTTACTCAGTAAAGCATAAAGCAGAGACAATACTTTATCCCAGGTTAACATGCAACTTAGAAAAAAGTTAATGTACATATTAAACATAGAAATTCACCAGTAAAATCTTAAATTTGTCTTTTGCCCCCAAACATATCTTGACATTATTCCCTTATTTCATTATAACCAAGGTCCTACCACTGGTCACCTGACCCAATGCCTTACATTTCGGTAGCTTAACATTTCAGTAAGTTATGAACACAAGAATCTTGTTACAGGTATAATAAAGTAATACATTTGTAAAGAACTGATTGTTCATTGGAGAAGCCCCTACTCCAATCTGCCATTCCCTCCTAACCTCAGCACCATCATAAATATCCCCCAACCATCCATGAAGCTGTCTTGTCAAGAAGGCCCCGAAACATTACTTCCCTAGGTGCCTACCACATCAGCACTTGGAATGTGAAAGCATCCAAATGCTCAGAGATTATCACTTTTTGCAATATTCCTTGACTGTAAAATTTTCCTAGGATACAGAGAAATAAGTTCATAAAATGATAAAGATGTAAGACAGAAAATTTGCTTCTTTTTTGCATACAAAGTTTGAATCAAAACCTTTTATCATGGGCCCTGGCTGGTTGGCTCAGCGGTAGAGCGTCAGCCTGGCGTGCAGAAGTCTCGGGTTCGATTCCCGGCCAGGGCACATAGGAGAAGTGCCCATTTGCTTCTCCACCCCCTCCTCCCTTCCTCTCTGTCTCTCTCTTCCCCTCCCGCAGCCAAGGCTCCATTGGAGCAAAGATGGCCCAGGCGCTGGGGATGGCTCCTTGGCTTCTGCCCCAGGCGCTAGAGTGGCTCTGGTCGCGGCAGAGCGACGCCCCGGAGGGGCAGAGCATCGACCCCTGGTGGGCAGAGCGTCGCCCCTGGTGGGCGTGCCGGGTGGATCCCAGTCGGGCGCATGCGGGAGTCTGTCTGACTGTCTCTCCCCGTTTCCAGCTTCAGAAAAATACAAAAACAAACAAACAAACAAAAAAAAAACCTTTTATCATGTTAGACATTTTTCGTATTAAATTTGTTGTAGTAAATGCAGTTTCAATTATGTCAATATACATAGAGCTCAACTGGGGAGGGTAAGTTACAGACTAGTTGGAATATATTTTCATCTAGGTTTCACTAGGAAAATATAATAAGCAAGAAAAACTAATATCTATAAGAATGTTATCATATTTAAATCAATTATAATTAGTAAAATGTATCTTGAGCACAAATTAAAATTAGTATACATTTTTCCATCTCTAGCAACCAAAAGGAGCCCTCACTAGATGAAAGCTTCCTCCTTGACGTGATATCTTGAGCATGAACCTAGAAAATACCTCTAAAAATGCTTTGCAGGTATCCCTCATTTCAAGGAACCACTCAGGGACATAATGTAAGAAAAGGCTATCCAAATCTAAAGAACTAGTTTCAAGCAAAAATAATTAGAAGAATTCTGTATATTATCAATGTAAGAAGTTTTGGGGAAGATAGAGCATACATTATAATCATTTAAAATTATACACACAATTCATTTTCCATGCAGGATGATTTAAAATATGAACACAATGTAAACTGTAAATCAATGAACATACAGTCAAGTCTATACCCCAAGAGTTTCCAGTCACACTCTATGGTTAAAAAGAAAAAGGAAACAGAAACAATATATGAAAAACATAAATTGGTTTTATCAAATATTTTGGTTTCTAAGTAGATCTAAACAAACAGGAAGGATTCTGGTGTGCACACACAAAATGGCTCAAGGTAAATGATACGTAGGACTCAAAATTGCTAACCACTAAATATGAGAATTAAGAAGCTACTTTTACACATGCAACAAACTTTTACTAAGGTTTTACAACACACAATATAATTTTCTGTGTGTTAGAACTATTTTTAAAACAAGAAAGAGTTCAGTTTTCTAGTCCCTGAATTAACATCAGGGTCACAAAATATTTGTATTAGGAAAGAGAGAAAATGGTTTCACTCATGTTCCCTTAAACTGGTTTGCTGAGGGTTTATGATGAGTATTTTTAATTTCAAAAATTTTTACTCAAATAAAGCACAAATTGAGAATTAGAAACCTGCAGGGCTGTGCCATCAGTAAGCTAAACATGCACATATAATTTATTAGAGGTTTTACAAATCAGCACAAATTATCTTTAGGCACTTCTTGAGTACAGATTATGGGAATTTTCTACCAAAGAACTATCTAGCAGGCAAGACCATAAAGACTGAAGCTTTAGTTTTTAGACTATCCAGCGCTGGACAACTGATAAGAAATGTTGCATCATTAATCCAGCTGTATCCTGGTACAATTTCTTTACAATACCACACATGATTTTAGATTTTAATAGAGCAGTTGCTTTTTAGCATCCAACATTTTCAAATTTTGCCTTTCTTTGCTCTACTCCACCATTTATGTATGACCGTATAATTATCATACATTCCTTGAGGAAGCACCATATCAAAGTTTTATTTTTGTGTAAGTGGAACTCGAAAGAATTATTTTGTATATTATGTCTACGTCTACACAGAGTCAACACAAACAGTTGATGATTTTTATATCTTTTAAAACCTATTTCAACAGGTTTATTTTGTAAAGATCGACTTCTCATTACCAGTTCCGCTAGATGGCTGTTTGTTTTTTCTTTAAGTAAACACAAGGAAAAAAATGGAATGTAGCCTATGGTTTTAAGGATGTAAAGATGTCTTCACGTTAAACACTATGTATAAATTTGGTTTGCCATCCTTTTCCAACTGATATTATTTGTACTGGTACTCTCCAAAATGTAACCCATTTTTTGGTAGTAGGAAGATAATACTCATAAATTAATTCTTTCTATGTCTAACTTTTTTAGCTCAAGGAGCTGGCAGAGTCTAGATAGTTCTTTTATCTTTCTGAATCTACTTTTCAGCATGTGAAGCAAAAATTAGGAAGCATTAAAATGTTAAATATAGTATAATTTAAATGACTCTTCTATGGCATTTGTATGCTGTGTACACAGCAAGCCAGTCTTTTGATGTACTGAACAACTTTCACAATACTCTCTAATGAGCAAAGTACAAATCAATAAATCAAGACAGCGGTGGGAGGATAGCAAAGAACTAGAGAACCTACTTAGGAACTAGTGGTTTGGGGAACAGTGAGTACAGTCCGAGTTGAGAATACCTCCAGCTCAGAGATAACCTATCTTCATTGTTGGTGAATAAAGATACAGGGGAGCAAGGGTTGGCGGAGCTATGGGAAAGCTGATCTTGAAGCAAGTTCCAGATTATACCAAGCATCCCCAAACTACGGCCCGCGGGCCGCATGAGGCTCCCTGAGGCCATTTATCCGGCCCCCCACAGCACTTCTGGAAGGGGCACCTCTTTCATTGGTGGTCAGTGAGAGGAGCACTGTATGTGGCGGCCCTCCAACGGTCTGAGGGACAGTGAACTGGCCCTCTGTGTAAAAAGTTTGGGGACCCCTGACAGTGGGAGGGAGCAAATTTAAGTCATGCAAAGAAACACTGTCCCTACCCAGCCTTGAAAGATGGATTGATGCCAAGATACAAATGAGAGATGATGACCCCAAAGTGTACAGATAATCTAGAATGTGCTACTATCCCCTATACAAAGCAGAACACACAACAGATATACACCCACACCCACACAAAAAAAAATTGCCTGCAGAGAAAACTAGAAAATTGTCTACAGTTTTTCTATTTACACTGATATAAACAAATTTTGAGGTTGTCTGTACTGTATGTGGTCGCTGTAGTTACAGCAATAAACATAAAGTGCCTACAAGAGAGGGAATAACAGAATCTCATGTCTAGGCATCTCAATACTCTACACAGACAAAAAGAAAAGAACTCGGGGACTCCCTGACTTTCCTCAATCTCCCTGCCCTACTCTGTGATCTCACTGTAACTACCTGCTAGGCACTTCATAAAGGCCAGAAAACAGAAACTCTTCTATTTTATGCCATACTTCTAAAAATCATTTAACTACCTGCATTAAAAATGCCAGTCAGCAGTGCTAAAGCATTTTTTAAGGCAAAATGTCATATCTTACCCTCTCTTCCCATCCCCCAAACTACCTGCCTTCACTGTATTCTTTTCCCATCACAAGAGCCAAAGATAGAACGGAAGATTTCAAATAAGAATCCTCAATATACCGTGTAAGATATATTTTATAAATGCTGTTATGACAAAATTCAATATACTTAAATGCTTATACCATATGGTTACTTTACCAAGATATCAAGAGAAGTCATATGACTTTCGAAATTAGTATCAAACACAGGACATTTAATCGAGCCACATGAACAGAGGTATGAAGCTTTGTTCTTTTCAAAGATGAGCACAATGGCCCAAAATAAAATGTTTCTTTACATCCAAAAGCAGCATGTTAAAAAACCAAAAGTATTGCTCTTTGCCTAACTCCACTTAAACTACATATAAATTGCCAGTCTGACTACTCATGAGGCTCTCCATCTTATTTGGAAGTAATACTGTTTTTGAAGCATTTTCATACATGAATTTATATTATTTCCCCAATTGCAATTTTGGTTTTATGAACAAGTATATAGGTAACACATTTCTAATACTTAGCCTAGAATGGTAGACTATAACAAGAAAACCATGTTTTGCAAATGTGGTATAAGATTTCATGCATTCTCATGATGCCATATCAATAGTCTACTACATTAAACCAACTCTAAGAATGTAGTGCATGCTTTAAACATCCAATTAGGATAGGTTTTAGCCAACCCCTTGATGACAAGGGGATGTGCTGGTAAGTTGTGGAATTGATGTGGTGGCAATCTAAGAGACTGAGCTGTGATTATTCAAATTAAAAATAAAAAGGATGAACTGCTGGGATACTGTATAGAATATTTTTCTCTGATGAAACTTAATATCTGTACCACAGATTTGAGTTTTTAAGGGAGCTTTTAACATATAAAAATTCCTTATGGTTAATTGATAAAAAGTATTATGAGACGAACATATGAACAAATAAAGCTTAGTAATTTAGGATTTACTTTCGTAAAAGCTGACAAGTAATAAAGTGTCATACTTGCATTTTGAACATAATAATATAAATATAAAACAAAACATCCAATGTTAAACACAGATCTCCCATGTACATCTTGGACTTAGATAATGAGTATTTTAATTTTGCATAAAGAAAACTTTCAAAGTTTTGTCAATGCTAATAGTATATTCTATTACTCCTCATCAAAATCTTCATCAGATCTAAAAGGCTGACATTGAAGTTATTTTTTCTTGAATACTCTAAAACATGCCAGTCTGGATTAGCATTCAGAGTTTTAGGAAACGAGTACCCAAGAGTATGTTTTAACACAGGTAACTGTTCATAGTCACAACAAAAATACCTTTGACTTTCAGATACTGAAAAAAAAATGCATTATGTCAATCAGTTTTTAAACCAAGTTCTTAAAAGCATTAAAAAAATGTGTATTTAATAATTGTCAAATAATACATTCATGTGGTGTAAGAGGATAAAACATAAAATGAAAAATTTCAAACTATTTCAAGAGTTAAGAAATAATCAACTTTCAAATTAGTAAGTTATCTTTGTTGCTTGGAAAATATGCTTTACTTTTAATTTTAAATTCACTTTAAATGCTTGACATATAATTTAATACTTAGGAATCTAGCTAAATTATTTGATAATATTTATGAGTTGATATTTCTCTGGGTAGACATTTCACACAACAGCTTTTAATCAATACTGAAAAAAATTAGTTGGTAATTTTAATCACAATTAATGATTGATTAATAGATTAATAATTTACTCAGTAATTTAGATAGCATAAGGTCTAATGAAGGGAACAATCTGATAACTGCTCAGTGTGCAACTGTGCCCATTAGTAAAGCCAAGAATCTGATAGCTATTCCATTCATTGAATTATGTTTCCATATATGTGATTTGATCAACAATAACAACAAAAACATAGGTACACAATGTCAATTTTTTTCCTTTTTTTCTTTTTTCAAAGAGCAGCTCAGTGATTTTTGGGGTTGGTTAGTACAATACAGAGAACATGGAGGGAAAGTACAAATTGGCACTTAACCCAATGCCAGTACTCATCTCATTATTGTTATAGTTAAGAATATTAATAATTTTTGTTATTCACTTTTCTTTAGAACATAAATCAAAACCATTAACTTGAAGTTGAGGTATATACACAATATATACACAACCTTATGCAAAATACTTTTCATAAGTAATATTACATTTTAAAATATTAGAAACGGAGTATCTATACTGATTTGTATTTTGACTTAATGGAACAAGAAGAGAACAACATTCAACTAAGGAGGGTTATACTGATAATAAAACTCTTAAAGTTAAACATGTCTTCCTCTCCTTTTGTACTTACCACAGGCTACACAATGTCCTGAGAGGATTCATTATGAGAAAAATGTCAATCACAGCTTTAAGACCTTGCTTTGGAAAAAACTAATGAGAAAGCAATTGGAAGGTGAGACTTCATCTTCATTTTCAAATAAGTGGTCTTAATTTTTTTTCTTATAGAAAAAACTTAAATCAGTTTACTATAAATATATCTGAACCATTAATTTTTGCAGCTTTCAGGAAAAGTCCAGTACTTTGTTTACACAAAGTCTTTAAGAAGAGGTCAGTAGAGATCATCTAATCTTAAGTCGTGACATCATCCATTCAAGTCCTTGGCATAATCTATACAGAAAATAAAATAATTTGATTAAATTCTCAGCTAAAAAGCTATAATCAGCAAACTGAAACAAGATATCACTTTTCATTTATCAAAACAAAAGAGATTAAAAAATGAATAATATTCAATGCTGGTTCTGTTGTGGCAAAGCCATCCTCTCAGACACAGTTCATCGTGCTCTTCTGTTTGTTCTCTCTATAGTGCCTAGAACACTGCCTGACACACAGGAGCTCAGTGATTATATAAATGCCCACGGAAAGTAAGTCAGCAATACATATCAAGAGTATTTAAAATATCAATACTCTCTCTTCCCTTTTTTCTACTTCTAAAAATATATCCTAAAAAATATGACACAAAGACAGACTTATGTTTAAGATTGCTCATCAAAGCATTTTTTTAACAGGAAAAAGGAACAGGAATTAGAGAGAAGTTAAACAAGAATTAGAGAGAAGTTAAGTTATGGAACACTCAAATAGTGAAATATTAAAAACTTACTTTCAAAGACTATTTTTTACAGTATGATAAAATGCTCATGACTTAAATGAAATAAAAATGGTAGAATACTATCTAGTACAGCTATGAAAACAAAGTATATGCATAATATGTCTGCTACATCTATACATTAAAACTTTTTGAAGAAAGTAAAATCTCAAATTGCTAATACCAGTTATCACTATTGAGCATAACCCAAAATACAGGCGTAGGCAAGAATACATCCATAGTTGTAATACAAATAATAATACAATAATAAATAACAATACAAGAATAAACTCTGCGTTTTGCACACTCACAACTATAAATCTACTTTTGGCCACCCCTGTATAAACAGATGTTCACTGTTGTAAAAGAATAAATGTTTAGCAAAAGGGAAACGGCTGTACATATTATGTCTCAACAAAATGAACAATTGCTATAAGGTATTAACTGTTATCCATGAGAAACTTTTATAGATGAGCAACTATGAAAACTCATTTTTGTGTGAATGTAAGTCTAACAACATAAAAGAAGACAAAAATAGGAGAAAAAAAGGCAATGAGGTAAATAAATGATTGTTTTGGTGTTAACCCATCCTGTGCTAAGCACTTTATAGCCATTATCTTAATATTTTTTCACAATTCTTCCATGTTATAGGAAACCAGGGTGTAGAGAGGTTAGCCAACAGAGGTAAGAGTCAAAATGCCGACCAACACTAAGAATTGAGACCTAGGTGGCGAGGCTACATCAGGGAAACAGCTCCAAAACCAAGCATTTTCACTTGCTGACTGCTGCAAACAGCTGTCCCTGTGCCCCAGGCTTCAGCCCTTTCCAAACACCGGAAGAACCACAACTCCAAATTGAAGACCTGTAGAATCCTCCATCTCCAATTTAATTCTTTTTTTCTCTGCTTTTAAATACATACATATCTACCACATTTTGGAAAAACAACAACAAAAAACATTATTTAGCTTGCTCCGCCTTTTAGCTTTTTATCCTATCTCTAACCTCCTCTATGCCCTCTCTAGCAATGGCACTCTCTCCATCTTTCTGGTCATGGACCTTATATTTAACAGTGCTGACAACCACTTTCTTCTTGAAATCCTTTCATTGCTGGGCATTTGAGTAGGGCAAAATTCTACTATAGGCACCTACCTAAGTTCAGGTTTCAGGTGCACAGTTCTACAACAAATGCAACAACTCCCTCTTGACAACACTGGTGGCAAAAGTCAGTATACCCAAGTTAGTGTCACATATGAATCCTATTTCAACTTCTTTATGCATAAAGTGAAAACTAATGATACTCTGTAAGGAAAACACTCAAGACAGCGCAGGCTCAGTAAGTGTTAGTTCCTTTCTTATAGTGGAAGTCCCACCACTATTAAGCCTGTTTTCTGACTCTCCAGTTCTCCATGACATTCTACTTTCTCTGAACTCCTACAACTATTATCTATATACTCACATATTAGTTCAGTATGATTATGTGAATATATGTTGTATTTTATTCTTTACAGAACCAATTTAAAAACTCTCTCATTGTAAACATGGACTATATCTTACATACTTTCCCTTATAAACATTCTGTACACCGTAACCTTAAAATTTGATTTTAAGAAGAAATTCCTATTTCTAAGCTAAAGACATGTGAAAGACTTCTTACCCCTCGCCAGTAAGAGCACAGCATGCCTGGATATGCCACTGGTGATCTTTAATAGAAGTTAGTTTCAAAAACTGAGAGATTTCTGCTACAGTCATGCATTCTTTAACATCTTGTTTATTAGCAAAAATCAGCAATCCAGCTTTCCTTAGATCCTATAAAAGCAAATAAAACTGTAAGGCGCAGTGCATTTTTTTCAGATATTTTTTTCAACTCAATGAGTATTTTTTGAATTTCTCAACTACTTGATATAAAAACATCTCATAACTCTTATACTGATACAAGGTAAATTTCAAACTGAACACATTTTAAATAAATCAGTCTATATTTGTATGAATTTATATATTTCTTATAGTTCTAGATTACATTTATGGTTCTAAGTGCTATATTTAACAATCATGTCTTCAAATACGTCATTTCTCATTTCCCTCAACCCAAAACTAGGTTTCTTTGGCTACTAAGAACTGCTCTTTAGCATGGCACTCAAGAGCTATTCAAAATTCTACCTCAATCTATACTTTATGTATAGGTTTCTTTAAAGCTAGTGCCTTCTAGGTGTATAAGAAAAAAACTAATTCATTACATAAAATGTATGCCTTAGAGACTTAGGGCTTGATTCTTAGTTGAGCAGTGCTATCCTAAACCAACTCGATTCATCTTACAAGGCCCAGCTCCTCTATCACTGTCCATGAAGATGTCTTAGGTTTGAATACTTGATAGGGCCATCTTGGATTCGTATTAAACTTATCAAATTTTCCAATTACATAGTAAGTTATACCATTTCAATTCTTTGACTCTGAAGCAAGTTCTTTAACTTTTCTGAATTGGTAGCTCATTACCAACATTTATTGAGTGTCTAACCCAGGGGTCACAAACTCGCGGCCCGCCGAACAATTTTGTGTGGCCCGCAGACTAATCCACGAAGTTCAAAATATTTTGGATAAAATTAAGTAAGCCTAGGGGCCTACTTGTATTTTTCATTTCTCTAGCATCCTAGCTAGATATTAGCTTAGTTAACAGCAGTTGTGATGCGAACTACAGTTTCTGGTCATTTTGTGACACTGAGTAAACTGCATGTACGATTGTGCTTGTTGTATTGATTTTTTTTTGTTTTCAACTGCAGTGAGAAAAGTGTTACGTAACAGTTGCCTTTTGTAGACCTAGTGCGGCCCGCCGAACGGCTGTGATCTTGCTCTGCGGCCCACATGCTGAGTTGAGTTTGAGACCCCTGGTCTAACCTGAGCAAACCACCCATTATATTGATACTAACCTTTCTCTAAATAAAATCTCTTTGTTTCTCACAAGATTGCTCTAAATTAGGCTTTACTATTCCCATTTTACAGATGAGGAAAATAAGCTTCAGGTGTAAGTAGCTCATACAAGGTCATCTAGCTATTCAATAATAGACCCAGTTTGAGCTGAGATATTCCAATTATAGTTGCTGCCCCATATCTATATAATGCTGATACCACCTACCTCTTAGGGACGTGGTTTCAATAAATGAATGGAAGTATTATTATACATTTATAGTACTCAGTTTAGTATTTGGCTTTTGGTTTACTTATTGTCCCCCCAAAAAGAATTACCTTTACCTTTGTGCATGTCCCTAATTGACTAGTATGTTTTACTTGCAACACAGACCAAGGTTCTTAGTCTCTTTCTTTTTTTTTTTTTTTTGTATTTTTCTGAAGCTGGAAATGGGGAGGCAGTCAGACTCCCGCATGCGCCAAACCGGGATCCACCCAGCACGCCCACCAGGGGCGATGCTCTGCCCATCCGGGGCGTCGCTCTGCCGCGACCAGAGCCACTCTAGTGCCTGGGGCAGAGGCCACGGAGCCATCCCCAGCGCCCGGGCCATCCTTTGCTCCAACGGAGCCTTGGCTGCGGGAGGGGAAGAGAGAGACAGAGAGGAAGGAGAGGGGGAGGGGTGGAGAAGCAGGTGGGCGCCTCTCCTGTGTGCCCTGGCCGGGGAGCGAACCCGGGACTTCAGCACGCCAGGCCGACGCTCTACCACTGAGCAAACCAGCCAGGGCCAGTCTCTTTGATTCTATTTGACCTCATTTTCTGTCCTAATCATTTTTACAAGCAGAACATCCCTGATAATTTATTGAAAGTTATAGACCTTCTCCTCATAAAAATGCACATATACTCAAAAAATAAGTTTATGTTCAATTTTAAGGTGTCAACAGACAACCTCAAGTCCATGGGCTAAGAATTCATAATGGATACACTCAGTGGATTAAACTCTGATAAAATTCTTCCTAAATATAAAGAGAACCTGTGGTGTTGGTGCTATGCTTGCAAGCTTTCTAGTTGTGCTGAACGCCATCTTTCCTCCTCCTGGGGATTTTAGTGGGATGTTTTGGTTTCAATCATGTGTATATGTGTTTGAAGCAGGAAAGTCTCCACATTATTCTACTCGTTTCATTGATTTCTTTGATTCCTTCTGATGTAAATAAAACCATAAGTGGCAAAAGAACTTACGTAAAGTATTTAATATAACAATGAAGACTGACTTAGTTACAGTGCCCTCTGCAGGATGGCAGCTATGGTGCAGTTAACGACAGTTACCTAAATAGCATGGTCAGAAAAGGAACTCTGGAACAGCAATATAAATAAAACCCATGTGCCGCAAGAATTTTTAAAACATGCAATACCTATTTGGTTGGGGCACTGACCTCTTTTCCCTTAGACTTTCAATTAAAAAATGACAACAGCCTACACAGTAGCCGTCAGTGTGAATGAATCAAAGTTATACCTATCTTTTTTGTCAGATCAACAAAAAAATGCAGTTATTAGTGCTGCAGAATTTTAATAAACAGTTTATGTGTGTCACGAGAAGAAGGTTGAAAATTGCTGTTCTAGAATGTAACTTTTAAGATTTCAAATTCAATTTGTTTCACCTATAGCTCAGTTTACCTGTTTAAATAAAAAGGCAAAATCTGAAAGGATGGACTATAAGTAGTGTATATATATTCATTATCAAGGATATTTTTTCTCTTACCCTCAATGGAAATGGAACAGTAGCAGTAGTTGATATGTGTCTGAATCACTGAGTAGATGGACTTTCCATGGATTTAATTCCTATCTTCCTATCTTCCAGGTTTCTATATCTCATGCTAGTGTCTGTTGCAATCTTTTATCTAGGTCAAGATTGCTATTGCTAGCATGTTCAAAGAGCAAAAATTTTGACAACAGAAATACTTGGCACAAGTTAGGAAACATGAGGCTATATTATCTTATTTATAAATAATCTATATTCCTCACTTTTAGTGATTAAATTATTTGAAGAAGTCCCTGGACTATGATTTGAAAAGTGTAAGAAATAAAGCCTTTTACTGAAAGGTCTCCAAGACAAAAACAAAACAAACAAACCAAAAAACAATATATACACCCATATTAAATATCTTTATTGATCTCACAGGCTCAAATGTTTTTATTTGGGTTTCTTGATTTAAAGAAAACAAACCCAACAGCTATTTTACCTATTTTCAAGTATTTAGAAAAAGAAAATAGCCCTTTAGCTTTTAATAAATAACCTCAGAACTAATTATGCATTATGATAATAGTAAAAATGAATTATATTGGATTAAGGCTGTTCATCAACTTGACTTAACAAGAGGTCAAAGTACAAGGTGAACAGCAGTGACCTTTTGTACACCAGCCATTTTAAACACTTTTAAAAACTTTCTGCTGCATATTACAGATTTCTGGTCTTAGGAGTTAAAAAATATTTTTTAGTTTAGTCAAGATGAATAATAGGACATACAAGATATATTTACTTAGCATCTTCTTTATGCCATATGTAGTCGTCAAATTGTATCTCAAAGCTTCATTTGAGGATAATTCCTAGAAGTTGAGTCATTCCGAATAAAATTTCATCTGTCCTTTTGTGTTTGGAACTATTTTAAGATTCACGAGCTTCAAAGTTTTGCACTTCATTTAAGATGAAGCCTTCAATCACATTTAAAAACATTTTAGACCTGGCTGGTTGGCTCAGCAGTCAAGTGTCAACCCGGCATGTGGAAGTCCTGGGATCAACTCCAGGTCAGGGCACACAGGAGAGGCAACCACCTGCTTCTCCTCCTCCCCCCCTCCCCTTCTCTCTCATTCTCTCTCTCTCATCCCCACCCCCACCCCACACACACACAGCCAGTGGCTTGACTAATTCTAGCAAGCTGGCCCCTGGCACTGAGGATGGCTTTGTGGAGCCACTGCTTCAGGTGCTAAAAACAGCTTTGGTTGAGAGCATGCTACAGATGGGCAGAGCACTGGTCCCAGATGAGGGTTGCCAGGTGGATCCTGGTCAGGGCACATGCGAGAGTCTGTCTCACTATCTCCCCTCTTCTTACTTAAAAAAAAACAAAACAAAACCAAACATTTTATAGTTTTGTATTTAGTAATGTATATAAAGATTGATCAGTGATGGTAAGATTTTGTTGGTTATTGTGATATGCATGAAACATCTGACTAACCCCAGGCCCAAAATTTGTTTTTCATTAATACATTTTTGTTCTCCAGAACTCTATTTGGCTATTCTTGACCCTTTGAAGTGTCAGGCGTCCCCAAACTACGGCCCACGGGCCGCAATTTGGCCCCCTAAGGCCATTTATCCAGCTCCCGCCACACTTCCAGAAGGGGCACCTCTCTCATTGGTGGTCAGTGAGAGGAGCACTGTATGTGGGAGCCCTCCAATGGTCTGAGGGACAGTGAACTGGCCCCCTGTGTAAAAAGTTTGGGGACCCCTGCTCCTACCTTCATTTGTAAATACTTTCCTCTCTGGTGATCTCCCTGGTCAGTATCCTCTCACTTTCCAAGTAGGACCTATTTGTCAGTTGGCCCCAGCAAAGAGCCTGAATGATGGGAATGCTAACCCTCTGGGCCTCAGAGTATTCATCCATAACAGATGAGGTTTATTGACCTGGCCAAGTTAATGCCACCAGCAAGTAAAATTCAGTGACTTTATTTGAGCCCCACTTTATATACTGATCCTGCTACATATTGGCCAATTAGAGTAATAACCAAATAGGAAGGCTATCTATTAATAGAGTAAAAAAATATAGCCAGACAAATATGTGTGTCTTAGTTTTCTTTTTCCGAATTCTTCACAGAACAACATAAAAGAACCCTTTGGTATAAACTGAAAAAAATTTTCATTTTTGTAAAATATAAAAAAAGAAATGAAAAAAATCTTTAGTGGGTCAACCTCTTTTATAGCTTGTTTCCCAAACTAGACTCACAATGTTAAACACATAAAACAACAGCAAGATGTATCTGAAAAAATAAGCCGCAAGGGGTTTACCACGGTTGCCCTAATCAGTCCGAAACAAGGGAAAGTGCATCTTGGTGGGCATGGTACCACCAGGAAAACAGAAACTTCAGTTCACATAACCACTTCACTAGCTTTCCGTAAGTCCTGACCAGGAACATACCAAAACTCTTAATGCAAATCAGCAAATCAGTACTAAAAATATATAAAATGCTATTACAAAGATATCCCAGTTTTCTTAAGCTTTATTAAAATTCCACTAAAATAAAAATTATACAATATACATTTAAATATTCATTTTTCTATTTCCATCTATAAATGACTTTATTTCATTTTTAATAAAAAGCATAAAAATATAATTAGTTGCCACTATAGTAAATATGATTTTATAGTTACTATCATTACTGACTATATTATTCAATTTATTTCATTTTTAATTTATGCTACCAGTAATATTTCTCAACTACAACGAAAATGTGGATAGTCATATAGTTTTGTTTAGTCAAAGGACAACACAGAGAAACATATAAGCAACATTCAAATATTAATCTAATAACTGAGTTACAATCAAGACTTGCTATCTCATTTCCAATGATAATCCTCTGTATAATTAATCTATTTAAAATGTAAAAGAAAAGCCAATTTAGGTATTTTTGCTTAGGAAAACTTCTACACCAAATTTATTTGGGATACATGAAATAAAATTCAAATGATTTCACAATCTTTCTGCTGCTTCCAGATACGCTTCCAATTTGGGAAGTATCAAAATTATAAAGCAGCCATGTCCAGCAGATAAAAAATTTCTTTAAAAATTTAAAACAGCATCCTCATGAGAAGGTAAAAAGAAAAAATGTGACAGAAATATCCCACAAACACATCTTTTGCCAGAATCGACTTACCTCATGAGCTAACATTTTATAGAGTTCTTCTCTAGTTACAGAAATCCTTTCTCTGTCTGTACTGTCCACAACAACTATTACAAACTAGAATAATTACAAAAAAAGTCATTAGTAATTATATAATTTGATATTTGTAAACTTTACAAAGTACTTTTTGATTTATAGGCTGTAACTATCAAGAAATTAGAACTTTATGGTATGGTATTACTGAAAAACCAGACACCTACTACACATAAAGCCTAAAGGTCTGATCCATTTCTAATTTAAATATATTTACTAAATTTTAAGAGAAAAGAGAATATATGCTAACATTCTATTAGTATAGTCTGCTAATATTTTAACCAATATATAACATGTTTATTTCCTAACATAGTATCTTTAATGCTAATAAGACTTTATCCATATTAGTATAATACCTGAGTTACAACCAAGACTTGCTGTATCTGTGAAAAATTAAAATCTGATTTCTAATGATAATCCCCTATATTTATACAGTATAAGTCAATAAGAAAATATATATTATAGTCCTAAATTTAACTTACTTCTAGACAGATATTATTTATTAGTATCAATTCAAAAATCCAAAAGGGCAAGTTATGGGAGTAAAGTAACATGTCAGTTAAAAAAAATTAATTTTTAAATACTAACAAATTGCAAGAATAAATTTATATCTCACTTCTATAATAAATGGCACCTGCTACTGGCAAGCACAACTGTTTTCTGAACTAACGATGAGAGTGGCATCAGAAGATGTAGGAAAAACTTGTAAAGGAGCTGTACAGAATGGGCTATACTGCCCCTCTTCCTCAACTCCATGCCTGCCAACAGGGAAAAGGAGCAGATAATAGTCACTTTACTATTGCATCTGTGATGCCCAAGTTCATTTTGACTGTATATTATTAACATGCACTATTTAGAACTAGCTTTTCATTTCCAAATAAACCTGTCATTTTCACTCTTTCCTATTCTTCAGATTTCATGAACCTTAAGGCAGATGGATAAGAAAACCCCTACTTTACCTCTTCTCTCATTTAATACCTTGATATGTAGCTTTATTACTGTAAGTCTCCTTCAATTCCAAGGTATTTTAACAAAGCTATTAATTTTCAAAGTATTGCCATGAATTTGATACCTGCAGTGTTTTATTTAGGAATAGTAGCCATATCTACTTTCTCCAAAAAAACCATGTTATAAAGTGTTGGGGGGATCAGGTCATTAGAAACACTTAATTTTGTCTTAACCCTTTGAGTAGTGAGTTTTTTTTAATACTCACTGACCCCCGGGAGTGTATTTTTTTTCAAAAAATGAAATTAGTTCCAGTTAGTTTTATTAACTTAAAATCATCTTTGTTTGATAAACAATTTATGGAAACAATAATAACATACATTTGCCATTTTTAAATGTTGCCTTACATATTTTTAAAATAAATCAATCGTATTCTGGATGGTCAGGAGGCATGAAGATGTACATGAACATTTGTACTACTCAAAAGGTTAATGATAATATTCATCTCTGTACACATTTGGACTTTTATTAACTCAGCACTATAAAACAATATAATCAGCACTATAAAAACAATTTTCACAGTCTTTCAATTTACATGGTCTATATAATAAAGCTCTGAAATGTCATCTGTCTGAAATTTCCTCTTGGGAAATAACATATAAATAAAAACATGGTTTTGTCCAACTTGTTTTAAAAACAAAAGAAAAAAATGTTAATGTGTAATTGTGTTGCATAAAAGAAAATAAATACTACTATTTTGGCCAGGACTGAAACCACCAGATTTTACCTAGATTTCCTCTACACAGAAATAAATAGTATAAAAAAATGAAATTACACATTCCGAAAAACAACTACTGTACTTAAGTTCTGGGATCAATACACAATCAGACCAATCAATCACCAATTCTCCTCCCTAAAGGTTCAATGAGAGTGGCTATACAGAACACTGACCCTGAAACAAGGAATCAAAGATTCTACCATGTTTAAACTTTACTTATAATAACATACAATGATATTCCAAGAAGATTAACTATAAGAGTTCATATCTAGAAGGTGCTTCCCAAGCATTCTGCTCACTGAAGTTCTAGTATATTAAAAAACATTACCTCTGTGTTAGTATAGTAAGTGTTCCAGGAAGAACGAAGAGACTCTTGGCCACCAATATCCCACATTAGGAATCGTGTATTATTAATCACTATCTCTTCTACATTACTTCCTATTGTAGGGGATGTATGTACAACTTCATTCATAGAACTGAAAATAAAGGTTCAAATATATTACAATTAGCAAGGAAGTTAGATTGTTTGAATATTTTTCTATCAAGGCATAAATCAGCCTGAGCTCCTTTTGTATGTCATACCCAAATGTTCCTTTTACAGTTAAGTAGCTCATCAGAGTGAGCTAAGGGTTTAAACAGAGGTGAAACGAGGTAGTGGACTATCTGCAATACTCTAGATTCATTCCAGGAAACTAGACAAACACTCTTCTTCTACTTACTACAATACAAGCAAAACAATCGGACAATATGTTCAATGAAATATAAATGTCAACTCTCTAGAAACAGTTGCTAAAATTTGGCTCCTGGTTTATAGCCAACCTGCTTCTTACAGAGTAACTGAGATTCCATATAATTTTGTATTGCTTTCATTAAGCAAATACCACCCAGGCAGAAAAAGTAACTATAACCAATAAAATTTAAAAATTTTGAAGTACTTAATACTTACAATTGGTAAAGGATGGTAGTTTTCCCTGCATTGTCCAGCCCAACAATGATAACTTTGTGCTCTGAAATAAAACACCAGTGATTAATTAAAAACAAAAAATTTTAATACCCTATTTCATCCATTCTTTCTATCGATGGTATAATTCGGTGCATGGCACTTTAACCTTCTTGTAACTCAAAAGAATATCCTAGCAAGACCAGCAGAAGTGCACCATTAGTCTCACCTTCCCCACCCCTTCTGGAGAGCAGCCTGAAACTTCTTTGGAGGGCATTCCATGATCCAGAGGATCTTCAACCTCTTCATCCTGTGATGCCTGAACACCTAGAAGCCACACTCATTACCAACTTCATCCACTCTCTCCCAAGACTTATCTTTAAGTTGTCCTGTGCTTTTACAATAAAGCACCAATGGCTGTTTTTTAACAGCTTCTTAATTTTAAGGTATAACATGTGGGTCACAAATAAAAAGAAGACATTTGTGAAATGAGCTCAAAGATAAAGGTGCCAACTCAATGGTAAAAAGCCAGTTTATTCACCAAAACAGTTAGATTATTCACACTTTTTAATACAGGCATACATCAAAATATTGCAGGTTTGGTTCCAGGCCACTACAATAAAGGGAATATTGCAATACAGTGAGTCCTGCTCATTTTTTGGCTTCCCAGTGTATATAGAAGCTATGTTTATAAATACTGTAGTCCAGTGGTCAGTAAACTCATTAGTCAACAGAGCCAAATATCAACAGTACAACGATTGAAATTTCTTTTTTTTTTTTACAGGGACAGAGAGAGAGTCAGAGAGAGGGATAGACAGGGACAGACAGACAGGAACGGAGAGAGTGAAATTTCTTTTGAGAGCCAAATTTTTTAAACTTAAACTATATAGGTAGGTACATTGTTATTAACTTAATCAGGGTACTCCTAAGCTGGCCTTTGCTAAACACTCAGGGGGCCAAAGAGCCGCATGTGGCTCATGAGGCGCGGTTTGCCGACCAAGGCTGTTAAATATATAATAGCATTGTCTAAAAAATAACCTCTTTACATTAAAAATACTTTATTGCTAAAAAACACTAACCATCATCTGAGCCTTCAGTGGGTAGTAATCTTTTTGCTGGCCTCGATTTTGATGGCTGCTGACTGATCAGGGTGGTGGCTGCTGAAAGTTGGGGTGGCTGTGTCAATTTCTTAAAATAAGACAGCAATGAATTCTGCCATATGGATTGACTCTTTCATGAACAATTTCTTTGTAGTATGTGATGCCCACAGAGCTTCTTTCAAAATTGGAGTCAATCCCCTCAAACCCTGCCTTGACTTTATCAACTACGTTCATATAATATTCTAAATCCTTTTTTGTCATCACTTTCACAGCATCTTTACCAGTAGATTCCATCTCAATAAAATACATTCTTTGCTCATCCAGAAGAAGCAACTCTCCATCCATTAGTTTTATGATGAGATTGCAGCAATTCAACCATATCTTTAGACTCTACTTCTAATTTAATTCTCTATTTCTACCACATCTGCAGTAACTTTCTCCATTGAAGTCTTGAACTTCTCAAAGTCATGAGTGAGGGCTATAATAAACTTTTTTCAAACTCCTGTAAATGTTGATCTTTTGACTTCTTCTCATTAATCATAAGTGTTCTTAATGGCATCTAGAATGGTAAAACCTTTCCAGAAAGCTTTCCATTTCCTTTGCCCAGATGCATCAGAGAAATCACTACCTACGGCAGTGATAACCTTACAAAACATATTTCTTAAATAAGACGTGAAAGTTAGTCCTTGATCCACGGGCCACAGAATGAAATTTGGGTTAGCAGGCATAAAAACAACATTAATCTTATTGTACATCTCCATCAAAGCTTTTGGGTGACCAGGTGCATTATCACTGAGCAGTGTAATATTTTGAAAGAAAATTTTTTTTCTAAGTGGAAGGTCTCAACAGTGGGCTTAAACTATTCAGTAAACCATGTTGTTTATAAAGCAAAGGCAGAGTAAATTTAGTATAATTCTTAAAGATTCTAGGATTTTTGGAATGGTAAATAACCACTGACTTCAACTGAAAATTGCCAGCTGCCTTAGCCCCTAATCAGAGTCAGCCGGTCCTTTTGAAGCTTTAAAGCCAGGCACTGACTTCTCCCCTCTAGCTATGAAAGTCCTGGGTAGCATCTTTTTCCAATATAGAACTGTTTCATCAGCATTGAAAATCTGTTGTTTAGCACAGCCACCTTCATTAATTAACCTGATATCTTCTGGATAACTGCTGCAGCTTTGACATTAGCACTTGCTGCTTCACCTTGAACTTTTATGTTATGGAAACAGTTTCTTTCCTCAAACCTTATGAACTATATAACCTCTGCTAGCTTCAAACTCTTCTACAGCTTCTTCACCTAGAATTCAAAGGAGTTACAGTTTTCTTCTTGAGTTAAGGCTTTGGCTTAAGGGAATGCTAAGGCTGATTTGATTTATCCAGACCACTAAAACTTTTTCCATATCAGCAATAATGCTGTTTTGCTTTCTTATCATTTATGTGTGCATTGGAGTAGCACTTTTAATTTCCTTTTAAGAACTTTTCCTTTGCATTCACAATTTGGTTAATGGTTTGATGCAAAGGCTTAGCTTTTGGCTTATCTTGGCCTTTTTTTTTTTTTTTTTTTTTTTTGTATTTTTCTGAAGTTAGAAGCAGGGAGGCAGTCAAACAGACTCCTGCATGTGCCTGACCGGGATCCAACCGGCATGCCCAGCAGGGGCTGATGCTCTGCCCATCTGGGGCCGTCGCTCTGTTGCTCCGGAGCCATTCTAGCCCCTGAGGCAGAGGCCATGAAGCCATCCTCAGCACCCGGGGCCAACTTTGCTCCCATGGAGCCTCAGCTGTGGGAGGGGAAGAGAGAGATAAACAGGAAGGAGAGGGGGAAGGGTGGAGAAACAGGTGAGCTCTTCTCCTGTGTGCCCTGACTGGGAATCGAATACAGGACTTCCACACGCCGGGCGGATGCTCTACTGCTGAGCCAACCAGCCAGGGCCTATCTCGGTTTTCTACATGCCTTCCTCACTAAGCTTAATAATTTCCAGCTTTTGATTTAAACTGAGAGACATGCAACTCTTTTCTTCTCCTTCACACTTAGAGGTCACTGTAGGGTTATTAATTGGCCTCATTTCAATATTGTTCTCAGGGACAGGGAGGCTGTAGGCAAGACACAGAGATGAGGGGGCAGCCAGTAGATGGAGCAGTCAGAACACACAGAACGTTTATTTATTAAGGTTGCTGTCTTACATGGATGGGCATTGTTCATTGCACCCCCAAATAATTACAATAGTAACATCAAAGATAACTGATCACAGATCGCCAGTACAAATAAATAGTAATGAAAAAGTTTGAAATAGCCTGACAAGGTGGTGATGCAGTGGATAGAGCATCGGACTGGGATGTGGAGGACCCAGGTTCAAAACCTCAAGGTCACCAGCTTGAGCGAGGGCTCATCTGGTTTGAGCACAGCTCACCAGCTTGAGCCCAAGGTGGCTGGCTTGAGCAAGGGGTTACTCGGTCTGCTGAAGGCCCATGGTCATGGCACATATGAGAAAGCAATCAATGAAAAACTAAGGTGCCGCAACGAAGAATTGATGCTTCTCATCTCTCTCCCTTCCTGTCTGTCCCTATCTATCCCTCTCTCTGACTCTCTCTCTCTGTCAAAAAAAAAAAAAAAAAGTTTGAAATGTTATCAGAATCACAAAATGTGACACAGAGACACAAAATGAGAAAATGCTGCTGAAAAAAATGGCACCAGTAGACTTGCTCAATGCAGGGTTGCCACAATCCTTCAACTTGTAAAAAACACAGTATCTGAGACATGCAATAAAATGAGGTATACCTGTACTAAATCAGCTTCTTTTGATCATCTTTAGGCTTTTTTCACCACCCAACCTATTTCTCTTATTACCAAAATGGAACAATAGCCTATGCAAAACAAATTTGTAGCCAAAAAGTAGTAAAATGTACTTCAAAACAAGTACTCCACAGAACCTAAAATACTATATGCAAAATAAGAGATGTTATTATGGGCAAATGTAATACATTTTTGACTATTCCAATTCTTTGATGCATGTGATTCATTACAAGTTTACCGCTTAGTATGATTTCTCTTTTGGAATATCTATGCTACAGCATTCTTGCACTTACTCCTATAAACCAAAACAACTATACACTGTTACAATATTGGATGGAGTTTTGAGTTATCCTTTAGGCTTTACTAATCATCAGTATTTTACTGTTTTATCACAAAAATGCTTCTAGTTTCACTATTTCCTTTTCATACACCCAAGCAGCCAACCAGTTCTATTTATTGCCAGTTCTTAGGAGTGAATATATTATATATTCCTCAAATGGCCAGTTAGTAAATTAGGTTAAGAACAAAAACAAACAAAAACCATTGTCATATCAGAGGCCTTCTATCTCTGTGAGTCATATGAAAATCAGAAAACACAACACTAAGACAGATAAATTGAGAGCCATCCTGTTTCTTCATTCTCATCTCATATCCAAACTATCACTTAGCCCTATTGATTCTATTTCACAACAGCAAAAAATCGATTTCTGTCAGGGTCACCATAGTTTTCTCAGGCCACTGCAGAGAGTCTGGAATAAAGTGCTTAATACAGTATGAATAGATAAATAAATCTAGAAGTTATAAAGATTAGAAGGGAAATAACTGAAATCATTATATATTAAAATTTTCATTTTCAAATCAAAAAGGATTATTAATAAAAAACAAAGTTTGAAGATAAACTTGCTATTTATACCAACAGTAGTTTCAGGAAAAAAATACCAACATCTCTTTTGCACTAAGCAGTTGCTGAAAGAAAAGCAATTTATACACGGCAAAAGTAGAGATCCAATCAGAAAACAGAAGCCACACAATAGCGTGAAGTTGCAAAGTTTAGAGAAAATTATTATTACAGGGGTTGGGGTAATGACAGATTGGCTAATAAGAAATAACTGTAAGATGAAAGGAATGACAAATACACGGAGCCTTTACTCCTGGGGCCGACACAGAACTCCCTCCAGTTCCCAAGGACTGAGCCGCAGACTTTGCTGGAGGCCTGGCTATGGCTCACTGACCACCGGAGATGTAGCTGTGCAGACTCGCCGGCGGCATGCTGAAAATCTCCCCCTCTAGGCTGCTGGGGAAAGCTGTTCACTGGGACGTATTTTGCCAGAGGGTCTCCGTTCTGAAATCAACTGTACTGGGTGCGCCAAGCATTGCTGACTGCTGACCACTATGCACGCCAAGAACCAGCTATTGAAGGTGTTCACACTGTAAGAGCAGGACAAATCCTGTTGAGAGCACCCTTTACCCAGGAAGAAAATCGTTTCCTCTTGCAGTGTCCTTCCAATGCTAGCTACCAAGAAAGTTTAACATTCTGTCAGCTGGCTCCATATCCGCAGAGCATGTACAGAGTTAATTTGGAAAAAAAAAAAAGTTAATTTGGAGCTAAAATTTTTAATAACTGGTAAAGCCCACCCCTTTGGCTACTCAGTTTCTATACGGTCTCTTCTATCCCTTTAATCTTCCATACAATAATAAGGAAACAACAGAAACAGAGGTGGCTTTCCTAGCACCAGGTTCTGGCAGCAGAAGTAGTTTCCCCAGAACTCATTTATCACTTACATTTTTTCTAAGAACCACTCAGAAAAATGATGCAAGGTTATCAATGGGAAAATTTCACTTCTTTCATTGTTCACATTAGTGTCAGAAAGCTCTTCCCTTTATCTAACATAAATTGTTCTTATACAAAAAAATGGGTTTTTTTGACAGCACTAACTCAGGCACTAGACATAAGATTCCAAGCTACCACTTTTAATAGTAGTACCTTAAGCAAACAAGTTACCCAATGTTTCTTTGCCAGTACAGAATGGGGAGAATACCTACTTCATAGGGTTGCTATGAAGAGTAAATCAATGAAGTGAAGACTAAATCAACTAATCTGGTACACCATTCCTAACCTTGCATAAATCAGTAAATGTTAACTGCTATTTTATCGATAGAGATGGAGTTAGACTATTTTCTGTTTCTCCAAACAAGAATGAATGCTCCATAAAGGCAGGAGGCTTTTTCTGTTTTGTTCCAAGCTTTATGCTCGCCACTTATAATAAATAGTTACGGATACAAAAGAGGTGCTCAAAAAATATTCATTTAATAAATAAACCAAACACTGATCACACCCCCTTCTATATTAAAAGATAGTAATGGCAACTCTTCAAAGTCCTAAAAACTTAGTTTAGTAACTGCAGAAGTTAATGGGGGAAAAAGATACCAATCTCCTCTTTGAAAAGACAAACGTAAGCGACATATTTCTTCAGTGTTTTAACTTGCCCGAATTTGACATGACCAGTTGTATGGCTCAGGAAAATCACTCCAGGAGAACCTCAGTTTCCTCTTTTCAGTAGAAGAGAGTAACTCCTTCAAAGGACTGTTGAAACCTTTTTTTAAGTGATGCATACAACAGCATCTAGAACAAAGTTTGTACTCTATTTTACTTAAATACATATTATCTAAATGCAAACTCTGGTTTTTCAAGTTTGGCTATTATGTAATTAGCTTTCACTGTGCATTCAACCTATCTAAACTTAAACTGAGAAAGTTCTAAAGGGGTTTCAGAAAAAGAGATACCATACAGTTTAAGTTTCGTCAGCATTGCAAATTCTAGAACTCCCTCAAATTTTCCTTCCAAGAGTTTATGAAAAGACTATAGCAGGGGTTGGGAACCTTTTCGGCTGAGAGAGCCATGAACGCCGCATATTTTAAAATGTAATTCTGTGAGAGCCATACAACGACCCATGTACGTTACACATTATCCAATAAAAATTTGGTGTTGTGCCCTGGCCAGTTGGTTCAGTGGTAGAGCGTCGGCCTGGCGTGTAAAAGTCCTGGGTTCGATTCCCGGCCAGGGCACACAGGAGAAGCGCCTATCTGCTTCTCCACCCGTCCCCCTCTCCTTCCTCTTTCTCTTCCCCTCCCGCAGCCGAGGCTCCATTGGAGCAAAGATGGCCCGGGTGCTGGGGATGGCTCCTTGGCCTCTGCCCCAGGCGCTAGAGTGGCTCTGGTCGCAACAGAGCGATGCCCCGGAGGGGCAGAGCATCGCCTCCTGGTGGGCGTGCCAGGTGGATCCCAGTCCGGCGCATGCAGGAGTCTGACTGTCTCTCCCTGTTTCTAGCTTCAGAAAAATACAAAAATAAATAAATAAATAAATAAATAAAATTTGGTGTTGTCCCGGAGGACAGCTGTGATTGGCTCCAGCTACCCGTAACCATGAACATGAGCAGAAGGAAAAGAATGGATCGTAATACATGAGAATATTTAATATTTTTAACATTTTTTTATTAAAGATTTGTCTGCGAGCCAGATGCAGCCATCAAAAGAGAAAATATCTGGCTCGTGAGCCATAGGTTCCCGACCCCTGGACTATAGGATGTTCTGTATCTTTTGAGGATAAAATACAGCATCCAAGATATATCTAACTTAGACATATCCAATTTAATAGAGAATCAAAAAGACTAACAAGAATCTGAAATTAGATTTAAAGATGAATATTTTGAAGAGTGACTCTAATACCATAACTACATCATTTAGCAGAAAGGAAAGTTTATTCAAATTTCACAATATTGACACCTAAATTTCTAGAACTTAACTTCATTTATTCCTCTTTCTATTAATTTCCCAGCACTGAAATAAATGTCCAGTCAAAAATTACCACAAAATACAGGTAACAAGAACACTGTATTAGGTTTTTAGTGGTAACAATGCATACACCCTAATTTCTTATTATTGGCAAGTAGCTACTGGCAAAGCTCTAATTCATAGTTAAGTTACAGAGACAAATAATTTTATCATTGACTCAAAATAGAAAGTGGCCTGACCAGGCAGTGGCGCAGTGGATAGAACGTCGGACTGGGATGTGGAGGACCCAGGTTCAAGACCCCGAGATTGCCAGCTTGAGCCCAAGGTCGCTGGCTCGAGCTAGGGGTTACTTGGTCTGCTGTAGCTCCCCAGTCAAGGCACATATGAGAAATCAATCAATGAACAACTAAGGAACAGCAACGAAGAATTGACGTTTCTCATCTCTCTCCCTTCCCATCTGTCTGTCCCTATCTGTCCCTCTTTCTGACTCTCTGTCTCTCCCACAAGGAAAAAAAAAAGGATATATATCTAATTTTCTTGCAGTACCAGAGTCAACTGACAAGCAAAGCCTAAGTTTTATAGCAAAGTTGAAACTAGCTTCACTTTAAAAATGATACAAAAGTATGGGTGTTAAAATTAGAATAGATCTTACTATAGATATCAACAATTTTATTACAATGTAAGCTTCAATATTTCACTCAGAGATTAAGTTTTCAAGACTTGTAGGCACTACAGTCAGAGACAAAATCTCTGGTGAGAGTATCTAGCGCCGGATAGGTTAAGGGACTGACTAGCTCCTACTCTCCCTCACTCAACCTAAACAGCTAGCCAGAGTGAGTGTGTATTCAAACTGGTTTTCTCTACTTTATGAGAAATCTGTACAACAGAAAAATAATTGGAAATATTGCTTTTCCATTTAGTATCATGTGAGCTACACTATCATCTTTATTTTTGAAAAAGATACTCTAGAGATCAGAAGTTTGAATTCTGCTACTTCTGGTCACCCTCTCATAGAGGTGAGGCTGAATCATGAAGGAGATGGGGTTAGTGGTTGTATATAATAGATGCCACCATTCACTAAGTCTTTATTGTAAAACTTTGGGATGTGACACCACCAGCAGCTTACACAAGAAACAAACTAAATTACTGGCAGCAGGAATGATGAATCACCCAACCTGAGTTAAAAAGAAAAAGTACACCACTATTTGTATTGTATCTTAATGACTGTGGAGACTTTTTGTTAAAATTGCATCCTTTCCCTAGTTTTATACTCATTTTGTAACAAATTTTTAATAAACCTGATATGCATTTCAAGGCAATATATGAGTTTAGGTTAATTTAACCATCCCTATATGATAATACACTCTACAATTACTTGGTAACTTGGTAGTCACCAACCATTAACAAATGTTTCATGACATGGCTTTTACATGCTTTAAGTGAAACACTAACATTTTTAACCAAACTCTACTTAAATAAGCAACAGAAGTAGAAAAATGACCTTAAGCTTAACCTTAAACACAGATATACATATGGCAAACAGGCAGAGATCCATCACTCCTCAGGAACAGAAGCGTGTTCCTAAAGCCGGTGGAGGGCAGAGGCGGCTCATAAACCTGTACTGACAAGAGCGATGCCTCGTGTTTTCCGCATTCTGCCACCCTCAGTCGCTCCGCGGTGTGGCTAGGGCCAGAACCTGTAACCTTCATCCCCGAGAGCCCCAGCATTTCTCCGTAGTGTGCAAACCCAATTGCTGGAGGAAAAGGGGCTGGAAGGTAGGCCAGGCTGTGCCACTCAGGGAGTCAGACACGAAATCTTTTCTATTTCTAACCGCAATCGGAGCAATGGGTGTATTTGCGGAATGGGTTTCTTTGGAAGGTCCCCTGAGACAAAGGGTGGTGAGCCGGGAACCATCCCCGAGCTGGGAGTGGGACTCAACAACCCAGGACCGCACCTCTCCAGCTCGCAGCCCGCGCACCGACGGCGCGCGCCCGCCGCCCACACTCCGGAAGTATTTGGAGACCCTCCTTCCCCCGGCCAGGGTTGACCCTCTCCTCCACCCGTACGCCCTCGGTCCGAGCCCCTCACCCTGGTGATTGAACAGTCTCCATATCCTGGTGAAGAGAATTCCCATTCTCAGGCAGCGGACCCCCTCCAGCCACCCGGTCCGCCTGGCCTCCCCCGGCTCAGGCTGACGGAGAGGAGAGACACGCGCCGCGGCCTTCGCCTCCGCTGCTCCCGCGCTGGCCGCCGGCCCGCTTCCTAGGAACCGGAGGGAGGCCGAAGCCCAGGCCACGTTGCCGCGCGCGAGGCCCCGCCGCTGCCGCCGCGGCACCCGCCTGGCTCGCGGACATCGCCGCCGCGTTGTCTGCGGCGAGCCTTGCGGGCCACCGTCCTCCCCCAGCTCCTTTTGGGCGGCTGCGGCGGCGGCGACCACGCGGGCGGGGGAAGTGAGAGGCGGGGCGGTCAGGGCGGGGAAGCGCAGGCGCGCGCCGGGGGGGCGGGGCCTCTGAAGGGGCGCCCGCCTTCCCCTGGCTTAACTGGGCGATCTGTGGACGGTGGTACTGAGCCCCGGGATCCAGGCGATGTAGACTGCGGCGGGTCTGGGGCAGATGGCCCTCCACTGCTTCCCGTACCTCCCTGCTGACTTTTGTTTACCTCCACAGAACCATAATGTAAACATGTTATTGAGTGCCCGGGGCCCACCTCCAACTCTTCACACACACTACACCAACCCTCCCACGTCCTGGCCCTCGATAGAGATAATGCTCCAGCAGGGACTTTAGAGAAGCTTAGCATCTTTCTCTCTCAAACTTCTGCTCACACAACAGTGGGTGTCCTTACCAGGCAGTCACCTTATAGCTATCTTTAAACCTTAAAAATCACTGGTGGCACTAAAGTTGTTTGAGCAGGAGTCCAAACACCTTAGAGCACTGGCCTGTGCTCCACGACATGACCCCAGCTGTCCCTTCCAATTATTCCAAGCTGGTTAAACAGCTGGTTAAATGTTCTTTCTGCTTTTCCAGTCTTCTTACCTGTCCACCTTGAACGGTAGTCCTCTGTGCTATTCAAGTCTCATTGTATTTAAGCAACCCACTACTGTGGGATATTTAGGTGAAAACTAGAATACAAGTGAATCTATAGGTAACTTGGTATCAGAGTTCCTGTTCTATGTGTTATCTTTTCAAATCATTTTTTATTTTTTAATTACAGTTGACATGCAATATTTCAGGTGTACACTACAGTATTAGACATTATATAACTTACTAAGTGACCATCCCAATAAATATCATGCCTATCTGACCTAATACCTAGTTATTAGATTATTGATTATATTCCTTATGCTGTATTTCACATCCCCATGATTATTTTGTTATTACTACCAATTTAATACTTCTTAATCCCTTCACTTTTTCACCCATCCCCCAACCCTCCTCCCATCTGGCAACTATCAAAATATTCTCTGTATCTATGAGTCTGTTTCTGTTCCGCTTGTTCATTTAACTAGTTTTAGATTCAATTATTTATAAATATGTGTTTATTGTCATTTTATTGTTTATATTTCTCCTCTTTCTCCTCCTCCTTTTCTTCCTTCAAGAAGACCCTTTAAGCCTGACCTGTGGTGGCGCAGTGGATAAAGCACCGACCTGGAAATGCTGAGATCGCCGGTTCGAAACCCTGGGCTTGCCTGGTCAAGGCACATATGGGAGTTGATGCTTCCAGCTCCTCCCCCCCTTCTCTCTCTCTGTCTCTCCTCTCTATCTTTCTCTCTCTCTCCCTCTCCTCTCTAAAAGAATGAATAAATAAAAACAAACAGAGCAGGTATGCTCAAATTGTTTCTCATTATAAAAAAAAAAAAAAAGACCTTTTAATATTTCATGTAATTCTGGTTTGGTGGTGGTAAACTCCTTTAGCTTTTCCTTGTCTGGGAGATCCTTAAATATGTCTTTCGAGTCTAAATGATAGCTTTGCTGGGTAGAGTATGTGTTATTTTCTTCACTGTCCAAATTACTTAACCTCATTAGGCCTCAATTTTTACATATACAAAAACAGAGGATTTGTGTCTGGGGTCTGTCTTCAATTCTAGGTCACCAGCTGACTATAGTTAGTCCCTACTTTTGTTAGAAGCAGAAGTGGGGAAAAAGGAAATGGAGGTTGTATACTTTGTTTCCACAAAAATAGCTTCCTCCGGTCGCCTTCTATAATATTTAAGTTTGGTTAAAAGGAAGAGAAAACAAAATATGGGGGAGGCTGTAAGAGGCATTTTGAATTGCTTTGCCCCCCTTCCACAAAAGCTGGATTAAATTTTTTTAAAGAAAACATTTCTGTGCATTTACTTTTACATTGTAGAGGAAGTTTCAACTTTAAAAAAATAGTATATAAATAAATGAAATAGAACATAAACCAGCCAGAACAAAACATGTAATGTGTACTCAATGAAAAGAATCAATTTCTACAACATAAAAAACACCTAGATCCCACATTATTTTGGACCAAATGGCAACTACATGTAACTTCAAGGTAAATACTGGTACATCAGTGGTACAAAAATACTTTTGATGCTGTCACTTAGGAATTGCTAAAAAGCAAACAAACGCAAACTAGATGCTGAAAAAGGAGCTGGGAGACTAAATAAACAGGGGAGTTACTCTGCCCCTTTCCTGTTTCCAACTTTTAGGACTCTTAAGTTCACTCAGAAATTTGACATATATAACTTGTAACTACTATCTCTTCTTTAATAACTTCAGAGTGGTAGTTTTAACAACTTTAAAACTTGAGGTCCTCTGAATTTTCCAAAGTGTTTCTGCATTGAGGTATATACTTCTTTTATTCCACAGAGACACCCTAATTATGGTGGAACTTAGATGCACTCTCCCTAGATTCTTCAAAATACTATCAGAAAATCAGCTACAGAAAGGCCAATGGCCCAAAAAAGTATAACTTTCATTTTAATCTCATAGGTGCTGTCAGTCACATCTTTGTGGACATTTTCCCACTGGTCAGGATTTTATCGGTTCCGATTTCTAAGTTCAGATCCTTCAGAGGGATGCCAGTAATATGAACTCCACTACACAAAGAACATTTGAGCTCTCCAAGGATCCACCCATGGCAGCGTTCAGAGTGGATAACAAGCTTTTGCCCAATTGAGAAACAAAAGTGGGCACTGTCCAGATCACAATTACTTCCACCTACATGGTTTTTGAGCATTTCACTAAACTTCTCGACTATATAAGTTAAGGTATCCACTGGACTGGAAACAACAATCAGCTTCCAGTGAGGACTGTATTGGATATTAGAAATCACAAATTTAAAGATGCTACATTTTGCTGAACTAAATTAAGGTGCAGTTCTCCCTTTTCCAGGCTTGCACCTGCTGTGATAACAAGGCTGGAGTTTGCAGCGACGAGGTAATCTTTGCTGGCAACAGTGTTTGGCATCTTCACCAAAGGACTGCCATGCTGAAGATCTATTGTTTTGCCTTCACTTTGCGTTCAGCAACATCCAAGAAGGCAAGTTCATCACTCAAGCCTTTAAGTAGGATGCTGATAGCACAGGTCATGCCAACCAATCCAGTTCCTATAATGGAGATCTCATGGCCACGAACGGCCTCCTCTGAAGTTAAATTTTTCACAAGCTCACACTCGACAGTCGCCATCCTAGACACAGGGGTAAAGGGCCAGGTCCCTGAGTGGAATGCAGGCTGGCTGGCAGGAACATGGTGTCATCCTCAGATTTGGGAAATTCGTTTTGCTCTCTCAGCCTCTGGTTAGCCCATAGAACTCCCACGGCCCAGCTCATGGTTATTCAGTCAAAAGGTGGGGGAAGAGAAGGGAAGAATGCGTCAGGCAAGGTTGAGGCGCAAAGTAAGGGAGCTTGTGATGCGTGGTTACCTCCTCAGCCTGCTACTGCGTCTGCGCAAGGTTGTGGGTCCCTGGACAGCCCCTCAGCCTGCTACTGCGTCTGCGCAAGGTTGTGGGTCCCTGGACAGCCTCAGCCTGCTACTGCGTCTGCGTAAGGCTGTGGGTCACTGGGCCACCCCTCAACGTGGTTCTACGGCTGTGCGAGACTGGCAGTTGACACCTCCTCGAGCTTACTACTGCGACTGCGCAAGGCAGGCCGAGCGCGCAAGGCCCCACACCAACCAAGATAAAGTACTTACTGAGTTAGTTTTGCAAACACGAATTCTCTTAATATTTAATGGAAATAATTAGCCAAAGCAGGTTTTGTATTTATAGTATGTAGGCCCAGTAAAAATGCTTTCATTAAGCACAGATGAAGATAAGGGTAAATTTTCGGAACTGTAACCTGCGAGAAGAGGGAGGAGCCGGGCCTTGTCTCCCAATGCCCTGCCTCCCCCTGTTTCCTGCACATGCGGAAGTGCAGGTCCTGTTCTACGCTGTAACCAGTTTGAGAACCTGCTACTTGGAACGGCTCCCACAGCTCATCACACCAGCCCCAGCGCATGCGCACAGTGAGCCCCAGCCCAGGGCTGCGAGGTCGGGAAGACCCGCTCGCGCTAAGGGCAGCGGTGGCCGCTTCCCTGCTGAACCATTCAGGGTTTCTCTTGTTGGTCAATGATACTGTACCAAATCCAGCCAGCTTCCCTGCCGCAGCCACAGTACCTAGAAAAAGTCCACCTTGAACCAGGACAAGCCGGTCGTTGGTAGATCGCGGAGCCTCTAGCCTGGAGAGCTGTTCCCCTGTCTCAGAACCTGCAGTCCATATTTATAATAAAGCCTCCACTACTGCGCCTGGCAACAACTGAGCCTGGGTGGAAGCGACCTGAATGAAATAAATATTCAAAAATCGACAATAAACTATACCTTAATACTTCACCTTTCTTAGTCATACACTGTCTTACCTCAACATATAAAGAAGTACAGCGTGTAAGTCTCAAGGCAACCTACAGATTGTCTGAGCTGTCCAAACTTGTACCTGTAAAACAAGGGACAGCAATGAGGACAGAAACCTACCTTTTTTCAAAAACCGTGCAAGAGGTTGTTTTTTTTTTTCCATTTCTTTTGGTGCTTGTGATAAAAAAGCTAAAGTTTAGAGGAGACATGAAGGAAAGAAAAATTATTAGAGCCTGACCAGGCTGTGGTGCTGTGGATAGAGCGTCGGAGTGGGACGCAAGGACCCAGCTTCTTTTTTTTTTTTTTTTTTTTTTTTTTTTCATTTTTCTGAAGCTGGAAACAGGGAGAGACAGTCAGACAGACTCCCGCATGCGCCCGACCAGGATCCACCCGGCACGCCCACCAGGGGGCGATGGTCTGCCCATCCGGGGTGTCGCCATGTTGCGACCAGAGCCAGTCTAGCGCCTGAGGCAGAGGCCACAGAGCCATCCCCAGCGCCCGGGCCATCTTTGCTCCAATGGAGCCTTGGCTGCGGGAGGGGAAGAGAGAGACAGAGAGGAAAGCGCGGCGGAGGGGTGGAGAAGCAAATGGGTGCTTCTCCTGTGTGCCCTGGCCGGGAATCGAACCCGGGTCCTCCGCACGCTAGGCCGACGCTCTACCGCTGAGCCAACCGGCCAGGGCAGGACCCAGCTTCAAAACCCGAGGTTGCGGGCTTGAGCATGGGCTCACGAACTTGAGCCTAAAGGTCGCTGGCTTGAGCCCAAAGGTCACTGGCTTGAGCAAGGGGTCACTCGCTCTGCTGTAGCCCCCCTACCTCACCCCACTCCCATCTCAAGGCACATATGGAGAAAGCAATCAATGAACAACTAAGACTAAGGAGCCACAACAAAGAATTGATCCTTTTCATCTCCCTTTCTGTCCCTATCTATCCCTTTCTCTGTCTCTCTCTCTCTCTCTGTTACAAAGAAAAAGAAAATTATATTATTCACTGAAGAATAGAGGGAAGAAATAAAATGGACTCACTATAGTCAAGCTGCTAAATTACTAAAATCAAGTAAGTTGAGGTATGAGGAAACAATTCTATCCTTCTATTAACTAGCCTTAAACAAACATTTAGTCCCTCTTGTGCCTTTTTAATAAAATAGATCAGTTTAGCCAAAATAATTTAAAATTCTAATGTTCATTAAGGAAAATCTTTAAGTCCATCTCAAGGGGTATCCCTTATAGAGAGAATTATAAACCTCTCTGAACAATGGAAAGCATTCTTTGATATCTAGAAGCTTCTAAAACACAAATTGACTTCAAAACACAGGTTTTAAAACAGCAGTAGTCAACCTGGTCCCTACCGTCCACTAGTGGGCGTTCCAGCTTTCATGGTGGGTGGTAGCGGTGCAACTAAAGTATAAATAAAAAGAGAGATTTAACTATAGTAAGTTGTTTTATAAAGATTTATTCTGCCAAACAGCGAAAATCTGACATAAAGTACTTGATAAGTAATTATTATATGCTATAACTTGCTGTAACTCTGCTTTATAAATTTTATAAAGTTACTTCCCTACTTTATAAATCACCATTACTGTGGAACTGGTGGGTAGTTAGAAAATTTTACTACTAACAGAGATACAAAAGTGAGCGGTAGGTATAAAAAGGTTGACTACCCCTGTTCTAAAAGGAGTCGAAAAGAAACTCTGGCCATCTGAGCAGGTGCTTTAAAATCTGTTACTGCTTCTCTAGCCTGAAACCTGACAAGATATTTTAAAGGATTTGATAACTTTTGGATTAGAAAATTAGCAAAAGTAGAAGCTAAAGATTCAGAGCCTGAGAGGAATGTTTTTAAGGCCTCCTCCCCTAAACTAAAATAAAACTCTACCCAGAGGGAAAGAAGAAAATTAAGGTAGATCAACCTATAATGTCACTAAGTTACAGCCTAATTTGGAGGGGAGAGCAAATGTCCTTATCTTACAAATCTTTTCAAAACCAGAAATGCAACTCTACCAGTAGTTCTTCAAATTCCACTTATCTTTAACATCCTCAATTCCTAAGACTGAAGAAAAAAATAGGAAAGATGAGGTTTTTTAAAAATGTAAACTTCTGCTCTGGCAAGGCTCCTTGACAAGGAAAAAATACAAATATTTACTGTCTTCACCACAAATATAATAAGACAAGGGCTTAGCCAACTGAATGAATAAACTTAACTTATTCCAACTGTTACAAATTAGTGTGTGTTTTATCTGTCTCAGGGCTGAAATTTTAAATCGAAGCTATCAGATCTCTGGTTGCATCTGTTTGTTTATGTGTATGTATGTTTACCCCCAAAGGATATTGCTAAAATTGGTTTGTAAAAAGCTAAAAAACTCTAGTTGTGTTAAAGGAATTAAGCAGTTATTTAGGAATTCTCAAAAATATAATAGAAACTAACCCAAATGCTTTCAGGATCATGTGTTCTGAGAAAATACTTGATATTGAAGTTGGTTTGAGTTTGGTGTGGTTAAATAGGCATATCTTTAGAGTTATTAACTCTAGTATAATATTTATACTTACATTCTTCTTGGGTTTATTAGTCACATAGGTTCATGTTATCTTGCAAAACTTGTCAGCAAGAAAAATAACTTGGAATGATGAAATTTTCATAAGTAACCCAAACATAATCATTAAGAAGTAAAATAAATAGATGTAGGCCCTGGCCCGTTGGCTCAATGGTAGAGTGTCGGCCTGGCATGCGGGAGTCCGGGTTTGATTCCCGGCCAGGGCACACAGGAGAAGCGCCCATCTGCTTCTCCACGCCTCCCCCTCTCCTTCCTCTCTGTCTCTCTCTTCCCCTCCCACAGACAAGGCTCCATTGGAGCAGTGTTTACCCGGGCGCTGAGGATGGCTCTGTGGCCTCTGCCTCAGGCGCTAGAATGGCTCTGATTGCGGCAGAGCGACGCCTCAAGATGGGCAGAGGATCGCCCCCTGGTGGGCATGCCAG